>NC_090726.1:70603357-70643357 GCF_036898095.1 Palaemon carinicauda | reverse complement strand
TGGTGAATAGGAATAAAAACAGTTATTGGATGTCATAATATCCTTTATATTCTAGCTGTTGAAAATTACTTGTTATTAGCACAAAATTATTATATCCTGCTTTTATATAAAACTTCTATTGCATCTTTATTTTGCATGTTTTAGTTTACAGAGTCGTCGCATTTTTTTCATTTATCTCATCAACATTCATATTAGAACTTCAAATAATATCTCGAATTTCTAGGATCTCGGAATGTTTTTTCTGCAAATATTTTATAAAGCTTTCGGGTTATCAGACTTATTCTGAATAACCCATATGAAATTATCATTACAGTTCAATTAACTGGATAATTCATATATCTTCGTTTAATTCTTACTCAAGATCAAACTTCCCCTTAACCTTTTCATTTGTAATACCAAGTGAACTCTTTTACTTCTCACAATATAGTTTTCTCTGCCTTCTAAATATTTTCTTAACACGCCCCAAAATTGATTATTATGTTATAAAGCTTCATAATTATAATAATTCTATCTCCTCCTAAACTTTAATTCTCAGTTGAAAATATTAATATACAGTAGTGTGCCCTCCATTTCTCTTAAGAAGAAGAGAGAGTTGCAAGCATCACCAAATGTGCATGTAAATTAAGATCAAGTATAAGAGGAATTCTGGGCTGTCAGCCTTGTTACTGCAACGCTGTACCTGGGTCAATAAACCATATAATTATAACAGAGGAGTTGCTGTGTTGAGGAAATAGTTCCATTCTCGTCTTTAGACTGTACCTATTGAAATTTCCTGTTTCTACTTAAGTATTGATACTTTAAAAGGTCTATAAAATTGTGTTTCAATTATGAATATTTATGTTGTCATGAAGGACTGGTAGGCATATTTGTGATTTCACCACGTAAAATGAAACTTTGATGGTCACCCATCCATCAACTAACCAACTGTGCGCAACGTTGCCTAAACAAAGATGGGGACTAAATTCGTGAAAGAAAAACACTTGTTAAAACATGCATAATGACAACCAGAGAGCTGCACCTACACGGAAATTTTTGAGTAGGTGCGGAAATAAATATTAAGGGTCACTTGAACAGCGAATAATAATAATAATAATAATAATAATAATAATAATAATAATAATAATACAATACATACATACATACATACATACATACATACATACTGTTACACAATAATGTAAACAGACACTTTGAATTAAAATATTTTCGTTTCAAGGTTTTTCTTTTTTTGTGGTTTTGAATATGAACAATTCCCTTGCATAATGAATACATTTTGATTCACATGATAAAGCTACATTTATTCCGTACCCATAATAACATTGATTTTTTGCAAGCAAGATCTGAACTTGAGATGTAATAAAAGTTATCAACAAATTTGCTTACCGATTTCTCGTTTATCTGTACAACTATATATTTCCTGGTCAGTCATTTTGTTGTGGCAACTGTCTTTGTCATAAAAATCTGTATTGATTTTCATATTCTGAATAGATCATGAAAACATAGGGAATGTTCTGAATTTGAATAAACATCGGTATTTTATTTTTCTGTCAGGTAGACGCCATTCCGGGTACATTTGTAGCTTATTTGTGAAGTGTCACTTTATTGATGAGGTGTCATTCAAAGTGACAGCCTCTTTTCCATAAAGTAATAGCCATAATCATCACTTGTCTTGTTTGCATTACATTTGTACGAACTTCATTCTTATATAGAACGGAAGATGATGAGTCAGAGACGAACTTTGGTTGGAATGCAAAATTCTACATCTGTTTTCTATAGAGGAATTTTATATTTGCTGACAGTTTTAACTACTTTTTATTGCAAAATGTGATTAAATAAACATGGATGCTTGAGGTTTTGTTATATACGATTTTCATATTCCTGTCATCAATTGTACATTCTATCATAAATCCATATCAAATTTATATTACTTGCCATGGGACTTTATTTTTCGACCATTACTAACTTTCAGAAGAGAGTTTTATTTAGCTACCTTTAAAAAGAACAAAAAGCCAAACACAGATTTAAGATTTGATATTAACCGGTGGGAACTGTGAATCACAATTCCAAACCACAAACTTTGCGGGCTGTTTATAAAAGCAAGAGTTGGTGAGGGCATAAGATTAAAATAATATAACGACATGACTTCAATGTATAAATGTAAGCAAGTATAGTAAAAAACAGTTGCATATCCTTCAATCATATAAACGATTATGAAGAATAACACCAGCCACCCGTTGAAATACTACCGGGATTATTATTATTATTAGTAGTATTATTATTACTTGCTAAGCTACAACCCTAGTTGGAAAAACAAAATGTTATAAGCCTAGGGCTCCCACAGGGATAATAGCCCAGTGAGGAAAGGAAACAAAGAAAAATAAAATATTTCAAGAATAGTAACATTAAAATTATGAACTCCTATATAAACTATAAAAACTTTAACAAAACAAAAGGTAGAGAAATAAGATAACTCTCACCCAAGACAGTGTAAGACCATGGTACAGAGGCTATGGCACTACCCAGGATTTTGGAATTATTGGGCTCTTTGACTAAGCTCTAATAACAGCTATTTTTTTTCTTACCTACGCATACACCGAATAGTCTGGCCTATTCATTTCCACTCCCTTCTGTCCTTATATGGCTGACAACACCGAAATTACCAAACAATTCTTTGCTCAAGGGATTAACTACTAAACTGTAATTTTTCAATATATACTTTTTTTTTGGCATGGACAAAAGAGAATCCTAGACTATGGTAAGCAGCTGTTCCAGGAGAAGGACACTCTTAAAAAAATCATTCTTCTCTATTCTTGGGCAGTGTCATAGCCTCTGTACAGTACCATGGGTAGAGTTGTTTTGCTTGAGGGTACATTTAGGGACACTATTCTATCTTATTTCTCTTCCCCTGGTATTTTTTTATAGTTCATTCATGAAAGATTTATCTTGTAGTTTATTAATTTCCTTATTTTCTTTCCTCTCTGGGCTATTTTCTTCCTGTTGGAGGCCTGGGCCTTATAGCATCCGGCTTTTCTTATTAGGGCTGTAAGCTAGAGAGCAATAGTAGTAATAATAACTGCATCTCTATCATATTACGCAATTTTTCTTCTATGTTAATCATGTAATTTCAAATAGTGAGCTCCAAAGATTGGATGACAAAAACCTACACTACGCCGAGCAAATGACAGGTAATGCTCGCCATCATTGGTTATCTCCTGAGCAAGAGAATTTAATTTCCCGGTTAAGGTTAATATCAGCAATCTGTTGAATTATCTTAGTTACCTTCATTTCTAGTTTTCTAGGGAGGCTTCTTTGCTTGTTCTATACTATTATTATTACTATTATTATTATTATTATTATTATTATTATTATTATTATTATTATTATTATTATTTCTATTATTATTATTATTGCTGCTGATTAACTAGCTGCAGTTTATAGCATTTATTTATAGCACTTATTTGATTGGTTGTTAAGTAACAGTCATATTGCAATGACCAACTGGAGGAATGTTTCTGTGTATTGTTGCTGATTCGATCCAGCTAAAGACTTACGTTATGAGGCTATCATAAAGCAGATACAATTATGGATTTATAGAAACAAAAACAAGAACTTGGTTGAAATAAGGAAATAATTGCAGTGCTCTGCTTGCTAAGGCTAAAATGATAACCATAATTCCATGGGGCAGGACAAGGAAATTCGTTAACTATTGTCAACTATCGTAATTATGAGTCAGAGTTTCCTCTGAGCCCTTTTTAATTCAAAATTCATCTCATTCTTAAGCATTCCTTGTCGTAGAAGAGCATTTTAACGAGAATTCATTTGTATGCAAATATAACCAAGATAACAGCTAAGCAATATTTCCTGGCAATGAATGAAATGGGACAGATTTTTCCAAGGTTTCTGATACCTCCTATCGTATGCGAAATCGTTACCAACGTTGTTTGCTACGAAGAAATTTTAGTTTTTAAAACTTTTGAATATCGAATTAGCTATACCAAAGGATTTCAGACTCATAAGCAAAATATTTGATTAATAAATATTTCGTCCTGGTCAAGGCTTCAAAGCAATGACAGATAGAAGTAAAAGTAAACATTAGACAAATGTTAGCTATAAATGTATTTATATGCATATGTATGTGTATGTACTGTACGTGAATGAGACGTTTGGAAGTATATATATATATATATATATACATACACACATATATATATATATATATATATATATATATATATATATATATATATATGTATATATATATATATATATATAAATATATATATATATATATATATATATATATATACATATATATATATATATATATATATATATATATATATATATATATATATATACATATATGTATATATATATCACACTCACTCACTCACTCCACTGGCTGCGGGCCTCCATGGCTCTTTGCCGCCGCCTATGTATATATATATATATATATATATATACATATATATATATATATATATATATATGTATATATATATATATATATATATATATATATATATATATATATATATATATATTTTTGGGCTCAAGCCATGTCGTCCTGATGGAAGTTCCTATTGGGTAGCTTCCTAGGGTATATTACAACTATGGCGATATTCCCAGAGAATTTACCTTAAGGTACCAGAATTCTAACTCCTGGAGCGAATATCCCTCATGAAAGGGATATCGCGACATATTAGAAGACGTATTCTTGACACGCCACATGGCAATCTGCACCCCAAACAGAGATTACGTATCGAGGGGTCAATTGGCAAGAAACGAAATTGGGAAAGAAAAAGGGGGAGCCGCTCCCAAGGCTCCCTATTCTCCAGTTTCGTAAGCGTGCCTGGCGCCAATCCTGGCGCCATCTGTATTCCTTTTTGCGTAGCTTAACAACTCGGTGTTTTTTCCTGTGTTTCTCGCAAATCTTGGATTTATTCGGCTTTTCATGGCTTCTCCAACTTCGTCGGCCTCTGATAAGTTGAGTACCATGTCTTTTATGTATAAATGTAGGCTCTTGGTAAATTTTTAAGTGATTAATAGGTTTAATCTTTGTTACAAGAGCCGTAGCCTACCGGAGGCGTCATGGACGCTGTCGCTCGCTAGGTATGAGTTTTAGTTAGCCAGAGCGACATTCCCGGTTGTTTTGCTTTAATAAATTTTAGCTATTTAGCGTTACATAGGATTTCCTTTCGTGCTTTAGTATTATTTTGGCGAAGTATTCGCCAATTCTGGCCTACGCTAGGCCATGTAGCCTAGTCGTTTGGTCCTAGTACTTCATGCATGATTTTGGTTTTTCCGAGTGTATTAAAATTTTATTGAAGCTTTAGGCTGTTTTTTATACATTTAAGATTATGTTGAATATTTCCAAGATAGTATACGAGTGAGTTTCGGTGATTTAGGTAATCGATTCTCTTGGTGCCTAGGCTAAGTTGCTTATGGAGCCTTAGTATACTTTCTCATACTCCCCGGTTGCTGTCTTTTCTTTGGAGAAGGTATGCAATCCCTTTCCCTCTGTTTAAACCTTGGGCTTATCCCTAAGTGGTTTATCTGAATTAACTTTCGATAAAACTATAATGGGGTGTTACTGTACCTTCCTGTTCTAGTAAGTCTGGTTTCAGAGTGGGACAGAACAACAGAGTTTTTAGTCTGAAGTCTGTGTTTGTCTGGCTTGGGGTAGAGTCTCCCTCGCTGGCCTGACACAGACATAGGAGGCTTAGCCTCCTTAGGTCACTACCGAAGGTTTCTGTACGAGATGATTCCTTCTTTTGTGATCTAGCAGACTAGTCCTTGTTGCTGTTCTCGGGGGAGGATAAGATTCTTTCCCTGGGAGTAGCAACACCTTCCTTGCTTTGGTTCTTTGGGAGCTGGCAAGTATTGCTGGCCTCCCTCCTTGGATCTCCCTTAGGCTAAGATGAGTTTTCTTGGCTGCGGGTGATCCTTCACTAAAGCAAGGTTGGTAGGACCCTCTTTTGTCCCTTCCCCCTCTATCTCCGTAATGGCCTAGCCATTACAGTACTGTACGTCATTCTACATCTGGACCTAGGATAGGTTAGGATGTGGAATTGACTCAGTCCCTTGCCGGCCGGCAGAGCTGCCGGCCGGCAAGGGTCTTCTGCTTTGAGTGCTGCCCGGACCTCCCTTGGTCCCTCATCCATGCCTGCCTGTAGAGCCAGACGGCATTGGTCAGGAAGCCTGAATTAGATTCTCCCCTTCCTTATATGCACTCTTTCGGATTGCCGGGCTTGGAGGTAGTGTACGCTCTTATCCCGGCATCCATTCTGTTTTCTTCTAGTGCTGTACCCGACCCGGCTGCCGGCCTATGATGCCGGCAGCCGGGCAGTCGTAGTCCTCTGGTTCTTTTGCTGCCGGCCGGCATCGGTTGTTTACCTTGCCGGCCGGCTAATGTCAGCCCTTGTCAGCCGGTCGCTATGAGCAGTGGCCGGCAGCCGGGTACTACCTTGTGTAGTTGCCGGCCGGCAGTCATTGCCGGCCGACATTGGCTGTTCTGCCGGCCGGCACATGCATTTGAACCAGAGTTCTGCCGCCTTATAGCTGTTAAGTAGTATACTTTAAAGCTAGTTATGGTGTGTGCCGGCCGGCACTTAACCTTCTATACTGTACCAGTATTCTTTAGTATAGCATACACTGTAAGAAGAAAACTATTGTATAGTTTTGGTACAGCACTGTGTGTTCTAACACTTTTGTGTTGTCTTGCACAGCCCTTTGGTGTTGCCTTACAGATAAGAAAGTGAGTTCTTTCTTGTCTATTATCCAGGATTTTAAAATCATTGCTTAGGTGTGAGCTACACCTGTTTCCTCTGGAAACTTTTTATTGGTTATTCTAGAAGAGATTAACCATACGATTTTATTATCTGGAAGGCTGCAGCAATTGGTTGTGAAGGAAACACAAATGTGTGTCTTTCCTTTCTGAATTGTTATGCTAAACTGTGCATATCCAGTGATACGTAGTTCACTTGATACTCATGGAAATTTCTTCTCTTTACAGGAGGACCCTCCGAAGTGCGGAAGTGTTTTCTGCAACGTCCGCAGTAAGAACCTCTGCGGACATGAGTTTTGTAGGAGGCACACAGCATGCGCTGTCTCCAAAGGTGATCTCCAGTATTGGGACCCTCAGGTATGTAATGTGTGCACTAACCTGATTACTGAGGCCTTTGATTCCCCTAGGACGGCGGAATCAAGGGATATAGCAAGGGAGAAGCTTCGTACCTGGGTAAGGGGCTTCCAGAAGAACACCTCTGGACCTTATCTTCCAAGTGAGAAGATGAGGGCGTATCTTTTCCCTAAGGCATCAGCTGATGCAGTGATTCCCCAGCCTCAAGAGGAGATCCCCGAAGTTCAGACCCAGGTGGATGCTGAAGTCGCGGTCGCTTTGCAAGACATCCAGTTGGATGACAGGATGTCTGATGTGGACGAACGTCTGGAGGAAGACCTCCTGGCAGGAGGCCAGGATGAAGCTTAAGCCCCAGACAGTGTAGAGGAAGAGGCCGACGAGGTGTCGGCTACTCCGGTTCAGATCCCGGAGCCTATTCCCTCAACATCGTCCGCTCTCCCAGTAGAGCTGGGACAGGCCCTCTCCTCCATTGTTGGAATGATCCAACAAATGCAGAAGGAGAATCAGGAGAAGGCGGCTGCAATGGAACTGCGGATGCAGAGCCTTACAGCATCACATGAGCCCCAGAAAAGGCTCAATGTGAAAGACCTTCCCTTGTGCTCAGATGTTAACCCATGGAGGTATGCTGAGCACATGCCGATGACGACTGGTAAGATCGTCATCTCGGATAAGTTGGGTTCAGTTCCCCTAGAGGAGGTGGAATTCTGGCCCAGCAAGGCGTCATATCCGGACTGTTATGTCCGGCTGAGGAAGGAACCAGCTTCAAAGGAGGAGACAGAGCCGAAGGAGGTCATAGTGATGGACCATGCTAAGGCTCAAGCTTTGCTTTCATCCTCGATGAAAGAGAGGGGCTTCTCGAACTCAAAGGTAGCTGCATTGAGCAAGAAGCTCCCTTCCTTTGTGTCCTCTCCTGCTAGAGCCTTCCCCTTTTTACAGAAAGGGTTTGCGGATGTACTAAAAGCAGTCGAGGCCGGCAAGCCTTGCCCCTCCCTGGAGGAGTGTAAACCCTTGTCGCTGGCCCTGCCTAGGGACCACAAAGACTGGAAGGACGTCCATCTTACGTTCTCAGTTGGGAAGTTGGAGGCTGATATTGCCGGACGTCAGTTCGGCGAGGACCTCCCTAAGCTGTCTGACTTTCTTTTGCAGAGAGAGCTCGAGACAAAAGAAAGACTGGCTGCCTCAATGTCTCTTCAGACTACTCTTGAGACGATGGCAAGTGACCCCAAGGTCCATGAAATGTTCATGGTAGTGGCCAAGACTCATCTGGCCACAGTGACGAAGGATCTTTATAGCTTCGTCAGGCGAGGAGAGCTTGTAGGGAGTTCGTGTTCACCTCGGCTTCGGTGAGGCACGAGCCAAGGAAACTAATCTCCTCCAACATTTGGGGGAAAGACCTTTTCCCTACCGAATTGGTCAAAGAAGTTGTTGATAAGGCCGCCTTGGAGAATAGAAACCTTCTCCAGAAGTGGGGCCTGGCTATCAAAAGAAAGTCTTCCCCGGATGAGGGTCCTCAACCAAAGAGGAAGACTATGAGGACTAGGCTACCGTCTCGGCCAGCCAAGCCTCTTAGACAGCAACAGCAACTGCAATTGCCATTGCCTTCAGTGCCCCAGATGGTGGCACAAACCCCGACCACTTTCCAGTGGGTACCCCAGGCTGTGTCGACACAGTCCACAGCATTCACCCCAACGTTCAAAGGGCAGTCTACTTCCTTTCGAGCAAAGCCTAGAGGAGCAGCCAGAGGCTCGTCTAGGCGCCCCTCAAGGGGAAGGGGATTCAGGGGTGGTCGCGGTCAGGGAGGCAAGACCTCAGGACGGCAGTCCAAGTGAGATGATGCCGGTAGGAGGGAGACTTCAGAATTTTCGGGATCGGTGGACCTTCGATCCCTGGGCCCACAGCCTACTCAAGAACGGACTGGGCTGGAGCTGGTACAGCACTCCACCCCCGTGCCCTCGGTTTTTCCACCACTCCACCCCCGTTCTGGAGGAGTACGTTCAAGAACTGTTGGAGAAAAAAAGTGATCCGAAGGGTGAAGTCCATCAAATTCCAAGGGAGGCTGTTTTGTGTTCCCAAGAAAGACTCGGAAAAGCTCAGAGTCATTCTGGACTTGTCGCCACTCAACAAGTTCATAGTGAATTGCAAATTCAAGATGCTAACACTGCAACACATAAGGACCTTACTGCCCAAGAGGGCATTTTCCGTCTCTATAGACTTGTCAGACGCCTATTGGCACGTTCCAATCAACCGTCGACTCTCCCCCTACCTAGGGTTCAGGCTACAACGAAGACTATACGCCTTCAGAGCCATGCCATTCGGGCTAAATATAGCCCCAAGGATTTTCACGAAGCTTGCGAGCGTAGCTCTCAAACAATTACGCCTAAAGGGAATTCAGGTAGTAGCCTACCTGGACGACTGGCTGGTGTGGGCAGCATCCGAGACAGAATGCTTGCAAGCTTCCAGTCAAGTGATCCAGTTCCTAGAGTATCTAGGCTTCAAGATCAACAGAAAAAAGTCTCGACTTTCTCCATCTCAAAAGTTCCAGTGGCTGGGAATCCACTGGGACCTAATGTCACACCGTTTCTCCATCCCGGCGAAGAAAAGGAAGGAGATAGCGGGTTCTGTCAAGAGACTTCTAGATTCCGAAAGGATATCAAGACGCGAACAGGAGAGAGTACTGGGCTCTCTCCAGTTTGCTTCGGTGACAGACCCAGTGCTAAGAGCACAGCTAAAGGATGCAACCGTAGTTTGGAGAAGTTATGCATCAAACGCGCGAAGAGATCTGAGAAGACCAGTTCCGCTTCGGCTACGTACTCTTCTCAGGCCTTGGTCCCAAGCCAGACATCTAAAGAAGTCGGTTCTTCTTCAGCCACCTCCCCCGTCGGTGACGATTCACTCAGACGCCTCGAAGGAGGGATGGGGAGGTCACTCTCATCGGAAAAAAGTCCAGGGGACTTGGTCCAAGCTATTCAAGACCTTTCACATAAACTTTCTAGAAGCTATGGCAGTGCTCCTTACCTTAAAGAAAGTCTCCCCGCGTCACTCGATCCACATAAGGTTGGTGATTGACAGCGAGGTAGTTGTGAGATGCTTGAATCGACAGGGATCGAGGTCACCACCTCTCAACCAGGTGATGTTGGCCATCTTCCGATTGGCGGAAAAGAAGAAGTGGTACCTGTCGGCAGTTCACCTTCAAGGAGTCCGCAATGTGACAGCGGACGCTCTATCCAGGTTCACACCGATAGAGTCGGAATGGTCCTTAGACGCAGGATCATTCTCCTTCATTCTGAATCAAGTCCAAGAACTGCAGATAGACCTCTTTGCGACGAAAGACAACAAGAAGTTGCCCCTGTACGTGTCCCCGTACGAGGACCCCTTAGCGGAAGCAGTGGAGGCGATGTCCCTCGACTGGAACAGATGATCCAGGATTTATCTGTTCCCTCCTCACAACCTTCTGTTGAGGGTCCTCAACAAACTGATATCCTTCAAGGGGGTAGCGGCAATAGTGGCCCACAAGTGGCCGAACAGCGTGTGGTTCCCCCTGGCATTGGAACTGCGGCTGAAGTTTGTACCGCTACCAGATCCAGTTCTGACCCAGCGAGTCCAGAAGTCGACTGTCTGCGCTTCATTACAGAAAACCCAGACCCTGCAGCTCATAATTTTCTCTCCCTAGCGGTGAGAAAGCGTTTCGGGATTTCGAAAGCCAGCATAGACTTCCTAGAGGAATATAAGTGCAAATCTACTAGAAGGCAATATGAGTCATCTTGGAGAAAATGGGTGGCCTTTGTCAAGGCGAAGAATCCGCAGGAGATCTCGACAGACTTCTGCTTATCTTTCTTCATCCACCTCCATGGTCAAGGGTTGGCAGCTAACACGATTTCGGCGTGTAAGTCTGCTTTGACAAGACCCATTCTATATGCTTCCAGGTCGACCTAGGTAACGAGATCTTTAATAAAGTTCCGAAAGCCTGCACTAGGCTCAGACCTTCAGCACCTCCAAAGCCCATTTCATGGTCTTTAGACAAAGTTCTTCATTTCGCTTCTCTGTTGAGCAATGAGGAGTGTGCGTTAAAGGATTTGACACAAAAAGTTATTTTCCTATTTGCACTCGCGTCCAGGGCCAGGGTTAGTGAGATTGTAGCCCTCTCGAGAGAGGCAGGTCGTGTTCAGTTCCTGGATGGGGGAGAACTGAACCTGTTTCCGGAGCCTACGTTTCTCGCCAAGAATGAGTTACCCACCAACAGGTGGGGTCCCTGGAGAATCTGCTCTCTGAAAGAAGATGCATCTCTATGTCCAGTAGAATGCCTAAAGGTCTATCTTCATAGAACTTCAGACTTCAAGGGTGGTCAACTATTCAGGGGAGAAATATCAGGCTCAAATTTATCTCTGAATCAACTCAGAGCGAAAATCACATATTTTATTCGCAGAGCGGATCCTGACAGTACACCCGCAGGTCACGATCCGAGGAAAGTTGCCTCATCCTTAAATTCCTTTAATTGTATGGATTTTGAACATCTCCGTTCATACACTGGCTGGAAGTCTTCCAGAGTGTTCTTTCGCCACTATGCGAAGCAAGTAGAGGAACTAAAGAGATCTGTGGTAGCAGTGGGTCGCGTCGTTAACCCTACTGTTTAACTTTGCGAGGAACAGTGGTTTTAATTGGGACGATTAATTCCAGGGTGAGTGTGTAGTTACATACTGTACTACAAACTAAGTGAGGGCACTGAGTTGCCCACGTAGACTGTTCCATTTCCAAAGGTGAACCTAGCATAAGTGCAGACATGTGTGCCGAGCGTTTCTAACGCTAATGTGATTGATTTGTAATACAGACTTTTATGACTTTGATACCTCGGTATCTTAAAAGTGGCATTAATGTTTTTTCTCTTTCAGATAAACAAGTTCTGTTTACTATCATACTTATGCTTAAAGTTTTGGGTTATCCTCTTCTTATATATATATATATATATAATTGTTGTTAACCTGTCTATTTATTGTCTGTCAATAAACTTGTTCTTGAGAACCTTGCGTCTCCTTCACCTGTGTCAATTTATTGGTATAATTGAGCATTCATTCTATGTACTTTATCTGGGATAATTCTAATAGAATTGTTCCCTTATGCAAGCTATGTTGCATTGGTTTATGCTTTCCCTTAACGGGAGGACTCCGTCCCATAAGGAGACGGTGGCGGTTTTACAAGTTTCCTCCTATGCGGATATAAACCTTTGTCCAATACAAGTATTGTGCGGAGAACTGGTCGATATTTCATATTGACGCAGTGGTTCTTTACAAACTATGCTTTACTTAATATAGGGTGAGACCACTATATTAGCATGCCTGGTATTCATACATAGGTATATGTACTCTTCGAGACTTTTCCAGAGTCTAGTAGGACTCTTCCCTGTAGGGGGCAGGAAGCTCTAACATGGTTTATAGTTAGTTGAAAAGATGTATAACGGTAACATCTTAGGTCTCTAGGTCTAGTCGACCGGGGAAAAATTACCTCCGGGGAGTACGGCACGTTCTGAGAATCCACAGATACAGTAATGCTCTGGTATACATCCATCAGGACGACATGGCTTGAGCCCAAAAAACGGATTTTGAGCGAAGCGAAAAATCTATTTTTGGGTGAGATGGCCATGTCGTCCTGATGGACCCGCCCTTCCCTTTCTATGAAAGGGCTGTAGGACCCCTCCCTACATACAGTATCTGTAGCACCTCGTGTACGCTACAAGGAATACAGATGGCGCCAGGATTGGCGCCAGGCACGCTTACGAAACTGGAGAATAGGGAGCCTTGGGAGCGGCTCCCCCTTTTCCTTTCCCGATTTCGTTTCTTGCCAATTGACCCCTCGATACGTAATCTCTGTTTGGGGTGCAGATTGCCATGTGGCGTGTCAAGAATACGTCCTCTGATATGTCGCGATATCCCTTTCATGAGGGATATTCGCTCCAGGAGTTAGAATTCTGGTACCTTAAGGTAAATTCTCTGGGAATATCGCCATAGTTGTAATATACCCTAGGAAGCTACCCAATAGGAACTTCCATCAGGACGAAATGGCCATCTCACCCAAAAATAGATTTTTCGCTCCGCTCAAAATCCGTTATATATATATGTAAATGTATATATATATATATATATATATATATATATATATATATATATATATATATATATATATATATATATATATATATATATTTATATATATATATATATATATATATATATATATATATATATATATATATATATATATATATATATATATATATATATATATATATGTATATATATATATATACAGTGGTACCTCTACATACGAATTTAATCCGTTCCAAAACCAACTTCGGATGTAGAAAATGTTCGGATGTCGAAACGAGTTTTCCCATAAGAATACATTGAAATAGGATTAATCCGTGGTTGAGCCCAAAAACCTATGATAACTTCTGAATAAACTACTACACATAATTTTCCCATGGGAATAATGAACACTAAATTAGATAATAGACATGTAAATAAGAAGAATAGACATGTAAATAAGAAGAATTAGCAAAAAATGATAAATAAGAAACGGGTTTTTAGCGTCACTTTACCTTAGAAACTCCAGCGCAGGTGTTGTTAGTCTTGCTACGCAGAGAGGAGACGGACGGGCAGCGAGGAGGTAGAGAGGTTAACTACGATAAACGTACACTACAGTAACTTATTCTAACTTACACTAAGTGAACTTTAACATAACTTAGCTTTATTTTTATATTTTATATTTTTTTTTAAATTTTCCTTTTTTCTTTTTGATGATTACGTAATTTTAATCACTTTCACTCTCTACATTTAAAATTGACTGAATTTCTTTCGCTTTACTCTTTTCCGTTTTCTTTGTTTCACTTTCTTCCGCTTCACTCTTTGCCGTTTTCTTCGAATCACTTAAATCCTCTTCATCACGAGTTCGCTTCGCAGTTTTTTTAAAGAAATTATCGACAGATAATGGCTTAGTACGGCTTTTCAGAATGTTTCGAAAGTGAGTTAGGCAAACATCATCGAATTGAGAAACTACACGACAAACCTGCAATTTCTTTGGATGGTATTTGTCGATGAAGTCGACCACGTCTTGATATTTTTCTAACACCTCTTTTATATGCGCCGAACCTAACACATGCTCTACCTCCTCGCTCCCTTCCTCGTCATCACTCATGTGCTCTGACATAGCATGGAGTTCCTTGAGCTCATCCATGGTAAGTTCGTCGTGATGTTCGGCGACGAGTTCCGTAACGTCATCTGCGTCGACCTCCAGACCCATGGACTTGCCAAGGGAGACGATTTCCTCTTCGGCTTCCGCTGCACCGACCACGGGATCAGGTTCGGGGTCAAAACCCTCGAAATCTCGGGGAGAAACTACATCAGGCCACAGCTTCTTCCAGGCAGAATTGAGGGTCCGTCGAGTTAATCCCACCCAAGCCTGATCTATGATCTTCAAGCAGTGCACTATGTTGAAGTGGCCCCTCCAAAATTCACGCAAAGTTAAGTTGGTGCTTTGCGTGACATTAAAGCACTGCTGAAATAAGTGCTTGGTGTACAGCTTCTTAAAATTAGAGATGACTTGCTGGTCCATGGGCTGGAGGATAGAGGTGGTATTCGGTGGAAGATACAGCACCTTTATGAACTTAAATTCATCGAAGATATCATCTTCAAGTCCAGGGGGGTGAGCGGGTGCATTGTCAAGGCATAACAGGCACTTTAAAGGCAATTTCTGTTCATGAAGATACTTCTTCACAGAAGGGCTGAAAACTTGGTTAACACATTGCACAAAGAATTGCCTAGTGACCCAGGCCTTCGAGTTGGATCGCCAGAAAACATGAAGCTGATCCTTATCGACGTTGTGTGCTTTAAAGGCCCTTGGGTTCTCTGAATGGTAAACCAGTAAGGGCTTGACTTTAAAGTCCCCGCTAGTGTTGGCACATAGGGCAAGAGTCAACCAATCCTTCATTGGCTTATGCCCAGGCAATTTCTTCTCTTCGGCAGTGATGTAGGTTCGACTCGGCATCTTCTTCCAAAACAGCCCGGTTTCATCACAATTAAACACCTGCTGCTCTACGTAGCCTTCTTCCTGCACGATATTTTCGAAGTTCTTGACAAAGTCAGCTGCAGCCTTTGTGTCCGCACTAGCAGCCTCTCCGTGGCGAACAACTGAATGAATCCCGGACCGTTTCTTAAATTTCTCGAACCAGCCACGAGATGCCTTGAAATCATCTGAGGAAGGCTCGGTTGAACTCTCCCCAGCATCACCCCCAGAGCTCTCCTCCTTCAAGTCCGTAAAGATGGCGTACGCCTTCTCGCAGATGACGGTCTCGGTGATGGTGTCGCCAACGATATCTCTATCCTTAATCCACACTAGTAGAAGTCGTCCCATCTCTTCTATGATAGGGGTACGGCGTTTGGAAATTATGGTGATCCCCTTAGAAGGTTTCACTGCTTTAATAGCTTCCTTCTGTTTAAGGATTGTCGAGATCGTCGATATATTACGGCCATACTGTTTAGCAAGTTCACTCACGCGGATGCCACGCTCATGTTTTTCAATAATTTCCTGCTTAATTTCTAAAGAAAGCATTTCCTTCTTCCTTTTCTCACCACTACCACTACCACTGGCAAAACTAAGCCTTTTAGGACACATACATTACGTAAATTACTGTTAAAGGATGCACGTAAAAAATCATGATTAAAACAGAGTTAATAGCAGAACGCACAGAGCACAACCGCAAGAAGCCGACGAGAACAGAGGACTGACCCAAGACCCGCTAATTGAGCGTCCCTCCGAGGTCGATGTGCTGCCTTCTATCGGCGGAAATAAAAAACACTTCAGGCGCTATGAGCACCGACTACGCGTACGAGTATTGTTTACTTCGGGTGTCGAAAAAAACATTCGGGTGTAGAGTCGGAACGTGTTCGAATTGTACTTCGCGTGTCGAAAAATTCGGATACAACCGTACGACGAAAATTGCTTACTTCGTGTGTCGAAATAAAATTCGGGTGTAGAGTCAAAAATTTGCTCGAATTTTACTTCGGATGTTGGAAAATTCGGATGTAGATACGTTCGGATGTAGAGGTTCCACTGTATTTTTTTTGGGGGGTTCAAGCCATGTCGTCCTGATGGAAGGTTCCTTCAGTAGCTTCCTAAGGGTATATATGACTACAGTAGATATTCCCAGAGAATTAAACTAAAGGTTTCACA
The DNA here is from genome assembly GCF_036898095.1 of Palaemon carinicauda. NCBI lineage: Eukaryota > Metazoa > Arthropoda > Malacostraca > Decapoda > Palaemonidae > Palaemon > Palaemon carinicauda. Next base: position 70,626,997 of record NC_090726.1, on the reverse strand, counting down.
GAATTCTAACTTCTGGCGCGAGTACCCATAAGGTTTCCCTTTAGGATATCGTATTAAGGTAGAGGCTCCGGCAGAGACTCCTCTCGTCGCCCTTCCAGAGGGAGAGGAGGAAGGGGAGCAGGCGGCCGAGGTGGCAAACCCTCGGGAAACCAGAAGCAATGAAATGCTTCCGGTGGGAGGAAGACTCCGCCTCTTCCAGGATCGTTGGACCTTCGATCCTTGGGCTCACAGCATCATCAAGAACGGACTAGGGTGGAGCTGGGTTTCAGGTAGAGTGAAACCCAGCTCCACCCTAGTCCGTTCTTGATGATGCTGTGAGCCCAAGGATTGAAGGTCCAACGATCCTGGAAGAGGCGGAGTCTTCCTCCCTCCGGAAGCATTTCATTGCTTCTGGTTTCCCGAGGGTTTGCTACCTCGGCCGCCTGCTCCCCTTCCTCCTCTCCCTCTGGAAGGGCGACGTGAGGAATCTCTGCCGGAGCCTCTACCTTTGGGACGAAAGGTAGTGGATTGCCTTTCATAGGCAGGGGTAAACACTGGTGACTGGGCCACCACCAGCTGAGGGACCAACTGAAAGGTCTGTTGGGGCTGAGCCACAAACTGGGGAGTAGCGGGTGCCGGAAACTGCCGCTTAGCCTGTCGCTGCTGAGGTCTAGGCTTATGAGATTTCTTCTTAGGCTGGGGGCCCTCATCCTGAGAAGATTTCCTCTTTCTTGACATGCCTCACTTGTTGAGAAGGTTCGGGTTCTCGGTGGCGGCTCTGTCAACTATCTCTTTCACGAGATCATGGGGGAAGAGGTGTTTCCTCCAAATGTTGGAGGAGATCAGTTTCTAGGGTTCGTGTTTGACGGTGGCATCCGTGAACACGAATTCCCTGCAGGCTTGTCAGAGTAGCGAGATGGGTCTTGGCTAAGACAATATATATATCTGGGGTCCGAGTGTCCCCAGCCATTGTTTCCAATTGCACTTGGAGGGAAAGGGAGGCGGCCAGTCTCTCTTTCGTATCCAGCTCCCGACGCAGAAGGTATTTGGAGAGCTTAGGGAGGTTTTCGTTAAACTGACATCCTGCCACGTCAGCCTCTAACTTTCCTACCGAGAAAGTTAACTGGATGTCTTTCCAGTTCTTGTCGTCGGGGTGTAGGGCGAGGGAGAGGGGCCTACATTCCTCCAATGTAGGGCAAGGTTTCCCTTCCTCCACCGCCTTCAACACTGCCAGCAAGGACTTTTCGGCAAAGGGGAAGACCATGGTGGCAGGAGCAAGAAAAGAAGGATGTTTCTTTCTAAGGGCCGGCACCTTGGAGTTGGTGTAGCCCTTGCTCCTAAGGTTTCCAGCCAAAAGAGATTGAGCCTTAGCGTGGTCAAAGACTATGACCTCCTAAGGCTCGGTTTCCTTCTTAGAAACAGGCTCGGACTTGCGACGGATGTAACAGTCTGGGTACGCCTCGAAACTAGGCCAAAACTCCACCTCTTCAAGGGGGACAGCGCGTAGTTTGTCGTTGATGAAGAGTTGTCCACTAGTGATTGGCATGTGCTCGGCATGCCTCCAGGGGTGGGTTACTGAGCAAGGGGGAGGATCCTTGATGTTGATCTTCCTGCCCGACTGTTTCGACAGACGGAGAATCTCCCTCTTGAGGTCTTCTTGTCCTCTTCTATACCTCTCGTCCAGGAGGGCCACCAGGGCCTGGATACTGTCCTGGTTCTCCAGAAGCGACGGAGTAGGGGTAGGCGTCGACGAAGTAGAGAGGACGGGTTCCGTTATAGCAACGGAAGTGACAGATAGGGTGCGGGCGACCTCGCCCTCGGAGTCCGGAACCTCCACCTGCTCCTCCTCTTCTTCACCCTCGGCCATCAGGGTCCTTTCGGTGGTGTCTGATACCTCCGACATCTGTTCCACCTCGTCAAGATGGAAGTCTTGCAGTGCGTCCGAAACGTCAGGTTCCACCGTCAGCTGGACACAGGGGATCTCGGCCTTTGGGATGACAGCATCCGCAGATGCCTTTGGAAAGAGCAAAGCTCTCATCTTCTCACTCGGGAGATAGGGCCCCGTGGCATTCTTCTGGAAACCACGCACCCATTTGCGAAGTTTCTCTCGGGCAACATCCCTGGCCTCTGCAGAGGGAGAGTCCTCGAACGCTTCGTGGAGCAGGTCCTTGCAGACGGTGCAGACCAACGGGTCCCAATACCGAAAAGTCCCCTTGGTAACAGAACAGCTGGCGTGGGTTCGGCACGCCAGGTGGCCGTAGAAGTCCGGACGCCGAACGTTGCAGAAGGCGCTCTCACACCGGACATAGTCCTCCTGTAAAAGAAAGGGGGAATGAGTCTGTGGAAGTCATACTGTATACAATGACTTAAAGTAAAGACTTAAAGTGATTTCAGATTAGCATTAAAGTTATTTTACCTTAATATAAGATTCCTTTTCATAAGTAAGCTTAGGATAGTAAGCGGGAAAAGAAGCAGAAAAGACACATACATGTGCATCCCGCCCAGCCAATTGCCGTGACCCCACACCAAGACTAATTCTAGGGGCTCTGAAAGAGCCCAAGAGATGGAAGAGATATCCACAATGGATAAAGCACAGCTTAGGCTTCCTCTGGAGAATTAATCATGGTGAGAAGGGGGGAAATTGAGTTCATTCAGTTTAGGATAAGAAAAGGGGTGGGGGGGTGAAGTAACCCCTCCCTAATCAGGTGGGTCCCGGCAAGGGACTGCGCATGGATGCACAGAGTATGCTGGAAATATTTTACTGCATAACTATATATCATAGATTTTCGTCTAGGGTAAGCACTGTACCATAGACATACCGGCTATCATATATAGCTGTACAATAGTCGCTGCCGGCACCAGGCCGGCAGGAGAGGGTGACGGTCCACTGAAATAATATGATTAGGTGGCGCTGGCAGCGTGGTGGCATGCCGGAAGCACACCGGGCGCCGGCGAATCTCCATCGAGGGTGGGAACCCCTCTCTGTCATCAGTCTATGTGGCAGAGAGAATAGGAGCTTCAAGGTGATGGCAGATTGCCGGCATCCAGTGGCCCCCGGCAGTCGGCAAGCGACCGGCAAAGGTATTCCAGCACTGGCGTCAATCAAAGAGACAGAGTGGATACTAGGGTACCCTGACAGCTGTTGCCGGTAGGGTAGCGGCAGTGGACCGGCACTGATAGGTAGAGAGAAAGGGTAGGGGAAGAGAGAGGGAAGGGTAATTCGTTACCCCGACCTCGTCTTCCTCCGGAAGGAGTGTTCAAATGAAAGAGAAGGGGGCAAACTTCATCCAGCCGCAACAGAGCCGGCAGTCGGCAGGAATTGCGGGTGGTGGCCCAAGGGAGGACTGGAGAACACTCTAAGATAGGGAGGTCCCACGCCGGCAGACCGACCACTTAGGCTATCCCATAGTTCGACAATATGCGAGAAGCGAAGCAGCTCGGAATCACCCCCGAAGGGACCAAGCCGAACCCACAACCCGCCGGCACACGGTGGAGTTGTAGGACGGCGGACAGGGGTGTGATGGTTAGCCAACACAAAAGGACAGAGAGGGGAGGGGCGAGGGTCCTGAGGGGGAGCGTGGGGGGAAGCATAGCCTTCACCAACGCCCCAGGGGGGGGGGGTTTCTGTTACGGAACCAGCCCTATCCCAGGTGTAGGAGACTCCATTCTCCAGCCTAGGATAGGTTAGTTCAGAGAAGGTACAGCACTATTGTACTGTCCTAAACTATAAAGAAACAGAATCCCCTGGCCTGCCTAACCTAGGCTAGGGAAACGAGTCCCGAACCAGGGAAGGCAGGTGTAGGACAGGTCGCTAGGCCACAGGGAGGAAAGGGTCGAAACCCTACCAAGTGTGGACTAGGGGGAAAGGCAGAGCCCTTCCACCTTCGCCAACCACCAAGGCCCCAAAAGGAGAGTTCACCTAGAGGAGGAGCTGGGGGCGAGCGACAGTTACTCTGAGGTTCTGTCCCAAACTCAAAGCTCATGTACTATGGCTAGGAGTGGGGAAAGAAAACCCTAGCCTAACCTCACCCGAATACGATTCGAGGTAAGGAGGGCTAGGATGTAGACTAGGCTACCTCAGAGGGAGGAGATACCTTAGGTAAGGTAAATGGGGAGGATAGGAAGTATACACGGCTCTACGTTAGGTGAGGGGCAAGGGAGTCGAATACCAAGATCACCAAGACCCTTAGTATACTTCCTCGAAGGCGACAACATGTGCAATCACTGAATCTTATATGTATAAATGCCTAAAATCTCCATTTCATAAAATAAAACTAGGAACACTTATTATATTATGCATGGGTTTAAACAAAAACCACCAAGGCTATCAAGTCTAGGGGCTACGATCGGCTACCTATGCTCGCCGAAAAGGATGCTATCGGCATAATATAACTAATTCCTAGCAATGAAGACTAAATAACTAATGCTGATAATTAATTATAAGACCGGGAAGGGTTGTTCTTGCTAACTAAATAAAGCATGCGAGGCGAACAACCGCGTCCAGCATGACGCCTCCAGTCAAGGCATAGCTCCGCCACAAAACACGGTATTTTAAGATAAAAAGGGCGTTACATTACGGCTGGAGCTTATTTATACAATACAAGAATATGGTACTCAACTTTCCAGAAGAAGGCGAGGCAGAAGACTGCGACATGATGAATTACTTAGCGAACAACTAGGGAAAAGCACCTGGTCATATACGCTACATAAGAAGGAATGACGATGGCGCACTCCGCCGGCGTCATTTAAGATGGCGGCCAACATGGCGGCCGGATGTTGACGTTGCCGAGTACCAAAACAGTAACGGAGGAGGAGAACTTTGTAACGGCTCCTCCCATAACTTGCCACCATTTCCCCCTCGAAGCATAAACGCTATGTGGGGTGCAGATAGCTATGTGGCGTGTCAAGCATACAACCCCTGTTGATATACGATATCCTAAAGGGAAATCTTATGGGTACTCGCGCTAGAAGTTATAATTTTGTGAAACCTTTAGTTTAATTCTCTGGGAATATCTACTGTAGTCATATATACCCTTAGGAAGCTACTGAAGGAACCTTCCATCAGGACGACATGGCCATCTCACCCAAAAATAGATTTTTTCGCTTCGCTCATAATCCGTTTATTACGACTAGCAAACTACGTAAATTCCAGAGCTCCAAAACTCGCCTGCTTTGTATTACATGATTTGCTACAATAGAAAACCTCCGAGCTCTGTGAATAATACGCAACTCCCAGAATAAATATATATGAACACTGAATATATGAAAGGTGTCTGTACACTCAAATCAAAACTGGGTGATTACTTTACATTTAACAGGAACTATTCTTAATTGAATCAACCTCTTTCTTAGGTTCTTAGTCAGGGGATACGAGCAAAGCTCTGAAATAATTATTGGTGATCGAAATAATACAAACTTTACAAAAATAAATATATTCTACAAAGAATACCAAATTAAAAAAAAATTAACACCAAAAATAAATCACTCGAAATATTAAATCTGAACTAAACCTTAGACTAAGACAAAATGATACTTTAATAAATTATAACAATCGCATGTTTCCCTAGAAATTAATTTATGAAAATATTTAATTTTGTCAATTAATGAAAAAAGTTCACACTAACACTATAGAAAAAAATCAAATTTACATTTACATACACTTAACTGTTAATCTAATGTCCTTTGGCTCACAGAAGGTTACCGAACAGTTTAACAAAATAGATACACTTCACTGTTTAACTTAATCTCACAGGGACAGTTATAAAAATTTATGCTATAAAATGTACTTACATTAACACACAACATTTAAACTTAGACACACAATAATATCACCAATCTTTAAACAACACTATACACGGTATATGTTGGAGAGAAATTTCTTTGCACGTTTGAGAGGAAAACACTATTCATGCTTGAGAGGAATTATGTAGTGGTTGGAAAGATGGTGGAGAGGACTGGCGGAAGTACAGATCTTGGTTGATGTCAGGGTGGATATCTCTGTCTCCTATGTATTGCTAGGTTCTTATGTATTAACTTAATTCACTCCAGAATCTTCCAGTTCAGCTTTCTGGAAGCTTGGGGCTTAGTCCTGAGACAAGGCAAGATACGCACTGAGTCCTTTTTTAATAAGGACACTCAGCACTAACACAAACCATTTATCTTCTGGCCATTCCATTGTCGGCGCGACCATTTCAAAATGATTGAAGAACTTGTCAGGAGATTCTTCTGTAAATTTTGGAATCAAGCTCTGTGCATTTGCTACAGTAAACACGGGATCGTGCATAAAAGGGGCCACCCCTGTCTGAGTTGATGACAACCTTGCAAGAGCATTCATTAGTTCCAATTACCTGGCATGTCTTGCAATTTCTCTTGCTTTCCAATCTATTTCTTCTCGTCTTGCAATGTTTCTTGCCTTTTCTTCCCGTTGTGCCATCCTCTTCAACTTAATCAAATTCTCTACTACAGCAATTCGTCTAATCTCAGCCTCTATATCTGTTTCTGCTTTCATTCCTTCAAGCTTCTCCAAAAGGTCGCAAGCTGCTGCAATATCTTCTTCGGCAACTTTCCTGAGTTTATCAATACTTCTAAGTCTAGACACTTGATTTGGGCTTGAATCATTCCACCAGATGCATGGCCACCACATGCCATTAAAATAGCGAGCCACTGAGCTTTAGTTATATCAACTTCCGACAATTCCTGAAGAGTTGGGTTTCCCCAAAACTCGTGTACATTTAATTGAGCCATTTTGCACTTTACAAACAATTATACTTCGCCAAAAATATGTATAATCAATACACAGAATCCTATAAACACTAAACTCATCAAACCTGTAATAAAAAAACACAGCCCCGTTATCACCAACATTTAAAACAGACTAGCTTGATCTCGGGGCTGGGCACCAAAACATATATATGTATTATGACTAGCGAATTATGTAAATTACCGAGATCAAAACCTCGCCTGCTTTATATTACATAATATGATACACAATGGAAAACCTACGAGCTCTAAGAATAATACGCAACTCCCAGAAAATAACATATATCTAAAAGGTCTCTTTACTTTACACTCAAAACAAAACTGGATGATTACTTTACTTTTAAGTGGAATTATTCTTAAATCAACCTCTTACTTCGGTTTTAAAGCTGAAATAATCATTGGTGATTGAAATAATACATACTTTACAAAATTAGATTTATTCTATAAAAAATAATAAATAAAAAAAATTTCCATCATAAATAAATCACTGGAAATATTAAATATGTACTAAACCTTAGACTGAGACAAAATACTTTAATAGATTATACAATCACTCGTTTCACTAGAAATTAATTCATGAAAATATTTGATTTTGACAATTAATGGAAAAAAAAAATAGAACTTTAACACTATAGAAAATAAATAAAATTTACACTTAAATATACTTACCTGTTACTCTTATGTCCTTTTGCTCATACAAGGCTAGCAAACGATTAAGCTAGATACTTACACTTCACTGTTTACCTAATCTCACAGGGGCAGTTACAAAATTTATACTATAAAATGTACTCACATTAACACCAGTTACAAAATTTATACTATAAAATGTACTCACATTAACACAATACACTTTTAACTTAGATACAATGATACCACCAATGGATGAACAACACTATACATGGTATATGTTAGAGATAAATCACTATGCACGTTTGAGAGGAAAACGCTATTCATGCTTGAGAGGAGTTATGTAGTGGCAAGATAGATGCTGGAGAGGACTGGCGGAAGCAGATATCTAGTGGGGTGGCAGGCTAGATCTCTGTGTCTCCTCTGCATTGCTAGGTTCTTATATATTAACTTATTTCACTCCAGAATCTTCCAGTTTGGCTTTCTGGAAATGTGGGGCCTAGTCTAGCGGCGTCAAGGTTGCCAACTTGGCATTATGGGAGTAGGGTACTATCGTCTCTTGCGAGGCAACTTTCTCTACTACTCCGCCCACCTGCTCTCGTAACATTAAAAAAAAGATTAAACTTTAGTCTACAACCTTCATGCAACTTCCAACCACATGGAAATATGATGCGATCCATAGAGTGTGTGTCATAGAGCATACCTTTTCACAAGTATTATATAAGACTTTGTAACAAAAGTACGTGAAATTAAAATTTAATTCTTTAATATGATGTAAATTCACATATACAGAACTGAATGAAAATACAACTAAAGGAATGACAAAAGTCTTATGAAATCTACATACATTACTTAATCCTATGTGAGTGGAACTCACCTTACGAAGTGGCTATACATCTCTTAAATACAAAAATAAAATATTTGAATAAAATATTCTAGTCTTATGAAGACTAGCTTCATAAGATATATATATATATATATATATATATATATATATATATATATATATATATATATATATATATATATATATATATATATATATATATATATATATATATATATATATATATATACATATATATATATATATATATATATATATATATATATATATATATATATATATATATATATATATATATATATATATATATTATATATATATATATATATATATATATATATATATATATATATATATATATATATATATATATATATATATATATATATATATATATATATATATATATATATATATATATATATATATATATATATTTGGGATCAGCCATGTTGTCCTGATGGAAGGTTCCTTTAGGCAGCTTTCTAGGGGACATTTGGCTACAGTGATACTCCGAGATGATTAACCATAGGTTTAAAAAATTCTAACCCCTAGCGGGAGTATCCTTAAAATAACTTTTAAGGATATTGCATAATATCAGGGGATGTATTTCTTGATACGACACATGGCAATCTTCACCCAGAATAGATTTTAAGCACAGTGTTCTCCCACGTTGCTCAGGGTGTTGTTACTGTTTTTCAATGAATATTACCATGCAATCTCCAGCATCTTCATCCTCTGGAAAGCTGAGTATTTAATCTTTCCTGTGTATAATTTTTGGCTCCCTGTTCACAGGTAAATTAACATAATTTAGGTGTGTTAAGAGGAGCAATGCCATCGCCGGAGGCGGTCATTTTAGCACTGCTGTCGCACGCCATAAATGCTTTATTTAGTTAGTAGTACGATGTTCCCGGTATTTAGCTGTAAAGAAATTCTAGCTATTTAGACGAAAATATACTAGTGAAGATAAGATCTACACATGTAATATTTCCTCTTCCGAATAAAACGTTTCGATCGTATACGATAGGGCCACGGTGGTACTAGCGTAGCTGAGAGCCCTACTTGAGTTAGGCTAGCCTAACGCGTTTTAGTATACTTTAGTAGCGTTATCCCACGTTTAACCTCTATTATCGTTTTATTGATTTCGTCGGAGATATAGATATCTCCTAGAATTACTAACATAATTCGATACTCTTCTCTTTTAGAGAAAATGAGGATAAACCCTTCCTTCCCCCTGAGTACCATCAGCCCAAGCGACAACCCTATCCTCTGTCATTGCTATTGAGTAGTGTACTCCGGCTGGACTGGGATAGTGTTTTCTGTCGATCTTCTTTGCCGGTGAGTATCCCAGCTTTGAAATATGACAGTAACTCAGGGTATTCTGTCTTGTTGCTGACAACGCTACTGACGGGGGAATAGTCATTCCCCTGCCAATTACAACGTTGCCTACATAGGAAGCTCGGCTTCCCTAGTCCACAACCGAAAGTGGGTAGTATAATTGCCGCCACCTTTCTCCCTTGTGAACTAGAAGACATGTCTTATATCCGGCAATGTCTCAGGCTAGGGAATCGTTATTCCTCTGCCGCCCAAGACGGCGCTGGTATAGGGAACTACGTTTCCTTGATTTACAGCCGAAAGTAGGAGGCATACTTACCGCCACCTTTCTATGTAAAATATGACCCTTTTCCCTTCCCCTTCTGTCCTTTAGTCGTCACGATTCCTCTGGCCGGTATTCTACAATCAGCCCCGCTTGTCGGGCTGACGAAATTACTGGCCGGGCTCCTACAAAGGCGGTTAGGTTGCCACTTCGACCATCTCCCTAATGGAAGCAAAGCTCTGGGAAAGGTTGAGCCGGCCCTGACGGCTGCCGGTGGGAAGCCCATTACAACTTTGAGTATTCTTCAGTCCTCCCTTGTACTGCCATCCACAAACCCTGTAACCGGCAATACAGCCGGCAACAGAAATTGTTGCTGGATAGAAGCTAGAATCAATGCATTCTCTCTCCTTCCATTTGAATCGTCATTCTGGAAAGTAGGCAGTAGAGACAGTAGTCCCTACAACTCTAATTATTGTACTAAACTATAATAATACAGTAGTCCTTCTCTCCATTCTTTCTCTCTCTCTGTCGGCTAGTACTGCCAGGTACTGTACTAGCCTAACCCGGTAGCATACCAGCAAAACTATAGTATAAGACAATACAGTAGCCAGCATTCCTGCAGTATAACAATACAGCAGGTATAAAACTATAGTATATAATGATACAGTAGTATGAATTTCCAACATACTCTGTATATCCTTTCACAGTCCATTGTTGAGATCGTTTAGAAAATGTTGAGGGAAGTAATCCTTTAACATTCTGATGTATCCTAGATCATCAGAACACCAATGATTACCCATCAGCATTAATATTCTACAAGTGGTGGAGTTACTGTTAGTGTACACTGACTCCGGCTCTACGTACGAGAGTTATTCCACTCTGTATTTTCCCTAATAAGGAAATAGAAAATATTAATATTGTGGGAGGTCACAGCAATTGCCTGGACGGGAAACACAGATATGTGTCTTTCCTATTTCCTTTCTAGCTTACTATTTCTAAGCTATATTAATAATAGTCATGTGTACTATTTTTACTGCATGTGAAAATTTATCAGTGAGATAAATTACCCCATACTCATTTCATTCCTTCTTTCCTTACAGGAGGAGGCTAAGGTGAAGTGTGCAGTCCTGTTCTGCAACCACAAAAGTAGGGACTTTTGTGGCCACAAAATGTGCAGGTCTCATGACCCCTGCTCCATCGCAACTGAAACCCTGAGGTTGTGTTAAATATATTGTTTTTATCTTTTCTCTCCAACTTCAGAATCCTTGTATTATCGTTTTCTTTAACTTGTTTATTTTTAGTACAAAAAAAGTACTTTGTCCTTTTTCATAATCCTTGGCTTTTAAGCATCTTTTCATAATCCTTGGTTTCCAACTCTTGGAAAATAAAAAGATCTCAAACGTAACTTAAAATAACGTTAATAATTATTTAATACCTGTAAATACTTTGTGTGCTGGCATTTGAGACTATTTCAAAGTATTTAGCTCTTCCTGAATTAGTTAACAAAGTTAACGAGTAATGGTAAGAATTCTTACCAAGCAGTATCTGCCTAACCCTCCAAGGAAGCAGTTCTCCTGACTAAAGGGAAAATGGATAAACTCAACCTTCATTAGAAACTTGCCAACTGATGTATGATCATTACCATGAACTCTTTTTACTTGAAGGACTTTTATTGCTGTGAAATAATGAAGTGCTAAGTACCACCAGTTTCACCAAAGTGCAATGGAAAGACGAGGGCATGATTCTCCAGGGGAGTGTGTTTTCGGAGGAACCTTATAATAGATTGTGTAGTAGCATGGAAAAGAGGCCAAGACGGGGATTCCATTTCCCTACCATAGTCTTTGGGATCCACCACATGCTGCTGAATTACTTCCGAGGGATTCAACTTCGTGGATTTATATCGAGCAAGCAGGCGCTTGATAACTTTGAGGTAGGTCTCGGTAAATGTTGGCACACTTTACGAGATTTAAAGTTATTGAATGAATAATTTTAGCGCTGAGTCATTAATCCCGTAAAAAATAGAACTTGTAACCAGAAAGAATTTGCTCCTTTTAATATTTTGCTTTGCCATTTATCATATCTTTTGAGATCTTTTTATTGAATCTTATTCTGAACTTTAAGTCACTTGCATAGGCAATAATTTCACATACAATTTTCTGATAGACGTATCATATCTTTTATAGGCTATGCACAGTGTCATCATGGTAATGGTATTGCTCGATGCATCTTATAAACGTTTCACTGGTTATAAGCGATTCGGAGTGTGGAGGTTAGGTAACTAGTGCCAGAGTTACCTAGATATCGGGGCAGCATTAAGTCACGTTAATATTAATCTATATTCTGCATAATATTATGCTTTAAATTTCCTGTATGTTCAATAATAAATTCAATGTTCACTTTGATGTTTGTTTTCTCACCATTTTTTATAACTTTCATATAATTTTTTCTGAACATGGCGACCGTGACAGGATTTTATGACTTTGCTTTGATGCTTGCCCGATGTCTCTCCACTCACACTGTGGGTGGAACGTTAACGTTATTTTGTGCATTTTAATACTTTAGCGTAAAGGTTAAGTGAATTTAATCTTTTCAACATATTTTTGAAATAAGTTCTTTGCTTGGGAATTGGCTTCATTGGATATTTTTTGCATTCGAAACTTTGCTTCCTTGGTAATCTTTATTTATCGTCGTTGGCCTAGTATTGATGCCATCGGTATTTCTTAGTGTTGACATGTATTCTGTAAAGGAAATTTTACTTTTGAGGTTCGGTTTGTCACGCATACTTTAGCCTTTGAATATTTATTATATTTGTTATAGGTCGGGTAGTTGTATATATTCACAATGTCTGAACTTAAGAGATTAGTGAATCAAAGGAAGTATACTGTATAAGGAAGTGTGTGACTGAACATTTTAACCGTAAGGATAATTTTCCTACATTAGCTAGTGCAGCAAGGGAGAAATTACGCTTGCAATTTGAACAATGGCTTCCAGAATTGAAAGAACATGAATAAGCAGATATTAGAGCTTAAGTATGAGGAATGGGACGACGAAGAGGAAGAACGTAGATCTGAGGAGGAATTAGACTCCTGTCAGGTCTATAATGACAAACTTTTATCTTGCTTAGTGAATATTAAGAACCCTTGTGAGCCCTCTTCATCGCTTTCCCATTTGAATGACTCTTATTTCCATAAGAAGTTTCCTCAAGCTCACCTGCCTAAATACACTAGTTCTGATGACGAGGGCCTTGCTAGATTTTTTGAAGAATTTGAAGACACTTTAAGTAAATTTAACTACCCTGAATATGATAAACTCTTGCTATTAAAGCAGCAGATCTCAGGCAGGGCCTTAGTTTTAGTAGAGTCCTTAGAAGCAGATAAGCAGGGATATTCACATGCAAAGCAATTACTACTGAAAGCTCTAGGTTCGGATGACACACAGAAATTTAATGTTTTAAGGCAGTTATCCCATTTGAAACTTTCTTCCAACACTGATCCTTATGAATTTATCTCTAAGGTTAGGTTAATGATGGAGAGAATACGCAAATTGAAAATGACTGTGGACTGTATACTTCAGTTTTTTATATGGGAAGGATTGAATGATTCCTTTAAGAATCATTTGATTCAAATTACTAACAGCTCCAAGCCAATGTTAAATGAAATTATGGAAAAGTTTTTTGAAGCTAGTGAGCGTTATTGTAGCCAGTCTAAGAAAACTAAAGAAGTCACTAAACAATCTTCCCCCAAAGCATCAAACGCTAGTGACCATGGAGCTACCAGCTTAGCTGTAGATGTAAAGTATGAAAGAAATAAGACCTTCAAGCCTTGTAGTATTTGTACTAAAGTGGATGGTAAACCAGCTGATCACCCTATCCACAAGTGTGCCAAATTTGACTCAGCAGAAGCCAAGATAGATAAAATAAGAAAATTGAAAGGATGCCTAAAATGTTCTAACCTAAATCATCACAGTAAATTTTGTAGGTATAGGTTCAATAATAAATGTAATACTGCTCAGAGTGGTATTTAAGTTTCCTGTGTATTCGGTCTGTTGATGACAAGCAAGTCACAAATAAAGATGGAAATAAACCAGATAGCCAATCTTCTACAGATAAGGGTAAAGATAAAGCAAAATCCAAGCCTAAGGAAAATAAGGAGATATCTGGCTCAATGGTAAACATTGTGGAAGCTTTCCAGAGTGATTCTGACATGCAGACTTTTCTTCCCACTTTTACTTCTACCTTGGATAATGGTTTAAAGTTAAGATGTTTAAAAGACAGTGGTTGTCAGTGTAACCTCATTTTGACTGATACTGCAGACAGTTATAATTTACCCACATTAAGGGATAATATTTCTCTAACAGTAAATGGCATTAACACTACTCAGAACTATACTACTAAGCTAAATGAAGTAAGTTTACAGATAGGGGATAGGCTTAGAAAAATTGAAGGACTGTGTATACCTTCTATTAATGTAAAGTAAAACTTCCTAAATTAGTGTAAATTAGTATGTGGTTTCAAAGAAAGAGGTTATTTGTTGGCAGATGAAAGCTTGTCAAAGGATTCTTGTGATATCCAGAGTTTTCAGTTAATTCTTGGCACTCGCTCAGCATACTGTCTTCCTCAGCAGGAACACTTGTTTGGATCAAACTTAGAATCTCTATATTCTGGAACTCCTGCTGGAGTATTGTTACATGGTAATGTGGAACTTGTGGAACCAATATTGAAAGATTTATCGCTTTTACCTTATGTTGGAAGTTGCTTTCAAGGATTGGTTAAACTTTCAGATCACAACTTAGTTGGTAGCATTTTTGAGACTGGTAATACTTGCCTTGTTTCGGATTGTGCTTTTGAAGATACTGTGGATCCCGTTAACATTAATGTATTTGATGATAAGGGGGATATAATTGAATCTCAGCTTATCAAGGCAGCTAACCAAAGTCTAGAAGAAAGTTGTCATAGATTTGTAAAGTCTGAACCTGATGATTCTGATTCTGGGAGTTCTGAAATAAGTAAGAAGTTGGTTAAGTTTTCCCTTGAAAATATGGAGAGAGATAAAGAAGGTAGAATTGTTCCTTTATTTTGGAATTCTCAGGTGTCTCATCTATTAGGTTCCAGTCAGGGATTGGCAGTTTTAATTTTAAAGTCTAACTTGAAAAAATTGCAAAATAACAGGGATAAGCTATTGATAATGGATAAAGTTTTTAAAGAACAAGAAAGTATGGGGATCATAGAGTGCATTAATAATCTTCCCGAATTTCTCAGAGAGCACCCTAACCATAGCTTTTGCCTCACATGGGCATCTTTAAAATGGATCACGAAACCACATAGTGCAGGATAGTGTATTTGTCTTATCTCTGCCAGCAAGATTCTAGTAAACCTTCCATTAGTCACAATCAGGCTATATATTCAGGACCAAATATAAACCAGAAACTTTTCTCTGCTATATTATATTTGAGATTTGGAGAGAAGTTATTATGTTTTGATTTATGTAAAGCGTTTAATAATCTTGCCTTAAATGACACAGATAGCAATAGGCTATTATGTCTATGGTTCAGAAATGTAGAGAAGGAAGACTTTACAGTTGTGGGATACAGAAATATAAGATTAAGTTTCGGCTTAAGATGCAGCCTGCATTACTGTTACTTGCTCTATATAAGATTTTAATTTTAGAAGTAGACGGTGATGATAGTAAACTTTTACAAGTAAAGAGGATGATATATCAACTATGTTTCATGGATAACTATGCAGTTGCTTATGATGGTTCTGAAGATCTTCTCTGGGCATATCAACAACTAGAAAGCATTTTTGAGCCTCACAAGTTTTATCTGCAGCAGTACATCAGTATTGATTCTGCATTGCAAGACCACATAGATAATGAGCTTAGTACAGAAACCAATGAAAAGGTAAAACTACTTGGGTTGTCATGGGATAGGAAGCAAGATAGTTTATCTACTAAACCTACTAGTCTTAACATACAAGCTCAAACAAAACAGGAAGTATTGCAGTTTATTGCCTCCCAGTATGATCTCTTTAACTTTAATGGCCCTATTCTTAATCGTTCAAGGCTATTTTTGCATCAGTTACAGTGCGACAAAGATCTGGGTTGGGACAAGGAATTAGATGCTGATGTTAGGAGGTAATGGCGGAATATCACCAAACAAGCAAATGCTGCTTCTGTTACAGAGATACCAAGAGTCTTTGGGAGTAGAGAAGATACTTACCGGCTTTTGGCATTTTCAGACAGTAGTAAGCAGATGTTTGGTGTAGTCATTTACATACAAAATATTTCCACAGGAAAGGTCAGTTTTGTCTTTGCAAAAAATAGGATAGCAAACAAGAGAATGGAATCTAAAAGCATGCCATCTCTGGAACTGCAAGGAACAACTTTGGCCGTAGAAGAAATTGCATGTCTGTATGAAGAGTTATCAGGAATTTCTTGTATGATGCCAGTCAAAATAAGGGAGTGGATAATCTACTCGGATAGCTTCGTTGCCCTTTCCTGGGTACATGGGTTATCTGCCAAGCTTAATGAAATGCAGAAGTGTTCAGTATTTGTTCAAAATAGGTTACACAAAATAAATGAACTGTGTAATAAACACCCAATTCATTTTTCTTTTGTGTCAGGTTGTGAAAATCCAGCTGATCGCATCACTTGCAGCTTATCTTTCAAGCAGCTTCAGAAATCTAACTACTTTTCAGGTCCTAAATATCTACTTAATGAGACAGAAGGTCATCTGAACAGGGAATCTATCTTGGATTTTGTAATACCTGCCCTTCCAGTAAAGCAAGATTTTCCTGTTGGTGTTGTCCAGTCTTATCATGGTACTATAACTACAAAGATTGATGAGCATACTGATGCTTTATCAAGATGTTCTAGCTACCATAAAGTTGTTTCTGTTTTCCGTAGAATACTTATCTTTATTAATAACTTGAAAATGAAACTAAAACTAAAGGATCCTGTTAAGTTTGGACATATTAGCTGTTTTGATATTAATCATAACTTCTTTGCAGAGGCTACAAAGATGGTAATAAGAAGAGATCAGCAGAAGCACTTTGCTGAAATTTTTGAATATTTTGAATCCAGAAACCGGTTGCTCAAAGATATCCCCAAGTTAGTTGGATAGCTCAATGTTTATGTGGATCATGAAGGCCTGTTAAGGATACGTAGCAAAATGCAGAAACTGAAAGATGACAGAAGGATGCGATTTCCATTGCTAATTTCTAAGGATAGTTTACTAACTAAATAGATTGTATTAGATTATCATGAACGTTATTTACATGCTGGATGCTATAGGCTACTGGCTGAAGTACGTAAGATATTTTGGATACCTAGATTTTTTTCAGTAGTTAAAAGGATAATCCGCACATGTGTCATATGTCGTAGGTTCAATGAGAGGACAGTTAATCTTAATCAAAATTGTTATAGAGATTTCAGGATTAATCCGCAAGAGATTCCTTTCCGCTATTGGGACCCTTCTTTGTACGTTCCAGTGGGAAGAAAGTAAAAGCATGGATAATAGGTTTCACATGTACATCGAGTAGAGCTATAAATCTGAAAGTGTGCATGGACTTGAGTATTAAGGAGTATCTTAGAACCTACCAGCTTCATACGTTTGAGTTTGGACTACCAAATTTGTGCATTTCCGATCGGGGATCTCAGTTAGTAGCAGGAGGCAACAATTCTAGATTATTTAAATGACCCAGAGGTTAAACTCTATCTATAAGAGAATGACATAAAAAACCTTCTGTTTAAACTGTTTTTTCAAAGGGAACTCTGCTATTGGTTCAATGGTTGAAAGTTGTGTGAAACTTACTAAAAGATGCTTATTTGGAGCCATAAGAAATATTGTTTTAGATATAAGGGATTTTGAGTTTTTAATATGTCAGACTGTCCATTTATTGAATAAAAGGTCAATAGCTTTCAAAGAGGCATTAAGAGATACATATATAAACAAAACACTTCCTGATCCCATAACACCAGAGTGTCTAATTAGGAGTTATGACCTTATTTCAGTTAACTTAATTCCTGAGCTGCAAAGACATCCAGATCTCGAATTGGATGAGGACTATTTAGTTTCTCCTTGTGATAAAGTTAAAGAAAACTACACAAAACTGCGTAAAGTCAGAAGTTATTTGTTTAACATTTATCATGAAGAATTTTGGGGTAACTTGACAAATCAAGCTGTAAATGCGAAAGACAGATTCAAACCTGTAAAACATACATTTCTTCAAAAGAATGATGTGGTACTAATTAAAGAACCATGTAGTAGGCCAAACCAATACCCAATGGGAATAGTCCGTGACGTAGTTCTCAATGAGCTTGGGAAAGTTACTGGAGTTACCCAACTGAAAGGCAAAACTGGTGAACTTACTAAGAGACATTCATCTAATCTAATATTTCTTTTCAGACCTGATGTTTCTTCAAATGAAGATGAAGACAGTCCTAATAATGACTCGAATGATTCTAATCTGGCCAGCAATCGCATTCAAGGAAAGTGCAAAGTGGCAAAGAAGACCAGACAAATTTTACAGGAATGTTTGTCTGTGTAGGCTTTTTTATTTATCATTGGTGATGGTAATGTAAATAGTTTTGGCAGATATTTAAAAAAAAAAAGAAAAAAAAAGATTCTGGTAATATAAATACTTTCGGTATATGTTTAAAATTTCAATCCTGCTTTTATTTCATAACAGGACTAAATGTTTTGGGAGGAGTGTGTTAAATATATTGTTTTTCATCTTTTCTTTCCAACTTCAGGATCCTTGTATTCTCGTTTTCTTTATCTTGTTTATTTTTAGTAAAAAAAAAGTACTTTGCCTTTTCCATAATCCTTGGCTTTTAAGCATCTCTTCATAATTCTTGGTTTCCAACTCTTGGAAAATAAAAAAAATTTCAAACGTAACTTTAAATAACGTTAATAATTATTTAATACCTGTAAATACTTTGTGTGCTGGCATTTGGGACCATTTCAAAGTATTTAGCTCTTCCTGAATTATTTAACAAATTTAACGAGTAATGGTAAGAATTCTTACCAAGCAGTATCTGCCTAATGCTCCAAGGAAGCTGTTCTCCTGACTAAAGGTAAAATGGATAAACTCAACCTTCGTTAGAAACTTGCCAACTGATGTATGATCATTACTATGAACTCTTTTTACTTGAAGGACTTTTATTGCTGTGAAATAATGAAGTGCTAAGTACCACCAGTTTCACCAAAGTGCAATGGAGAGACGAGGGCATGATTCTCCAGGGGAGTGTGTTTTCGGAGGAACCTTATAATAGATTGTGTAGCAGCATGAAAGAGAGGCCAAGACGGGGATTTCATTTCCCTACCATAGTGTTTGGGATCCACTATATGCTGCTGAATTACTTCCGAGGGATTCAACTTCGTGGATTTATATCGAGCAAGCAGGCGCTTGATAACTTTGAGGTAGGTCTCGGTAAATGTTGGCACACTTTACAAAATTTAAAATTATTAAATGAATAATTTTAGCGCTGAGTCATTAATCCCGTAAAAATAGAACTTGTAACCAGAAAGAATTTACTCCTGTTAATCTTTTGCTTTGCCATTTATCATATCTTTTGAGATCTTTTTATTGAATCTTATTCTGAACTTTTAGTCACTTGCATAGGCAATAATTTCACATACAATTTTCTGATAGACGTATCATATCTTTTATAGGCTATGCGCATTGGCATCATGGTAATGGTACTGCTTGATGCATCTTATAAACTTTTCACTGGTTATAAGCGATTCGGAGTGTGGAGGTTAGGTAACTAGTGCCAGAGTTACCTAGATATTGGGGCAGCATCAAGTGTCGTTAATATTAATCTATATTCTGCATAATATTATGCTTTAAATTTCCTGTATGTTCAATAATAGATTCAATGTTCACCTTGATGTTTGTTTTCTCATCAATTTTTATAACCTTCATATAATTTTTTCCGAACAGAGGTATTGAGATCCAAACGGTTGCACCGTCTGCTCGGTCTTGATGACCGATGGTTTCGGTAATCCTGAGACAATGGAGCCGAGGGATAGGGCAAGGGAAACGCTTCTTAAGTGGGTAAGAGGGTTCCAGAAGAACTCTTCAGAACCTTACCTGCGAAGCTATGAGAAGCGTTCTGTTCCCTATGGCCCAATCCGACGTGGTTGTTCCTCAGGCATAGGTTAAGCTTCCCTTCATCCAGCTGACGATAGAGGCTGACATCAATAAGGCGCTTGAAGGCATGGATATCCATCAAGAACGGATGTCGGATGTGTCCTCAGACACTGAAAAGGACCTTCTACAAGAAAATCCTGAAGAAGAGTTGGTCCAGCCACCCGAGGAGGAAGAAGGATCCGTATCAACAATAACGGGATCTCAGTTTTCTGTGACGGTATGTCAACCTGTGCCACCAACCTCTTCAGCCTCAACCCCTCATTTGGACCCGCTGTTAACCAAGGGCGAAGCGCTGATGGCACAGCTGCAACTGATGAGGGAAGCGTTCCACAAGGAACAATAAGAGATGAGGAGGGAAGTCAGAGAAGTGCAATGCTCGGGAACTTTCAGATGCTCTCACAAGCCTATCAAAGTCTCTGACTTACCCCAATGCTCCAAAAACAACCCCTGGAGGTATGTGGAGTATATGCCCATGATGAATGGGAAACTATACATCTCTGAGAAGATGGGGGGCAAACCCCTCGAAGATCTCCAATTCTGGCCTAACATTTCGGCTTACTCAGAATGTTTCATGAGATTGCGAGATGAACCAGCATCTCGAGAGGAGACGGAACTTAAGCCAAGAACAGGAAGACAAAGAAGCCACGAGTGTCTCACAGACCTGCACAACATCCCACTGTTACCATGACCACAGTGCCCCAAATGGTTGCCCAGTCGCAAACCACCTTCTAAATGGTGCCCCAGCAGCTGGCTTTGACCTTTTGCCCTAAAGGCAGAGGCTCCAGATGAGGCTTCCCAAGAAACCCCTCAAGGGGTAGAGGAGGACGTGGTCAGGGGAACAAACCCTCTGGATCATCTCAACAATGAGATGCTCCAGGTAGGAGGAAGACTCTTCCACTTTCGGGATTGTTGGACCTTTGATCCCTTGGCCCACAGCCTAGTCAAGAATGGACTCTGGTGGAAATGGAACAAATTTCCACCTCCTTTTCCTCAATTCTTCCAACATTCCAACACTCCACTCCCTTATTGGAAGAATATACCTTAGAACTCTTAAACAAAAAGGTAATAAGGAAAACAAAGTCCATCAAATTCCAGGGAAGGCTGTTTTGTGTTCCCAAGAAAGACTCGGATAAACTCAGAGTCATTCTAGACTTATCTCCACTCAACAAGATCATCGAGAACAACAAGTTCCGGATGCTATTACATAAGGACCCTGTTACCAAAAGGGACGTACACGGTCTCAATAGACCTGGCAGATGCTTACTGGCACCTACAAGTCATCCACCCCCTCTCCTCCTACCTACGATTCAAACTACAGAAGACATATTATGTCTTCACAGTCATGCCCTTTGAACTAAATATAGCCCCAAGGATATTCACAAAACTTGTGGACTTAGTCGTCCAACAGCTACGGTTAGAAGGCATTCAGGTAGCAGCATACCTGGACGACTGGCTGGTGTGGGCAGCATCCAAGACAGCTTGTCTGCAGGCAGCCACGAAGGTGATCCAGTTCCTGGATCATCTGGGCTTTAAGATCAACTACAAGAACTCTTGCCTCTCTCCAGCTCAAGAGTTCCAATGGTTAAAAATCCATTGGAACTTGCAGTCACACCGCCTCTCCATTCCACCAAAGAAGAGGAGAGATATTGTGGGTTCTGTCAGGAGACTACTGAAATCCAATAAGATTTCAAGACGACAACAGAAAAGAGAACTGGGCTCTCTCCAGTTTGTCAGCAGTGACAGACCCAGTGCTAAAAACACAACTAAAGGATGCATCAGGAGTCTGGAGTCTGGAGAAGATACGCATCAAACGCTCGAAGAGATCAACAGAGATTGACACCGACCTTACTGCAATCCCTTCTAAGGCCATGGTCAAAGGTCAAGAGCCTGTCGAGGACAATTTCCTAACAACCACCTCAACCTTCAGTGGTCATCCACACAGATGCCTCACCGGAAGGATGGGGAGGCTATTCCCATCAAAGGAAGGTGCAAGGGAACTGGTTGCTCCAGTTCAAGATCTTTCACATCAACATTCTGGAAGCCATGGCAGTCTTCCTAGCGTTGAAGAAACTATCCCCTCACAGATCAGCCCACATCAGGCTGGTCTTGAACAGCGAAGTAATAGTGAAATGTCTGAACAGACAAGGCTCGAGATCGCCTTGTATCAATCACGTGATGTTAGCCATCTTTCGCTTGGGAAGGAAGAAAAGATGGCACTTATCAGCAGTTCACCTGCAAGAGTTCCGCAATGTGATGGTGGACGCTCTATCCAGGCGAAAATCGATAGAGACAGAATGGTCCCTGGACGGAGACTCATTCTCCTTCATCTTGGAAAAAGTCCCAGAACTGCAGATCGACCTCTTCGCAATGAGCGACAACAAGAAACTACCTCGATATGTGGCCCCATATGAGGACCCTTGGGCAGAAGCGATGGACACTCTGTTCTACGATTGGAACAGATGGAATCATATCTATCTGTTTCCACCAACAAATATCCTGCTGAAGGTCCTCAACAAGCTGAGATCCTTCAGGGGAACAGCAGCAGTAGTGGCCCCCAAATGGCCCAGGAGCAATTGGTTCCCTCTAGTTATAGAACTGAAGCTGAAGCTGTTTCCTCTGCCGAGTCCAGTTCTATACCAACTGGTTCAGAAGTCGTCTATCTACGCTTCATCATTGAGAACCCAAAACCTACAGCTCATGATTTTCTCGCCTTAGTAGCCAAGAAAATATTTGGGATCTCGAAAGACAACATCGACTTTATAGAAGAATACAAGTCAAAGTCAACCAGAAGACAATCGTCTTGGAAGAAGTGGGTTTCCTTTGTTAAAGTAAACAAACCAGCAAAAATCTCGATAGACTTTTGCCTTTCCTTCTTCATCTACCTTCATGAACAAAGCCTGGCTTCCACTTCAATAACTACGTGTAAGTCGGCTTTGACTAGACTTCTTCTTTACGCCTTCCAGGGGGATTTGTCAAACGAAATATTTAATAAGATTCCGAAAGCATGAGCTAGACTCAAACCAGCAACCCCTCCAAAGCCCATATCATGGTCTTTGGACAAAGTCTTGCACTATGCTTCGAACTTGAACAACGAAGATTTTACCCCAAAGGATCTAACACAGAAAGTGATACTCCTGTTCGCTATAGCCTCAGGGGCTAGCGTTAGTGAAATAGTGGCCCTATCTAGAAACGAGGGCCATATTCAGTTCACAGAAGAGGGAGAACTGAATCTTTTTCCCGATCCTACTTTTCTCGCCAAAAACGAGCTGCCCACCAAAAGGTGGGGTCCATGGAGAATCTGCCCTCTGAAGGAAGATGTCTCTCTATGTCCAGTAGAGTGCTTTAAGGTCTATCTTCGAAGAACTTCATACTTCAAGGAGGGACAGCTCTTCCTAGGCAAAACCTTAGGATCAAACTTATCCTTAAAACAACTGAGGGCGAAACTCACCTACTTTATTCGCAGAGCGGATCCTGACAGTACACCCGCAGGTCACAATCCTAGAAAAGTTGATTCCTCGTTGAACTTCTTTCAACATATGGACTTTGATAGACTCCGCTCATATACAGGGTGGAAATCTTCTAGAGTTTTCTATAAACAACACTCGAAGCACATGCATGAAATAAAACACTTTGTGGTGGCGGCAGGTAGTGTTATAAAACATGTCGTTTAGTGCTGCG
>NC_090726.1:70565857-70593357 GCF_036898095.1 Palaemon carinicauda | reverse complement strand
TTCCTTGTAGCATTGAGCATGGTGCTACAGATACAGTAGTTCGGGAGGGATACTGTGAAGATCTTTTCTATTAGAAAAGAAGGGTGGGTCCATCAGGACGACATGGCCATCTCACCCAAAAATAGATTTTTTGCTTCGCTCAAAATCCGTTTTTTGGGCCCAAGCCATGTCGTCCTGATGGAAGCGTACCAGAGCATTAATGTATCTGTGGATTTTCATCAGTGCCTTAACCTTGGGACAACATTTCTATGGTCATTTGGACCAATTGAGACAAATGACGTTACCGTTATCCGACATCATCACTAATCATAAACGATGTTAGTACTTCCTGCCCCCTACAAGGAAGAGTCATTCTAGACAGTAGAAAAGGGGCCTCAAGGTTAGCATATATTGTATAAACAAACATAAGTATACACTGAATATACAAACAGTCTCATAGTTTGTATATATTGCCGAATCAATATCAGTGTCTCTTATATCTATTGTTTGTGAGCATACAACTATATGAAGAATACTTACTTCAGTAAATCAAAGAACTCTGGCATTTTAACCATAATTGTCGGGCGAATTAGGATGCAATTACATTCTAATAGACATTTATTTCTAATAAATAACTAAATGAATTAACAATTAAAACAAATGTAGCATGATAATGGAATTATACCTGTAACATATATAGAAATTATATTTCTTTCTGGAAAGGAAAGAAACGATGAGTGCCACTCTCAGATTGAAGAAAAATTTTATAATAAGATTTCTCTTCGTAATTTCTGTACCGGTTACCTTCTATTGACACTGTGTACTAAGTACACACGGCACTATCTGTATAATTCCACACCTGGGATTTTGAACAGAGTTTGTGTCACCATGGTAACGCTCATTCAAAGGAGGTCACACTAAAAGTGATGACCCCTTCTCCCTTTCATTAATAGTCCCAGTCAATTAGCTGTTCATCGCAGAATTAGACGGCAGGTTTAAATACAGTACCCGCCGCCACCACATAATGCTTCAGTTCATGGACCTGTTTAGCATAGTGTTTGTAAAGCACTCTGGATGATCCCCATCCAGTATATGAGCGAGGATGTTCAAGGTCCCAATTAATTAAGTGTTTATGACAGTAATTAGGAGGAAGGTTTTAATACTTTACCTGCCGCTGCTACATAGTGCTTTAGTTCATGGGCCTGTTTCACATAGTGTTTGTAAAACACTCTGGATGATTTCCATCCGGTGTATGAACGAAGACGCTCAAAGTCCATATACTGAAAGAAATTCAGTGATGAAGCAATTTTTCTCGGATTATGACCTGCGGGAGTACTGTCAGGATCTGCTCTACTAATAAAGTAGGTGAGCTTCGCCCTCAGTTGTTTTAGGGATAAGTTTGATCCAGAGGTTTCTCCTTTAAAGAGCTGTCCTCCCCTAAAGTCTGAAGTTCTACAAAGATAGACCTTTAGACACTCTACAGGACATAGAGAGACATCTTCCTTCAGAGGGCAGATTCTCCAGGGACCCCACCTCTTAGTGGGTAGCTCGTTCTTAGCAAGAAAGGTTGGATCAGGGAAGAGATTCAGTTCTCCCGCTTCTATGAACTGAATGTGGACCTCATCTCTAGATAGGGCCACTATTTCACTAACTCTAGCCCCGGAGGCTATAGCGAACAGAAAAATAACCTTTTGGGTTAGATCCTTAAGGAAACAATCTTCATTGTTCACAGATGAGGCATAATGTAGGACCTGATCCAAAGACCAAGAGATGGGCTTTGGTGGTGCTGCAGGCCTAAGCCTTGCACATGCTTTCGGGATCTTATTAAAGATTTAATTCGCCAAATCCACTTGAAAGGCATATAGAAGAGGTCTAGTCAAGGCTGACTTGCACGTAGTTATCGTGTTGGCTGCCAGACCTTGATTATGAAGGTGGACAAAGAAGGACAAACAGAAGTCCATTGAAATTTCTTTCGGTCCTTTCGCTTTTACATAAGCAACCCACTTTTTCCAAGAAGACTCATATTGTCTTCTAGTTGACTTAGACTTGTATTCTTCTAGGAATTCTATGTTGCCTTCTGAGATCCCAAATCTTTTCCTAACCGCTAGGGCAAGAAAATCATGAATTGAAGGGTTCGGGTTCTCTGTGACAAATCGAAGGCAATTAACTTCTGAACCTTCTGAAATAGTCCTTGGTTCAGAACTAGGGCCAGCCTCAGCGTCAGTTCCTTCACTAAAGAGGAGAGATTACTCTTGCGCTACTTGGGAGCCAACAGAGCTACTCCTCCCTGGAAGGATCTCTGCATGTTGAGGACCTTCAGCAGGTGATTGGATGGGATGAACAGGAAATCCTGAGTCCATCCCTTCCATAACAGAGACATGATGTCTTTTATCTCCACTAGAGGATCCTTGTATGGGGCTACATATCGAGGTAGTTTCTTGAAGACGCCTGTGATGAAGAGGTCGATCTGCAGTTCGGGGACTTGTTCCCATCTGGGAGAGAATAGGTCTGCGTCCGTAGACCATTCTAACTCTATCGGCTTGAGCCCAAGTAGAGCATCCACTGTCACATTGCCGATCCATTGTACATGAACTACTGACAGGTGCCATCCCTTTAAGGAAGGGATGGATAACGTCACCTGGACCGTATGAGACGTTCTCTAGCATTGTCGATTGCAACGTCTCATTCCGCTTCGGTGTCCCAGATCAGCCATAGGAAATATGATCTGCATAGAGAGAGTTTCCCCACTCATGACAGGACCAACCTGGTCTTGGGACTCTCGATCTTTGACCTTTGTTAGGGAAGCGATTAAGGAAGGACCGATACCGGTCTTTTTAGATCTCTTCGAGCGTTTGATGCGCATCTTCTCCACACTCTTAATGCATCTTTCAGCAGTGCTCTTAGCACTGGGTCTGTCTCTATTGCGAACTGGAGAGAGTTCAGAGCTCCTCCTTGTTAGCATCTTGGAAATCTGACTGATTACCAGAGTCTCTTGACCAACCTGGCAATTTCCTTTTACATTCCCAAGGGAAAGGAGAGTTGGTGTGACCACAGGCTTCAATGGTTTTTTAGCCATTGAAACCTTTGAGCTGGAGAGAATCGAGACTTCTTGAAGCTTATCATGCATCCGCGATGTTCCGGGAACCGGATTATTTCCTTGGATGTTCATAGACCAGCCACTTTGGGTGCTGCCCACCCCAGTCTCTCGTTCAGGTACATTGTTGCCTGAACCTTTTTTAGGCTTTGTTTTTGCGTGACTGTGTTTGCCAATCCTGTGAAGATATTTAGGACTGTGTCTAGTCCAACAAGTATTTTTCATAGGATATACGTTACCCTCTGTAACTTGAATCCTAGATACGAGGGGAGGGGGTGATTGACTGGAAGTTGCCAATAGACAACTTTCAGGTCTGACAAGACTACGAACACCCCTTTTTGAAACAGGGTCCTTATGTTCAGAAGGATTAACATTCTGAACTCGCTGTTTTATTTGAACTTGTAGAGTGGCGACAAGTTCAGAATGATTCTGAGTCTTCTTGAGTCCTTCTCGTGAACACCAAACAGCCTCCCTGGAATTCGATGGACTATAGTTTCCTTACCACCTGTATGCTCTAGAGCTCTCAGGTATACTCCTCCAGGAGGGTTTTGGATTGTAGGAAGAGTTGAGGAAATGATGGTGGACACATTTCTACCTCCCATCTTATTCCCATATTGATTAGGCCTTGGACCCAAGGATCAAAGGTCCAGCGATCCTAAAGGAGCCTCCCTCCTACCAGAAGCATCTGTATGCTTCGGATGATCAGTAGGTTCATATTTTCGACCACCTGCCTGTAGCACCACGGTCACTGCAACTGTGGGATGTTGTTGAACAGCCCGATATATATTTCCAGACTTTTCCGTCTTCCTTTTAGGTTGGGGACCCACAACCGTGGAAGACTTTCTCTTTGAAAGGATGCCCCACTTTTGGAGAAGTCCTATGTTCTCCGTGGTGGCGTTCTTAATAACTTTTCTAACTACCTCGTCTGGGAAGAGATCTTTACCCCAGATGTTGGAAGATACTAGCTTCCTTGTTTCATGTTTCACAATTGCAGCAGCAAACACAAACTCCCTACATGCTCTCCTAGCCTTCATAAAGGCATAAATCTCTTTTACTAAGGTAGCCATATTTATTTTGGCTAAGACCATGAGCATATTTGGGGTACCTTGATGGGTTGAACACAACTCTATGTAGTTTTGTAGGGATAGGGAGGCTGCAAGTCTCTCCTTTGTATCTTGTTCATTATACTTGTTCGTTAAACTGTCGACTGGCGACATCCGCATCTAGTCTTCCTACAGAAAAGGTTAAGTGGGCTTCCTTCCAGTCCTTCTCCTGTCTGGGAAAGGCTAGTGACACAGGCTTGCACTCCTCGAGTGCAGGACATGGTCTACCTGTCTCCACTGCCTTGGCAACAGATTTAAATGCCTTCCCCGTAAAGGGGAGTGAAATTGAAGCAGGAGCAAGAAAGGAAGGGTGCCTGTTACCTAGTATGAATGACTTCGACACCAAGTAACTCACCTTTTTCAGGCTACTTGACAGGATAGCCTGTGCCTTATCATGGTCGAGAATCATGACCTCCTTCAATTCCGTTCCTTTTCTTGACATTGGTTCATACTTCAGTCAAACGAAACAATTAGGGAAAGCGTCAAAATTTGGCCAAAACTGGATTTTGTCTAAAGGAACAGCACCCTTCTTCTCCGAGATGTAGAGTTTGCCGTTTAAAATCGGCATCAGCTCGGCAAACCTCCAGGGATTGGTTTTGGAGCATGTCGGAAGGCCTTGATCTATGGGTCGTTTGTATGACCCTTGCGGAGCGACAAGTGGAGCTTTACGAGGCTCTATCTCGCATTTCGCTTTCTGCTTTTCGTCTTGTTTGCGAAAGTTTTTTATTAGATTTTTCACTTGGGTCCATCATTGGTCCATTCCATCTAATAGAGGGGTAGAGGGTGAAGATGTCGATGTCAATGGCTCTAGAGCCGGCATAAACGGAAACAATTCCGACACGACATTCTCCCCTTCTTCCCGTGGGCGTTTCCTGCCCTCCCTCCCAAAGGCTATCTGGCCGTCGGGAGATGTAAATCGTGCCTGGGGCACCACTATTGCCTTACTTGCTTTCGGAAATAGTAGCTTACGCATCCTATCATTAGGTAGGTAAGGTCCTGGAGAGATTTTCTGGAAACCTCTCACCCAGTTGCGTAATTTGTAACGAGCTGCATCCCTAGTCTCTATCGACTTGGGATTCTCGAAACCCTCGGACATTAAAGTCCGACATACATTGCAAACCTGCGAGTTCCAATAATGTAGGGATTCGGAAATAATATTGCAGGGGGCATGAAAACTGCATGTATTATGACCGTAAAAACACTTACTCTTGATCTTGCAGAAGACTGCAACACATGTCATCTGGTGTTCCTCCTGTAAAGAAAGGAAAACCAAATGAGTATACAATTGATTATCTCACTGATAAGCAATATATAAAAGTAATCTTTTAACAAAATAGCTTAGGAAAGTAAGCTATACAGGGATAGTGGGAGACACATACTTGTGTATCCCGTGCAAGCAAATGCTGTTACCTCCCCTCAGTATTAATTATAAGGAGATTCCTCTATCAAGGGAACTCCAACTAAAAGGGTTCTAACCCCTAAGGGTAGAGAAGTGTATAAATCACTGTCCCTTTTCATTCTTAATACTGTGGGGTAAGGATGACTGATTTCTTAATCCAATTATTGAAGAAATACTATTCTTTCAATATAGGAGCGGTACCAGCAGAAGCTCGCACAAGGGTACCCAAGATATGTTAGAAATAACTACTGTATATTCATACTATAGTTATATATTTGCAGTATATACTATGTTGCAAATTACTGGCTACTGTATAATTATATATAATGTAGTTCAGCCAGTGTGCTGCCTTTGTGGCAAGCATCTGACAGAACGGTCCAGCTAGCATGACGCCAACTGGACTAGGAAAAATAAAAGACATATATTTGTGTATCCCACCCAACCTATTTGTTGTGGCCTCCTTTACAATATTAAATCATAGAGTTTCCTGATCAGGGAGACTCAAGGATAACGGTTCTACCCTTTAAGGGATAGGAGTGTAACACCCCAGCCCATAAAATATTTAATATTGTAGGGTAATTTGAAAACTGATTTCTAATCAGAATATTGAAGAAATTATATTCTTTCAATATAGGATTGGGCTCAGCAAATACCCGGGTAGGGTTACCCAAGATATATTGGAAATAACTACTAGTATAACATATACAGTAGTTTTTCTATCTGCAGTATATCCTATACTGCAAATATACTGACTTCCTGTATAAACATATACTGTAGTTCAGCCAGCATGTCGCCGGCATAGCTAGTTCTTGCCGGCACATCCAGCCTGTTAGCTAAAAGAGAGAGAGAGATAGCATGGAGTGAAGGCTACCTATTACTGTGTATGTATACAGTAATTAAGGATGTAAAGTTTAATTTTACTACCTTTCTCCAGAAAGAAGGTTCAAATGGAAGGGGAGAATGTAACATTCAGGCTTCCATCCAGCCACAGTACTATTGCCGGCAAGATCCCGCCGATACACCTCTGGCAGGCTAGCCTCCGGTAGCACTAGTACAATCGGCGTGCTGCCGGCAGAGTCAGCACCTATCTGTGCCAGCCAGGCCGGCAGTACTCCGACAATAAAACTTGTAGCTAGCAGTCCAAGGGAGAACTGAAGAACCTTAGTGACAGAAGGGACTTCCCACTCACAGCCATCATGGCTGCCGACAAATGACATGGATACCAGCAGCATGCATCGCTGCTGGCAGCCGTCATAGCTGCCGACAGTTTGTAAGACACATGGTTGCCGGCATCCAACATTGCTGCCGGTAGTTGTCATAGCTGCCTGCAGCTGGCATAGCCGCAGGCAGCCGGACAACAGCTGTAGAGAGGGAATCTGGCCAGCCCGGCAACCCACCGGCAAAGGTAAGGTTGCAGGGCACCGGCTCAAGAAGGATAATGGCTCGGCCATCATAAAAGAACAGAGGGGGAGGAAAAGGGTCTTATATTAGGTGTGGTAGGAGCCGGCAATGTTGCCGGACCTAAACACCTTGAAGAAATTCTGTTTCAGTATCGGCATCATCCTAGGCGGCAGGGGAATCTTCTATTCTCCAGCCTAGGGTGTGCCAATACAGTTAAGGGGACAGCAGCAGTGCCGCCTTCTTTCAACAAGGGAGAAACAGAATTCTAGTGCCGCGCCATCCTAGGCCTAAGAAGTATACTACTCTTCAGCCTAGGGTTTGTAAGCATAGGACTAGTCTACTTGGCCACAGAGAGAAGGTGGCGGTATCATACCACCACTTCAGGTGTAGCCTAGGGAGGGCTAGCCTCCTATGCCGGCAGCCTAGCCGGCAGGGGAATGACTATTCACCCTGCCGGCCGACTGCTGGCACAAGACTAATTACTCTGAGGTTCTGATCGAGTCCCAAAACTTGCCATCTGCTGTTAAGGGATGAGACAGAAAACCCTAGGCTAGTCATGCCTGAATTAAAAATCCAAGGCCGACCCATTAGGGTTGTAGCCGATGGCTACACTCAGAGGGAAGAGAGATTACCCTTAAATCTCTATTAGAGACGAGCATCGGTTATATAATAATTCTAGGAGATATCAATCTCCAATGAATTGATAACCAATACACGAGGGTAACCGGGGAAATGTCGAAAGTATATGTTGCCTAGGTTAGGTTACCTAGGCAAGGTGAGATTTCGCATACCTAAATCACCGAAACTCTGACATATACGATCGACACAGAAAAAGGAAAATTATGCATATAAATATCTTTACAAGTATAAAATACCTAAATAGCTTTCATAATTAAATTATTAATGCTATTAAAACCGAGAATGTCGTTCTACTAACTAAATAACACATGCCCAACGAACGACAGCACCCATGGCGCCTCCGGTAACAGGCCTAGCTCCTAATCACAATAAATCACTCTAATTTCACTGTGAGACAGGAACTAAAATACACATATTGTAATGATTCAATACTCAACTTTTCAGAGGTGAAACAAGCTGGAGATTGCATAATAATAATCCTTAAAATTCAATCGAAAATTTCATATCAACAGGGAACACCACCGTGCGAATTCGCTACAAAATTAGGAATGTTTGCCATCTTGGATATGGCGCTGTTGTGATACTCAATAGTAGTATGAGAACTAGGGTGACCTTGATACGGCTCCCCTTCTATTCTGCCACTTTTCCCCTTCGAAGCGTAAACGCTATTAGGGGTGCAGATTGCTATGTGGCGCGTCAAGAATACATCATCTGATGTTATGCGATATCCTTGAGAGAAAATTTAAGGATATTTGCGCCAGGAGTTAGAATTCTGGAGACCTAAAGGTAAAATTCTCTGGGAATATCACTGTAGTACATATATCCCTTAGGAAGCTACTTATAGGAACTTCCATCAGGATGACATGGCTTGAGCCCAAATATATATATATATATATATATATATATATATATATATATATATATATATATATATATATATATATGTATTATATTAGATATTACTTGATTAAAACACATGACCTATAGGTCATTGTGGAAGTAAGAGAAGTGTGAGAACTGCCATAGTCATATTCTAAGCAGGATGCGATTGCCAAACCTCAGCAATGTAACATTTTTCATGAAGAGTAAACACAACCAAGTCCCGTGAGAAAGAAGTTGTCTGTGAGAACGGAACAAGTATCTTCCGGTATAAATGTTGTGTTTACTATAAATGCATAAATGCTGAGATAACTGAGGAGACTTTAGTATGAAATTGGATATTTGTAGCAGTTCACTTTACGATGTCATACGGAATGGTCATCCGACCAAACCAGCTATACTCCTGTGATGGAGATGTTAACACTGTTCTTAAAGAATAAACTATTTTAAAGTTAACTTACTTAGACTTTACTTAAAGATGTAGCACACCAACTCTAATATATAACACATTTTAGATGACATTTGAAGAGAATCCAAATGTGTGTTAACAACACTAGCACACCATATATATATATATATATATATATATATATATATATATATATACATACATATATATATATATATATATATATATATATATATATATATATATATATACATATATATATATATATACATATATATATATATATATATATATATATATATATATATATATATATATATATATATATATATATATACATATATATATATTAAAGCATGTGTTACTTTTACTATCTATAATAGTTAAAATTAACATTTCCTAAGTAATTGAATTAGTAAAGAGGAAATAAGAACGAGCTTTCTCCACCTCTATGTCGTTCAGCATATATATGCACACACACTCACACACAGACATATATATATATATATATATATATATATATATATATATATATATATATATATATATGTATATATATATATTCATATTAAGTGTTATTTGTCTCAATTAATGTTCCTTCATGACAAGAGAAGCAATTGTTATCGTGGTGACCCTTCAATACTATTATTTTAACAAATAATGATACAGCTAAGTTGTAACATAGGCTGGGAACGAAAAAGTAACGAAGTACCATACTAATCTAACAAAACACCAGTATCAAAGACAATTTCCAAAAGCACACTAACCTATTCTACAACTGGGAACAATGCCAGGTCACGTGAGGTGACGTGTGTGTATGCTTTCGCATAAATAATGCCAAAGTTGGACAGGGAGAACCTGTATTAACGTCTTATCAGTTTTTGGAAGACATTCAAGCATAAGAATATAGTAGCATTGCCGTATTGTATGGGGATGGTACTTGGGCGTTGGATGAAGAGACATCACATTTGGTGTTGCCATTTGAAATTCTCCCTCTGATTATCATTTGTTTGTCTGGCTAAAAGAAGAGGACGGAGAACATAATTTTCTAGGGAGACTAATGAAAACATAAAATTTCTTTGGTAAACACGTATAATTGTAAAGATTATGGCTGTCTCTTGTAGACCATCTTGTGGATGCATACCATAACTGACTTCTGTAAAGGTGTGGTCACAACTCCGTGATTCAAGGCCTCGCAGGTTGTAAAGGTCAAAATTTTGCCAATCGGACTCCACCTCGCATTATTAACAATCAAATCACTGTCAATGGTGTTGAACTGTGTACGAATCATGGAGTTTGACGATGTGCTCCTAGTTTCTAAGTGTTTTTGTATGCAAAAGGATACACGGTCTAAGCTCTCTAAATGTCATATATCGTCATGTCATGGCGTATACTACTATGCAGGAGTTATTTAGTGACGTTTACATAATTGTCATAACACTATTAAATATCAAGAGCCACATAATGCAATTAACTGCCCTTAATGTTTTACGAGAGGTGTCAATGTGCATAAGGACAATTGACAACTTATAACCCTGTTATACAGGCTTTCGGAAAGCCTCGTACAGGCTTGGACGGGAAATTTGGCTGTCTTCAGCCATCCGAACTGGACTCCGAAATGGTACGTAACCAATGGGTGTTGATAAATACCCAGAGAAAGGTACATTCTACACGAATTGATTTACACTGGCTGCCTGTTGAAATAAGAATTGAGTTTAAGATATGTGCAATAACCCATCAAGTTATCAGAACCAGACGTCCTAAATATCTAAGAGGATTGCTTCATATTGTGCAGCCAACAAATCGTGTTGACACGAGAATAGTTAGAGATGATTTTAAAAACATTTGAACCTAGAAAAATGTAGACTATAGGCTTTGGAGCTTTTAAATATGCGACCCCGAGACTATATAATAAGCTCCAGCTAAACATCCGAAAGACTAAAGATATTAAGGCTTTCAAGAGGAAACTGAAGACTTTCTTGTTTTCAAAGTGCTTCGATAGTGTGGATTTGACAATAAATGAGCAATATGCAGTGAGAAATGTTGAATGCCTTGGGATGCACATTATGCAATAACTGTAGAGGTCCTGTAGAGAGTAGGGTCTCCCTGCTGTAC
This sequence comes from Palaemon carinicauda, assembly GCF_036898095.1. Classification (NCBI taxonomy): domain Eukaryota; kingdom Metazoa; phylum Arthropoda; class Malacostraca; order Decapoda; family Palaemonidae; genus Palaemon; species Palaemon carinicauda. The sequence continues at coordinate 70,582,339 of NC_090726.1, read as the reverse complement.
AGGACAAGAAATACAGTCCTTAAAGTAAAATGAGTAAGTACTTCCATCTTTTTCAGTGTTAAAAGTTTATAAATACAGGATTTAGGCAAATCGTATCAACAGTATTTCAGAGGCAGTCTAGATAAGAATTACTGATCAACATCGTGAAACTTCTGTTGTGGGCATCCCAAATATATCACTTTCAAATTGAAAAATCGAGTTTGTTATTCGAAACGTAGATATGCGGAGTCCACCACATATTGGCAATGTAATGAAAAGCCTAGAGGCAGCAAACGCAAATTAAAATAGATAAGTAAACCACGTTCTGTAAGGTCACGGGTTTCTAAATGGAAAAATATCATGAGGAATATTCCCCTTAGGTGTGAGCACTACCGCAACAACATTGGTTGCCAATGCAATTCTCGTAGATATTATTCATTTATACACTAGGTGAAATGAAACTCGGTTCTGAATGTTAGTAATGGTCGAATAAATAACGTCCCATGGCAAGTAATATAAATTTGAAATGGATTTATGAAAGAATGTACAGCTGGTGACAGGAATATAAAAAAATCATATATAAAATAAACCTCAAGTGTCTATGCTCATTAAATAATTTATTGCAATAGAAAATAATTGAAATTTATAACAAATATAAAATGTATTTAAAGAAAATATATTTGGAATTCATATTCAATTAAATTCTGTCTCTTGCTTATCATATTCCATTCTATGTAGGAATGAGGTTCATACAAATGAAATTCCACCAAGACAAGTGGTGATTATGGCTATTACTTTATGGAAAAGAGGCTGTCACTTTGAATGACACCTCATCAATAAAGTGACACTTCACTAATAGACTATAAATGTACCTGGAATGGCGTCTACCTGACAGAATAATAAAATACCGATGTTTATTGATTTGTACAAAATTTTCTACATTTACATGATCTATTAAAAATATGAAAATTGATATTGATTTTTATGACAAAGACAGTTATCACAACAAAATGACTGACCAAGAAATATGTAGTTGTACAGATAACGAGAAATTGGTATGTAAATTAGCAATTATCTTTTATTACCTTAAGTTCAGATCTTGCTTACAAGAAATCCAGATTATTTAAGGGTATGGAATAGATGTAGCTTTAACATGTGTATCAAAATGTTGTATTCATTATATAAGGTAATCGTTCATATTCAAAACCTAAAAAGGAAAAACCTTGAACGAAAGTATTTTAATTCAAAGCGTCTGTTTACACTGCTGTGTAACCGTATGTATGTATGTATGTATGTATGTATGTATGCATTTATTCATTATTATTATTATTATTATTATTATTATTATTATTATTATTATTATTATTATTATTATTATTATTATTATTATTATTATTCAGTACTCACTTAATCCTCACTTTTTTCGCACCTGTCATTATGCATATTATAACAACTGTTTCTATTTAATGAAATTAGTACACATCTTTGGTTAAGGAACTTTGTGCACAGTTGGTTAGTTCATGGATGGGTGACCATCAAAAAGTTTAATTTTACGTGGTGTAATCAGAAATATGCCTACAAACCATTCTTGACAGCATAGATATTCTTATAACAACCATAATTTTACAAAACTTTCAAAATATCAATACTTAAGTAGAAACTGGCAATTCCAATAAGTAGAATCTCAAGAAGAGAATATATGCTTTACCTTAACACGGCAACTCCTCCGTTATAATTGTGTGGTTTAATTGACCCAGGTACAGCGTTGCAGTATCAAGGCTGACAGCCCAGAATTCCTCTGATACTTGATCTTAATTTACATGTACATTTGGTTAAGCTTGCAACTCTCTCTTCATCTTGGGTGAAATGAACGATACTCTACTTTATATTATTAGTTCAGGAGAAAATAGTGATTATGAATGATTTATATTGTTTTATGATATAGGTAATTAATGAAGTGACATGTAAAAGAAATATTTAGAAGGCAGAGAAAAATATATTGTGAGAGATAAAAGCGTTAACCTGATATTACAAATGGAAAGGTTAAAGAGAATTTTGATCTTGAGTAAAATTCAAACGAAGATATATGAATTATCTAGTTAATTGAACTGTACTGATAGTTTTATATGATTTATACAGATTTAGTCCGATAGCCTGGCCCTTGAACCATTAGGTTATCCAATACGGTGTGAGGACGGTGAATATGTAGGTTAAAATGGTGTTATGTTTTTTAAAGTATTTGAAGAAAAAACACCCCCGGATACCATGAATTCGAGATGTTTTGTGAAGTTCTAATAATAAGAATATTGATGAGATAACTAAAAATAATCTGATGGCTAAATAAACTTAAACATTCAAAATGAAGTTGCAATAGAAGTTTGATATAAATGTGGGATATAATATTATTGTGCTAATAACAGGTAGTTTTCAACATGTAGAATATAAAGGATATTTTGACTCATCCAATAACTGTTTCTGATTCTTACTCACCAAATCAAACAATTTACTTCTCCTTCAGTTGTGTATCAACAGTAGTCGATCTCCGACATTAGATTTCCTATCTCTCAAAATCGTGACCTTATTCCTACTGTGAAGATTTTGTAATTTAAGTCGTTTGCACAAAGCTCTCTGAACATACAAACACACTTTTGCAGCAAGTTAATCAAAACCACGTGTCATCTCGTCCTAGTCTCCTTTGGTATATCTAAGTTTCCTAAGACCGGAAAGCAATTTCTCATGAATCGAAGCAAATAATACCGTCAATATGAGTCAGGAGGTGAAAGAATCAAGGGCAAAACCTCTTGACCTGGAAATAAATCACCGTCTCTCGACAGCGGATTGAGCAATGGAAACGAATGAAGAATGAGGACTGGTGCCCCTGTGGAGCAAAAATTAATCTTTCGCCATTGAGTAATAGAAAGGAGAGGGCCGAGAAATGGCTTGTTTTATCTGACTTGTGAGGAAGCATCGATGCGGATACTTCATGGCAAGAAAGTAATAAACGGACACCAAATGCAAACCATTTCAAAGGGACTTTATGATAAAAGGAAACTGAATACGAAGAACTTCCATCGACGAGTGTGATGAATGGAAGCCATACAAAAGTTTTCTCAGAATGATAGTGAAAACAAGAAAAATAGATAAAGACGTATTCAGAGCGCAAAATCAGGATACTAAATTCGAACGATTTCTTTGGGTGATTGTGATAAAAGGAAACCAAGTATAAAATTTATTTTTTTTAGATAATTTTGATTGATGTTTACGTATTAAATGAATCTAAATGCGAACGTTATCACACGATGAGTGTGATAAAATGAGCTAAATATATATATTTTTTAATGATGATAGTAGGAAATGAAACCCAAATTTGAAAATCTTCATAGGATGCCAGTAATGTATCGAGATTAAACACGAATGTTTTTTCTTATGATGGTGAAAAAAGAAATAAATTTTGAAACTCCTTAAAGGTTGCTGTGATAAAGGGAAACCAAATCCGAATATTTTCAAAGGAAGGTGACACAAGTATAAGGGACTTAATTCTTATTTCATCAAAGGTTGATTTTAAAGAATTAGAGATATGAAATAGAAACGCTTCCTTAGAATAACAGGTATTAAACGATATCAAACATGGAGGGTTTACAATGAAATATGAGATAAAAAGAAACCAACCAGAAATGTTCTCAAGGGATGATTATGATAAAATTAAAGGAAATGAGAATGTTTTATAGGAGGATAAGAGAATACAAAATTAATACGTTCCATAAGATGATAGTAATAAAAATCAAACAAATAGTAATCATTCGATGAATAGGATTAAAGGACACCAAATATGAACGTTTTCAAAACCAAATGATCACAGATAAAACCGAAGGCTAACGTTTAGAAAGGAGGATTTTGATAAAAAAAAATGAACGGATTAATTTGAGAAAGTGAATCAAATACAAATGTCTTCAATGGATGATTATCTTAAATAGAAACCAAGTGATAGTAATGTTCATAGGATGAAAGTCATGGAAGGAAATCGAATAAGAACGATTCATATTTCAATCATGATAAAAAACTGAATACAAATGTTTTTTGTGATAAAAAGAAAAAAATTCCTACATTTTTGAACGATGATGTTGATGAAAGAAAATCTAATATGAACCTTTTTAAAGGACTACTGTAATAAACGGAAACTAACATTAACGTGTTCAAAGAATGAACTCAACCGGCAATACAATAAAACTAAATGAACATGATTTCAGAAAATATGAAAGAGAGAGAGAGAGAGAGAGAGAGAGAGAGAGAGAGAGAGAGAGAGAGAGAGAGAGAGAGAGAGAGAGAGAGAGAGAGAGAGGGGTCAATACTTTAAAGCACAAAAGTTTGTTTGAAGACCAGAGCGAAGGTTCCTTTCAAAGAAGTGAGGCTTTTAAGAAAGACAAACACACCTCAGTAAAACTCGCTTCTCGCAATGAAGTCTCTTTCCAAAATATTTTTCAAGCATCTCATAAAGAAGGGCTCTAATGAAAAGATTCTTCATTGAAGAAATAATAGTGAAACAAATAGAACTCTTTCTTACTTGGCTTGTTTCTCTATACACACATTTTCGCCTACTTGAGGTACTATACGAACACATTTTATATATATATATATATATATATATATATATATATATATACATATATATATATGTATATATATATATATATATATATATATACATATATATATATGTATATATATATATATATATATATATATATATATATATATATGTGTGTGTGTGTGTGTGTGTATACATATACATAAATACACACACACACACCCACACACACATATATATATATATTTATATATATATATATATATATATATATATATATATATATATATATGTACATATGCATGCATATATATATGTATATATATATATATATATATATATATATATATATATATATATATATAAATATGTGTGTATATATATATATATATATATGTGTGTGTGTGTATATATATATATATATATATATATATATATATATATATATATATATGTGTGTGTGTATATATATATATATATATATATATATATATATATATATATATATATATATATATATTTAATCATGTATTACTCTGACTATCTATAACAGTTTTAATTCACATTTTCAAAGTAATTGAATTAGTAAGAGGTAATAAAAACGAGTTTTCTCCATCTCTTTGTCATTCAGCATACACACGCAGACACACACACACACATATATATACATATATATATATATATATATATATATATATATATATATATATTTATATATATATATGTATATATATATATATGTATATATATATGTATATATATATGTATATATATATATATATATATATATATATATATATATATATATATATATATATATATATATATATATATATATATATATATATATAAAATCATATGAGTGTGATTTATCTCAAATAATGTTCATTTAAGACAAGAGAAGGAAATGCTTTAGCACTTCATTCAAATACCGAGTTACACTTGTTGTGGCGACCCTTCAATACTATCATGTATTAGTCTAAATTTATTTCCTATGTTCATTCTGACATTCTTGAAGCATCTCAGGCTTGATTACAGAAATTTGATTATTTCAGGAAGTTACAATCCACAACGTTGTCATAACAATTAGCCTCAAAATATAAGGAATCAACAATCATAGAATTGTATAATGTTGAACCTCTAGATCTGAAAAAGATATAGACTAATAACTGTAAAAGACTAAATCTTAACAAATAATGATACAGCTAAGTTGCAACGTAGGCTAGGAGCCAAAAAGTAACGAAGTGCCATACTCATTTAATAAAAGACTAGTATCAGTGACAATTCCCAAATTCCCAAATTCTACACCTGGGCACAACGACAGGCCACGTGAGGTGACGTGTGTATACGGGTTTGCATAAATAATGCCAAAGGTGGACAGGAATAACCTAATTTAACCTCTAACCAGTTTCTGGAAGACATATATGCATCAGAATGTAGTTGCATTGCCGTATTGTATGGGGATGGTAATTGGGCGTTCGATGAAGAGACATCACATTTGGTGTTGCCATATAAAATTCTCGCTCTGATTAACATCATTGGTTTTTCTGGCTAAAAGATGACGACGCAAAACATAATTTACTAGGGAGACTAACGAGAACATCAAATTTCTTTGGTAAACATGTACAATTGCATAGATTGTGGCTGTTTCTTGTAGACCACCGTGAAAAACTTGCTCTTGTAGACGCATACCGTAACTGACTTCTCTACTGTAGAGGTTTGGGCACACCTTGGTAATTCAAAGCCTCACAGGTCGTAAAGGTCAAAACTTTGCTAATAGGACTCCACCTTGCATTACTAACAATCAAATCGCTGTCAATGGTGTTGAGCAGTGTATAAATTAGGGAGTTTGACGATGTGCACTCCGTCTGAGCTTGCTAATTGTCCTTGTCGTCAGGAGTTATTAATGACGTTTACATAAATTGGCATGCCTCTATTGAATATCAAGAGCCACATAACGCAATTCGTTGCCCGTAATGTAGTGCGAGAGGTTTTTCAATGTGCTTAAGGTTAATGACAACTTATACCCCTTTCACACTGGCTTTTGGAAAACCTCGTACAGGCTCGGACGGGAAATTGTGGCTGTCCTCGGCCATCTGACCGGAGTCCAAAATGGTATATATTCATTTGATGTTGTACATGGTCGTACAATCCATCCGGTCGATTTCAGAAAAATTAAACATGTTAAGTTTTTGGCTGTGGACCATCTCACACAATCTGGTACATAGTCAGTCCGAAATCGTGCGTAATCAATACAAACTTGTATGTATTCATCTGAAATGTATGAGATCACTGCGTAACCGCGCCGAACTCATCCTTGGTTGTACTCAATTGATTTGTTCGAATTGAAAACATCTCGGGCAACGGCCTTTGCTTTTGGTTTCATTTTGCAGCCATTCGTATGACTGCCAACTGACTACAAGCTCACCTTACACTGAGTACATACTCACACCACCATAGAATTACATGTGTTGTCTGTCGCGGACTGAAATTGGACTAGCTATGCACGACTGCACAGAACTCGTGGACAACCTAGTGTAGTCATGCATGGTCACATGCTCAGGGCGTCTACACTGCGGTATAATGAGAACGTTCTTGCACCAGAGGAAAATTTACATATGTAGTACTTTACTTTACATCATATAGACTACAGTGTTAATTTATGAGTAGAAAACTCTCAAAACTTCTTCTAAGTTATTAATATAAACAAACATTATGGCTTGACTTTCACTTTCTATTTTCAATAATTGTACCGTAATAAAATGGCATATGCCATGTGAATATATTAAAACTTACAAGGGCTATATACATGGAATAATGTTCATAAATCATATTTGCCATAAGCTTTTAAGGTAAAGTAATTACGAATTTTCTTGTTACAGTTTAATGTAAGCATTCATTTCTTAACAAATTATAATATTATATTTTATCAAATCTATAGAATCAGAATAAAAGTAAATTGCACATGGGAATCAATAAGTATTATTCAATTAGAGTCGGTCTGTTTATTATTTAATCATTAAATCTTGCCATTCCACACTTCCATCTTCTGAGCTGAAGTAGTCTACCTAGTTGTTCCTTATGTGCTGGGCTGCTGTTGGCTCATTGCCACGGAATTAGTTTTCCATGTCTGGCAAGTGAGCATAATGTCTCCAAGATCCAGGAATAACTTCATGGTCGTCAGGAGGCTCTTGATTAAGAATTGTTGTGTCAAGAGCTGGATTCTTAGACCGCAAGAAATTATGAAGAACAAAACAAGCATATGTGATGGAGTTGACACGATCTGGAGTTTGTGACATAATAGTAAGCAGGAAATGGAATCTTGAAGCAATTAATCCAAAAGGTACTTTCGACACCCCTTTTGTCTCGTGTAATCCTATAATTGTAAATCTATTGTTTATGGGACATGTTGCGAAGTGGTAAAGGTTTTATCAAACAGATCTTCAGGGCAATGGCATCATCTCCCACAAAATAAAATCGAATGGGGTGACTATCCTGATCAAAAGCCAATGGTTCAGGTTCTAGAAAGTACAAATCTTCCTCCTCAATGGGTTGCTTCAGAAGTGTATACGCAAACCTGGGAATTATAAGCAGCTTGAGTGGAGCAACTCTTGACTTGACCACAACAAATCTCACTGCAAAGGCCCCGCTACTGAGTTACCATCTGAGATATGCGCAGGCATCAAATGCATCTTGCGAAGCATCTGAAAAATTGCACATCATAGATGATTCTATGGTATCCATTGGAGTTAAACATCTTTGGAAAGTGATGTTTTCTAGACGAACCATCTCACTGAACAAACTCAACCATTCATTTGCAACATCTGCTGGCAGCATCTCATCCTAGTCAATGCCCATCTACCCTAATATCTGCACATCCATTTTTGCTCTGATGATGAATGCTGCTGATAATCCCACTGGGCCGAACATCTTGGCAACGTGACTTAGTAATTGCCTCTTGGTGAGGCCTTAGCCAACTTTGACCTCAAACCACTTCAATTTGAAGGAGAAAACATCTGAAGTACTTTGCCAGATAACTCCTAAAACTTTGTCTTCTGCTGCAAGGGAACCTGTACTGTTTTCTTCATCTTCATGCTTGCCTAGCACAGAATTCGATAACCACTCTTTTACCTTGAATCTGCTTGACTCCAGTGCTGTATCAATTTATTCTCTCAGCTGTCTGCCTTCTTGCTCTGAGGTAACTGAGTCGCAGATGTCATCGATGTAAATATTTTGCTTCAGAGTTAACAATGCCTTAGGATGCTCGACTTTTGCTTCTTCTGCCGTCTTCCGTAAAGCAGTCTGTGGTATAACAGCCGCTGGTTTGTCGTCAAACGTCAGTACCGTTTTAATATATGTCTTAGGTGGACCATCTTTTAAGCCTCGCCACAGAAATTAATGAATGTGATGATCTTCCAATGGGATGGTCACTCAGAGGTACATCTGGAGATGTCTCTGCATATAGCTACTGCATTTTCCCATAATCTCAAAATAGCTCCAAATAAGTCGTTTAAAAGGTCTGGTCCCTTGTCCTAATAGTCATTTAAAGTGGGCCCTTTAAATGAGGGTGATGAATTGAGGACAATCCCGACTGGTATTGACTTTTCATCCATGCAGATAACGGGATGATATAAAATGTAATACACTGAACCTGTGTACTTTTCCATTTCTTGCTTCGATAACTCTCTGCTAAAGCCTAACTCCACCATTTCTTCCATCTGCTGTCTATACATATCAGCTATTTCAGGTGCTCGTTACAATCTTTTTATCTGCTGCTTGTAGATGCTTCTCTGCTTGAACCTGGGTGTTGGGTAGGTCGTTTGGACCCCTCTTCCATGGGTAGGGCATGGTCCAAGTTCTGTTCACCCTTTTCGCCAAATCTCTCATCATTTCCTCTTCTGACTGTACGTTTATCTCCTCTCCTCTGACTCCCATAGCTTCTGTTGTCCAGATATCAGTAATATCTATTGGACAGGAAGACACTTGAACAATCATTATCTTTGTTGAGAGTGTTGGTATACCATTGCTGCTTGTGGGGCCAAAAACTACCCAATCTAAAGGCCTATTTCTTGCTACTAACTGCTGAACTATTGTTGTTCTTCCTGTTTGCATTTCCGTTTAATTTACACCCACTAGTATGTCAATACGACCTTCTAATGTATTTGCCTTCAAACCAACTTCATAGCAACGTCACCTAGTTACATCTTCTCAGTGCCATTGCTAATACAGGGTATGCCAATGGCTTTGATGGGATGAACACTGCCATCAAGAAACGACTTCAACTTCACTGTATATGACTTAGTCGTCAATATGTCAGTTTCTCAGCCAACTTTGGTAATCTCTATTCTTACTTCCCCACTCTTTAAGCCTAACTCCAGAGCTAAACAATCCTGCATCAATGTTACTTGAGCAACTGAGTCAATGAGAATATTTGCGGGCCTCCCGCTTCTGTGTCCAAGGGCCTCTGCTGTCAGCATTGGCGAGAGTGGTTTGTTAACATTCCGATGACCAACACTGAATGCACCTGTTGGCTTTTTTGCGATGGTGTGAATTAATTGGTAATGGTAGTAGTTGCAATCAGCTTCTGGGCATGGATTTTTTCTTATAGAACTGGAAGCCCTATGCCCCCTTTCAAGACAAGAAAAACAAACATTGTTTTCGCTGGCCTTTACCAGACGGTGTTCCGCTGTCATACGCTTTAACTTGTCCCATTGATCTGTCCAATGAGCTGAATTCTGACATACTCAACAATTGTTGTTGTATTCTTTTGTTGCTGTCGTGTAGTGTACTGTTTTTAGAACTGTTGTCGTTATGTACCTAATGGGGCGGATGCCCTCATCCTTGTTTTCATCTCCCAGCCCATCCATTTAAGAAAGCTGCCAAAAGATGCCTCTTGGCCCTTACAATGAAGCTCTCATTTTTCTATCCTCTACAAACATCCTTTGCTCGATTGTGGCTAACATGTAATTGTTGCCCATATTGTGTGGCCCATTTACTTCTTTTAATGTATTGTAGCACCTTCGTATGAGATGGGATAGATCACAAATCTTGGAGTCATCACCAGGTTACAATGGTTTAAATCTTGCGATTTCTTGCAGAATTGCAGCTCCTACTTCCCTAGGGTCGTCATACATGAAATCTAGATATTCCCATGCTACATCATAATCATTACCAAGTCCCTTTATGATCTGTGTGGGCTTTTCTATCAAGCATGTTATTAAAAGTGTGATGCAGTCCCATTTCATGTAATTGGTCTCAACACTGTGCTTAAAATCAGACTTGAATATCGCGTATTCACTCATATCCCCCGCAACCTTGGGTAATTTGTGTCTTTCCGTTTTAAATGCCAACTTTTTCTCTCCCCTCACTTTTTTCACTGTCTCTATGAGGTTTTCTGCCTCCTCACTACTATCGCTTAACTCTATTTCACTCAACGAAGTGCTATTTTCCATAGATTTAGACTATTCCCTCATAGCTAACTAATTTATAAAACACTTTAAATATTTCATTAAACTATTGCTGTTCTGTTTCATAATCTTCATCTTCATCTATGTACATAGTGTACTCATTATGTTTGATTATTAACTTCTCAGAAGAATTCTTAACTTTACAGTAATAGTTTATAAATTTACCGCTTTGTTTTTGTTCTATATATGTGATCAATATGACCTTTAATCTTGTAACCACTGTTTTGGCTAACCTATGTGCTTTCCTCACATCTTCCATCTTCAACACTCTGTAGTCCTCCAAGAAATCTAATGTTGTGCTCCGTTGATAAAAAAAGGAAGAAAAACCTCCAAATCGGATATAAACTATTTCATCAAATTTTGTGGAGGATTCTTTCATAATACAAAACACTGTATTTGCTGAAGCTTTAAAATAAACCTTCCAAACTGAATATTCTCAGATGATCGCTGCTTGCTAACTGATTTTCATGGTACAGAAAACACTGACTACAATAACTCAAACAATAGAAACTAACCCTAGCTGGTTTTATACAAGCATGTTCAACATATCATAATTGCCAAATGAGAACAATAGTCAGAAAATTTATACTTGATTGCAACAATAAATTCACCAAACCTAGCCCATTACATAATAGAACAATTGTTTACTTGTTAACAGACCTAACCCGAGCTAGAACAGCTGTACTCTATGACCTAACTAAACTAAATTATAATACACAAAAAATTATTTACAATCAATTTACACCAGCTCTCTATAAAACAGAGATCCTGTGTTAGATCCTGTGAATAAGTTCTTTGAATAAATAAGGACTCATCATCACAGTTTGTAAAAGATCGAAATTCTTCAAGATTTAACTTTGCCATCAAATGATGATATTGCCCATATATAGGTCTCATCTTCAGCCAAGGTTTCGCTTGGAAAGTTATAAGTTAAAAACATATGAGTATGTACATAGGTCATCCTAGCAGCCAAGGTTTAATCTCAAAATATATAAGTTTAAAAACATAAAATGTTTAGAAGGTGAATAAAAGGAGTCATAAATGACAAAATGTAACTCCTCAATATGTTCTCTTCTGTTTTTTGTTGGTAAAGGCTCTTTCTTCACCATCGTCATCATAGTCTAGGAGATAAAATGCAATCAGAGCATAAGTGCAACAAAGATGTAGCAGAATCCTTATTTGTAGATCTCTGTCCATCACACACTGGATCTGTTTAGATGTGTATGGTGCAAATTTTAAAAGTGCAAATCATGAGTTGATCTATTCAATAAAACTTTTTATATGATTTCAGGGTCATATGAAGCTATTAATAGCTGTACATAGCAGAAATGTGTCATCCGCATGGCAATGTTACAATTTATCCAACAACAGTCCGTAATCTATACACAGCGGTACGTCGTCAAACGTATCTTTCGAGAACTCTACGCTGATAACACATTGTGTACAATATTTCTCTGAGATGCCTCCGCAGCTGTATGATACCAGCAGGCAGCTGCAAGCGGCCATACAAGACCGTACGTGAGCCCAGTATACCGGTAGTGCGTCACCAGTATGCCAACTCTCCGCTACCCTATGTACTGTTCCACAGTGGAAACTCTATGACTATGACTAATTTTCTCACAAACTGGGTTCACGTACAGATGCACACTGGCGTCTGCAGCCATATGGCCAGTCCGAGATCGCTCAGCCATACTGTGTGAAAATGACATTAGCAACACACTTCCACACACTGCACAATCAGTAAAAAGCAGAGGCAATCAGATTGGGATATTGGATTAGTAGTCTTCTTAAAGTGACCTAATGTGACACATCCCGTGCTCCTTGCTGTAACCTTGTATCTTCACTTTTGCTTTTGCCAATTGTATTTAAAAATACCACACTAATCTCAAGGAAAGCAGATCTCCAGGAAGAAAGTGATGAAAAGTATTTAGAAATCATTCTTCCTATTACAACTTCAGTTACATCTCCTATTTCTGCACTGGTTGAAAGCAGGTTGCCATTACCATTGTAAAACATGATATAGCGTTTGTAAAGCCAGGAAATATTTAGTTTATGTTTGTAAATAACAGATACACACCATACATTTTTTCAAATAGTAAATTATTTATAATTTTCATATGTTATCTCTTGATTTATACAAGAAACATGTTACAAATACATTGATGTAGCTTTCATTTGGAACTAATTCATAAATGATACGATTATTTAAAATATAAGAAAATGTTCAAAGAAGTATATTTGACATAGTTAGAGTTCGTTCAAATACATATTCACTGAACTCCAGGGAAATGAGTTGTCACCTAAGTTGCTTATCCTCCTCATGTCTTTTGCAATGCGTAGAACAGATGGGGATGGTGGAGAACGATTGGGCTGAACTGGTAATAGGAAACTAGCTGACCTGGAGTATGCTGATAACGCTGTCTTTATTAGTAGGTCACCACAGTATTTGCAATGATTGCCTAACATAATTCAATAAATATCACTGAAGGCTAGGCTCAAGACCAATAGAAGAAAAATGAGAACGGAATATGCAATGGAAGATGAAATATTATTGAAAGGAGAAAGAATTAATACGGTAGAATCATTTAAATATTTAGGAAATATGATCTCCAATACAGGGTCTTTAGAATAGGAGTTTAATGAAAGATTGAAAAAGGTAAATTAGACAATGCTAGGTTGAGTCAAATTGAAAATCAAATCACCTGAAATTACATACAAAAATCAAACTTTCAGTATATATTAGTTTAGTAAGATCTGTGTTACTGTATGGACATGAGTCGGGGTATGACAATGAATCAATATCCAACAGAATTTGTAGATTTGAGAACAAAGCATTCATAAGAATATTAGGAGCTAAACGGCAAGACAGGATTACAAATTGAACTAAAACATAAATTATTCGAGTGTCATATGTGAATGAAATCAAGATGAGAGTAGACTGAGATTAGTTCACTAATTTTTTAATTGGGCTCCACGGGGCTCTAGAAGATTTAGAACACCCAGGACTACATGGCTGGGATTATGAAGCATGAAGTAAGAGGTGATGGATGCACATGTACTGATTCAAAAGCTCAAGATACAGATGCCTGGCGAAACATAACCGAGGCCTTTTGCCACATTAGGCTTAAGAGAAGATGGTAATGATGATGAGGACATTCATTTTTGGAAATACTTATTTTTGGCATGAATATAATACATAAAATAATTAGTAATAAAATTTACCTTTGAGAAATATTGAATATTTATAAAAAAACAAACTATTTCTATTTGATTGAATATCATTCTTATTAAACAAAGGTACTTGACACCTGACGTAGAGTGATACATTAACAATATTAACTATAATGTATATAAGAAAATATTAATGAGATGCATTCTAAGTATTTTCAAATATCAATGAAAATATTTCTTATTCTTAAACAAAATTACTGTGAAAACTTAAATTGACTTATTTCTTCAATGTTAGAAAACAAATGAAATAATGCTTCAGGAAATTATGCAAATTTTAGGTTACGAAGAAAAATACTTGCAATATTGCAATTTTTTTATATACGTTATGGTAATGAATTTCTGAAATGATATAACATTTAATAACAAAGTTTATAATATATATATAAATAAATATATATATATATATATATATATATATATATATATATATATATATATATATATATATATGATATATATTCATATAAATGAGTGTGTATTATAATATGCAAATATTTGTAAAAGTGGATGCGAAAAGATTATGAAAGATCTTCAGAAGTTTATTTGCAGTTTCCAAGTTCAAAACATATTATGTATAAGGTTTTTTTCAATAATTGATATAAATTTACTTATATAATTTTTTTGACTAACTGTAATATATAAAAACTTCCTAGAGCATAGGATCTTCCTAAGGATTGGAACTCACAGGGGAATTCATATAGTCCCGCAGGTGGGCACGTTGACTTCTTCCAGTAAAGCTTGATATCCGACTTAGTCTGGAAGTCAGATAAGATAAGATTTGGTCAGACCTCAAGCTGCCAAGTACGACCTCATACGTATCTGAGTTCTCTTGGTCTCCCTCACTCCAGCGTTTTGTCATGCCGTCAAAATTAAGTTGTGCAGCACACATGCTGCCAACACCACGGACTTGATACGATCATGATGAAGATTGATGGAAATGTGAAACAATCCAAACCTGGGGAAGATGAAGGAAAAATACCTATTAGATTATGAATTGGCATAAACAATGTATTTTCATATTGCACATATGTTTCCCGAAACATGGTTAAAATGTCGAACTATCAAAATAAATACTGATAATAATTTAAGATTATGATAATTTGGAATGATAATTACTTCCTCGCTAAGATCCTAAAGATGTTTTCCCCAGTCTGTCTTGTCCTGCCCAATTGATAGTTCTAGATTGATTCTGCACGTTTCAAGCATCGTGCAGGATATATTTTCATCAGATGATTCTTTAGAGCGAAAGCATCATCTATAACGATAAAATATTTCACTGGAGGGTTTATCTTCCACGTCTTCAAATCTTTCAGGGGCAGGCAAGTTGGCTTCGCGTTTATACAAAATTTCCTGGAACTTTGTCTTGGCAAAAACACTACCATCAGACTCTTATCCCATTGCTCCTACATTCACATACAAAAACAACTGTAAGAAGAATCAGTAAAATTTCTGGATGCAAATGTATCTCCTGTCTATTGCTCTAAGGATGTATGGGAATTTGCATCATTGCTCAAATCCAAAGGCTTGCACATTAGCACTACAAGTTTCAGACACAATACTGCTTAGGGTGTTGGGAGCCACTCGAAATTGGAAGAATAGGCTCCTCTGTGATTTTCCTGTTGCAAGATAATGTAGGACAATTTGCAACATACAGGTTGTGCTCAATCGGTCTCCTCCAGAATGTCAGCGTCTTTGTTATGTAGGGTTTAACCCGTTCCAAATTTTCATCGAAAAAGTCATCCGTAATCCTAGTAAAAGTCCTCTATAATTATGGATTTTCAGTAACCAGATTTTGTATCAGTATAGCCGGGAACAGAAACATCTTAGAGTTTTCCGATTTTTAAATATCTTCGCACGTTGAATTTCTTACATAATTCTTATCTGCATCAGGGCACCATGATAGTCCGAAATGGCTTTAACAAATTTATGGACATGTAGATAGTTTGGTATGAGCTTTAACAAATCTTCATAGGCCATTTTCTTCAAAAGTGTTGATCACAGAGAGCTAGTTGTTGCTGTATCTGCAAGTGGAACGAGAATAATCAGTGCAGAGTTCATCCTTCTATTTATATGGTGGCATCCATGCACACTATGTCATAACGAATACTGTTATTACCTACTATGTAAGAATTGTACATTGGCGTATTTCTCGATGTGTCTACGTACTGAGCTATTGTGTCGCAACCATAAAATGGGGGCATGGCTTGATCAATGGCATAC
>NC_090726.1:70543357-70553357 GCF_036898095.1 Palaemon carinicauda | reverse complement strand
GGAAGACGTGTGTTGCAGAGTGCAAGTCTGTCGGTATGTGATGCTTCGCTGGGGGCTTGTAAGTCTGCCGGCATGGAGTAAATTTTCCCACGACGTGACGTATGCGCTGCAGATCGTCGGAGGAGGTTGCAGAGGGAAAAAATTCGGCAGGGACGACCAACGGGTCGCCATACACCATTTCAGCTGCCGAGACGTCGAGGGCGTCTTTAGGAGTGGTCATTAGTCCCAGGAGGACCCAAGGATGCTGAGTAAACCAGTAGGAATGCTTGCACCGGAACATCAAAGCTGCTTTGAGGGTGCCATGAAAACGTTCAACCATTCCATTGGCAGCGGGGTTGTAGGCAGTTGTCTGATGTAGGGTGATGCCCAGGAGATTGGCTAATGATGTCCACAATTGAGAGGTGAAAGTGGTACCCCTGTCAGAAGTAATATTCTCAGGGATACCAAATCTTGCAATCCATCCTGAGAGTAAGGCAGATCTACATGAGGCGGACGTTGCAGTTTCCATGGGAATGGCTTCAGGCCAACGAGTGGAGCGGTCGATGACGGTAAACAGGTAACGGTGTCCTTGTGATGTGGGTAGGGGGCCTACAATGTCGACGTGAATGTGGGTGAAATGACGCTGAGGTTGAGGAAAGCTGCCCACTCCTGAATCTGTGTGTCGATGTACTTTGGAAGTTTGGCAAGAAGTACAGGCGCAGACCCAATCCTTAGCATCCTTAGAAATGCCGTGCCAAAGGAACTTCGTCTTCAGCAGCTGTGCAGTAGAATGGCACGAGGGATGTGAAAGGCCGTGAATGAAATCAAACACCTGTTGGCAAATGGGAGCAGGAATCCAAGGTCGCGGTCTAACAGTACTAACGTTACAGAGAAGGGTGGTGTTGGAGTCGTCGAGGGGGATGTCTTCCCAACGGAGGGTTATGCAGGATGTCCTACATGCTTGATACTCTGGATCCTGTCTTTGTGCTTCAGCCAAGGCGTTCTAATCCAATCCCAGTCGAATGGCAGCCTATGTATTTCTTGACAGGGCATTTGCAACGGCATTTATTTTCCCAGTGACATGTTGAAGGGTGCAATTGTATTCAGCCACCGCGGAGAGATGTCGGCGTTGACGGGTGGACCATGCGTCAGACTGTCGAGTGAAGGCGTGCACCAGAGGCATGTGGTCTGTGTGAATGATGAAGGGCGTACCTTCTAAGAAATGGTGAAAGGGACGGACAGCCAAGTGCACCGCCAGTAATTCGCGATTGAAGGTAGAATAACCCGATTCTGCCTTGGACAGTTTTCTGCTGAAGAAGGCCAATGGGTGGGGCGAGCCGTTGACCACCTGTTCGAGTACTGCACCAATAGCGACATCGCTGGCATCTGTGGAGAAAAGTAGAGGGGCATGTGGGATAGGAAAAGTGATAGCTGCAGCAGTTGATAGGGCCTTCTTTGCATTGCAGAAGGCCGCCTCTTGAAGGGGACCACACTTCAGGTCTTTTGGCTTGCCCTTGAGGGAGAATGGCGGTAATGGCTGGCAGAAAACGGTGATAATAGATGATCATACCCAAGAATTCCTGTAGAGCTTTGACGTTCGAGGGCGTGGGGAAGTTCTGAACAGCTGCTACCTTCTCAGGGAGGGGATGGACTCCTTCAGGAGTGATGCAGTGCCCTAAGAACGACACTTTGTTGGCGCCAAAAGTACACTTGTTGTACCGGACTACATGGCCGTTTTGTTGTAGTTGGTCAAGCACGATGCGCAGGTGACAGAGGTGTTCCTCTTTTGAGGAAGAGAACACAAGTATGTCGTCCACTTAACATATACAAAAAGGGAGGTCCCGTAAGATGCCATCCATGAGACGTTGAAAAGTGGGTCCAGCGTTACGAAGGCCAAAACAGGAGTAATTGAAGGTGTATGTACCAAATGGAGCGGGGATGGCGGTCTTGGGAATGTCTTCTGGGTTCATAGGCACCTAATAATACCCCTTCAGGAGGTCGAGCGTGGAGAAAACCTTCGCTTTGTGCAGGTTGGAGGTCACGTCTGCGATGTTTGGGAGGGGGTAGTGATCCGGTTCTGTTTGCATGATCAGGCGCCTGTAATCCCCGCACGGACGGAGGGAGCCGTCTTTCTTCAGAACGATGTGTAAGGGTGATAACCATGGGCTAGAGGCCTTTTGGAAAAGGCCCATTTCCTCCATTTCGGCAAACGGCTGTTTGGCAGCTGCCAATCGTTCCGGTGCCAGACGTCTGAATTTTGCGAAGACTGGGGGTCCCATCGTCTTGATATGGTGATAAATACCGTGCTTGACAGGAACCGTGGGCGTTTGGCGAGGTTCTGGATGGAAAACTTCCGGGTATGATGTGAGGAGGTGGGCGTAGGCATCCGTGGGTGCGCTGATGTGGAGAGCGAGGTTGGAGGGGCCGGGTTGAAGAGGTGTCGACATGTATGAGTCTGCATTGACCAGTCGTTGGTGGGCGACATCGACCAGAAGATGAAAATAAGAGAGAAAACCTGCGCTGAGGATTGGCAATGTGATGTCAGGAACGAGAAACTTCCAATTAAATTTGCTGTTTCCAAACGCTAATGGGAAGTTCTTGTAATTGTAGGTGGGTATCGCAGATCCGTTGGCAGCTACCAGGCGGACGTCGTCAGACGTACACAGACAGACTATGTCGTGTTCTGAAGAGTTCCCTTGGCAAAAAAGAATGACAAGCACCCGTGTCTACCAAAAACCGCACGCCCGTTCCTGCATCATGTAAAAAGAAAAGATTAGAAACACAGGAGGCCACTGCCACGAGCGATGGTCTACTTACATGTTTTTTGGCCATTGACAATTTTTAGCACATTTCTTCACGGCTGCCCCGAACTGTTGTGGTAGTAGCAAAACTGTGGCTGATGGGCGGTAGTAAGTGGCTGTAGAAGTCGTTGGTTGGGCCGCAAGCAAGTGGTGGGTGATGGGTGGCTTTGTCGCCGCTGCGGCTCGTCACGGGGTAGGCGTGTATGTCCTCTGTCAAGAGTGGAGGCATTGATGGAGGTCTTGAAGGTCGTGAAGTGGCTGTCCATAAGAGTGTCGGCTTTGGTCATCAAGTGTTTTATTGGTAAAGTATCGACATCGGGTATGGCAGCGCGTACAGGTTCGGGTAAACGGCGCATCCAAAGGGCACGAAGTAGGTTCACTCACGAGGAGATCCGTCTGCTGCAGGTTGCAGGCGAGCGATACTGGTCATTTCCCTGAGTGGGAGCGAAGCCCTTTGGTCCCCCAACGGTTGTTGAGACAGCTGAAAAAGCTTTGATATACGGGCGGTTGGAGACGGCGAGTACTGCTGCAGAAGGTATGTTTTGAGCGTGTCATACGCTATTGGGGTGTCTCCTTGTTCACAAAGCCAGTCGGATATTTCTGGGAAGGTGTCTTCGGGTATCGCCGCGAGAACATAATCTGCTTTGGTGGTTGAGCGAGTCACGCCCTTGATGCGGAACTGGACTTCTGCACGCTGAAACCAAGCAAACGATGAAAGTTTCAATGGGGCGGCGCCAACTTCAGTGGAGTCCGCCACAGTACCAATGACGGAGGGGGGGTGGGGGTGGAAGGCGGGAGGAGTGAGTCAACTTCTGGGGTCACCAATGTGACGGGCCGAGAGAGGCTGTGACTAAGAGGGCAGGATGAAAGCAACTGAGTAACCTTATTACAGAACATCCATTTATATATACATAAACTCCAGGCAAAAAGGGCATACAAAACATAACAGGTAATTTTATATTCAACCGACAACCGCACCGGTTAACAGTTAAAGGTGAGAAAAACAGACATGTTATTTCAGGTCCCTATCAGTGCGAGGGGAGAGTGAAGATGCAAGCATAATATATACAAAAAATTAAATGTCGTTACTATGTACGATCGTGTGACACACGGTTGGTACAGAGCTTTATGCTTGAATATATATCTCTTGATTACAGTTTTTATTTTTGTACACTTTACGTTTTGATTTAAATGCTGCTGAAAGATCTTGATATTTTATCATTGTATTTTCGTTCAATTACGTTTGTTTCTTCATAATTATGTTGCTTTTTTTTCAGATGCTTTAGAAAATCTATGATGCGCTATTGTATTTAAAGCAAAAAGAATAAGCATAATATGTATGTACTCCCTGGAAACATTTTACAATAATACTTTTTTTATCTTCACAAAAGATGGAGTCACTTGATCACATTCTAAATTAATCATTATGAATTAAGATTTCCGGATGAAAGCATTCCAATCCTGCATATAAAATACAAAATAATACGTTGTGCAATTACGTGTGTCGTTTCAAAATATTTGGGTGATAAATTTTCTATGGTTTCGTAATGGGATATTGCGGAGGTGGCAGATGACTTGAACCTACAGTCAAAGATACAGACGAATATACTGAAAGACTTTTCAGAATGGCTACTATTTTAAGTTTAGTTTTTGTGAAGTTGAAGATGACGTAAACCCATCTCGATCATTTATTATCATTCACCGTTTATGAGTCTTTTCATTAATATGCTTTCCACATCCTATCATTTGAACTATTGTAATCTGCATTTACCAAAATTACAGCAAGAAATTGGAAAAAGGAACTATTTTTCATAAAACTGAGAAATAATGGATCTTCTGAACGCTCTCCCAGGGTGACAATTGGGGAAATCTGAATAGACTTCATAATCGAAAGCTTTCTGCATAATCAAACCTCATTCTATCCCAACCTCCATTCAGGATTAAAACGGGAATTTACTGGATAAGCATCTTAAGTTTTCCCTTTTTCTTTTAATGCTCTTTTTTTTTTTTGTAAGTGCATATTTCTCATTGGTGAATTTAGCAAAATGAATAAGGGATATTTAATCTAATTTAAGGTATATGAATGGCATGTTATACAGTAATGTTATAGAGTATGCTGTATTAAATTATACCAATATTGGACGGCAATTAAATCAACAAAATTATTGGAATAAGTTATTAATACAATCATAAATTTCTATTGAACAATCTTGATAAAATAAGGTAAGGGTGATTATAATTTATTTCACTCGCAAATATTGCCATAGCTTATTGGCTACAGTTTCAAATCCCAAGAAACAAACCGACTTTATTCATAATAAATAAATATTTCTTGTCAAAATGTACATTTGTCCCATGGTAATTGAATGAAATTTCTGATATCACAACAAAATGCTGCATTTTTATAGACGTAATTATGACTAAAAAATAGTCGATATTTCACAATAAAGAGGTTTGTATTTTCATATTAGTCATTGGTTTTTTAGTTTAAAGAACCGGAATTTTCTATTTTTGTTCATATGGGATCACATATTTGGTTTCTAATATTTATTTACCGCTACCGTTACATATATTGCAGTTGAAGACGGGAACTCTTCAATGGCAAACTGTAGATCGAAACTTGATTGAGAATTTTGCACCGAACTTTGTCAAGTAAAAAAGTTTTTAACTTCCTCGGTAAGTTGAACTTTAGAAATATATTTGCTGCTTTTCAGCCAAGAATTTCTCTTTTTGGAGTATTGCCGAGTATTTACTTATTAATAAAAGTTGTCCTTGTTATTTCTTCATTTACCACTGGACTTTGATAAAGCTACCAAACTAACATGAGCAATCAGGCCAAGTTTTCTTTTACTTATTTTACAAAGAGGCTTCTTTTTTCCAGTGAGTTATAGACTTACCCACATAAGAATAAGCAATACGTAAACTTCTATAACACGAAGAATCTGGCGATTGTAGAAGTTTGCGATGAAATTATCATGCATCGCAAAATCTCTATAGTCTTTTCATTATATAAATTATCAAATACAAATATTGATTTTTACTACGAAGTAAGCATATTCAGATATACGTTGACCTTTGACTTTTCATTAGATTAGACACACTCGAATTGATTGAGGTTGAATTATGAACCGTGTAGAGATTACCAAAATAATCAGTGGCATCATGTGTGGTTCATCTGAGAAGTCGCTTGAAATTACTTTCAAATGAGTTTATTCCCAGGATGAGGAATAGACTAGATCAATATGTTTGAAAGAAAAATAGTTCAGTTCAAATATCTTATTATTATTATTATTATTATTATTATTATTATTATTATTATTATTATTATTATTATTATTATTATTATTATTATTATTATTATTATTATTATTGTTGTTGTTGTTGTTGTAGTCGTTTTGTTACTCACAGTCTACAGAGACTGGTGGTTTATAGTATAGGGTTCCAGGTTGCATCCAGATCCCTTAGGAGTCCATCACTTTCCTCGCAAAATGTGCTGCTTCAAGTAGCATGCTCTTTTGCACCAGTCTTAGAGAAATATCAGCCCCAACCTTCTTGAGATTGCTTTTCAATTACTTAGGTATGGTCCCTAGCACTCCTATAATCATTGGCACAACTTCTACTTGTATATTCCATAATGTACTTAGTTAAATTTTTTATATCCCTTTGTCTTCAACTCTTGAGTCCCATGGTACTGCGACATCTATAAGAGATACTCGTTTCGTTGTCTTCTCAACGAGTGATGATCCCCTCAGTTTCCTTTCTAAGTTCTCCTCTCTGTAGCCTCTGCCATGTTTCCTTACTGGAAAATTCTTCAGTTTGTCTCAGGAATTGTTCATGCATTGGTTTTACTTTCCACTCTCCTTGCCTCTCTTTTTCCTGTTCTCTTTAATTCTGGGTCTTCGTCCTTCTTTTTTAGTTTTTCTTCCCATGAACATTTTATCCATCCATCTTCATTTATGTTAAGGTACTGTCCCAGAGCTCGATTTTTGATGTTGAAGCAATCTTCTATACTGATAAGTCCTTTCCCTCCTTAACTTCGTGGTATATAGAACCTGTCAATGTTCACCTTTGATGCCTAATGTATGTTCATTACCTCCTCCAAGTAGAAGCAATGCCGTTCACTGATTATGCCTGTTAGTAGCTTCCACATAACTGGTAGGCAGGTAATTGGTCTATAGTTGCTCGCTATGTAACCTTTATTTTTTACCATTTTGAAATAGACAAGACCTTCCTGTGGTCATTCATTTATATGCTTGGTGGCTTCAAATACAGTGCTAGAGCTGTTTTTATATTCTTTTATGTAGGGCTCTGAAGTTTTTAAGCCAGTAACCATGAACTTCATCGGAATCTGAGGCTTTCTTTGTTCTGATATCAGAGAACATTTCTTTAATACTTCCATCTTCATTCATTTTGATATCTTGTAGCCGTTTTTCTTGTTTATTTTAGACTACTGGGTTATTCCATATGCCTTTCCAGAGCTGGTTGGATGGTTCTGCTTCTAGTTTTTTATGTTTATCTTTGCCTTTTAGTTGGCTGTATAAGTATCTGGTTTGTTTCGAAGAATTCGTTCTGCTGATATCCTTGTTTTTGTTCTCATATTTGAGGATCTGCTGTGGTTTGGCCCTAATTCTTTACTATATATCTTTTCCTTATGTTGTTGAGACCCTTCTGCACTTTGTCCTTCTCATTCAGTTCCATCCGTACCTTGCTATTTTTCAGTCTGTTTTCCGCCATTTCTTCAAGTTTATTCAAGTCAGCTCTCATCTCTGTAATTTGATTTTCCAATCTCCTTTTTCCAAGGAGATAGTCTTTGACTCTGTTCATTGGGTTGTGATGCTGTTATCTTTATCTTCATGAACTCCTCAATGAGTCTTGCTCCTACCAACGCGAGGTTGTTAGTTTCTGTGATGGTACTAGTCTGGATTAAATTTAGTATTTCATTGGCTTCTTTCGTTTTTTTCTTTCAGTTCCTTCTGATTGTAGGCTTTTCGGGCTGGTATCCTTATTCATTCTCTATCGTCTTGTATCTACTGTAGTGTCTTACTTGCCCGGATGATCTACCATCTCATCAGTCACTTCTATTTCAGTTTGTAGCTTACCATTATATGATGGGTTGTTGATGTTGTCACCATCTACTGTCACCACTTCTATCAACTCGTATGGTTCCTCTCGGGGTGTCAGCTCTCTTTCTATTTCATCCCTATCAGTTTTGATTGACAGATTTTATACTTTATCTGTAGTATTTGATAATCCAATCTCTGTTCTGTACATGGAGAGTTATTATTATTATTATTATTATTATTATTATTATTATTATTATTATTATTATTATCAATATAATCTAAGCTACAACCCTAGTTGCAAAAGCAGCATGGTATAACCCCAAGGGATCCAACAGAAAAAAAAGCCCAACGAGGAAAAGAAGTAGGGAAAGATATGAAATACATTAAAAGTAATGAATAATTATTGCAATATATTTTAAGATCAGTAACAACGATAAATATTTCATATATTAACTTTGAAGAGTGATTTATGTCTGCTTGTTCAATATAAGAAAACATTCGTGTGAAGTTTGAACTTTTGAAATTCCAACTATTCAACTTCCTGATTAGGGATATTATTCCACAACCTGTCACAGATGGAATAAAACGTCTAGAATACAGTACTGTGTAGTATTGATCATGATGATGGAGAGGACATGACAATTAGAATTATCTGTATACTTAGTATTACCAGCAGGATGGTATTGTCTAGGGAGATCTGGACGCAAAGGATGGTCAGAGTTATGAAAAATCTTATTCATTATGCATAAAGAACTAACTGAACAACGGTGCTAGAGATTAATATAGAGATCAAGAATAGACTACAAGTTCTTATCCAACAGATTAAGATGAGATACTGCAACTGAAGAACAGGCAAGAGAACAATACTCGAAACAAGGCAGGAAAAAATGAAAAGAACACACTTCTCCAGAATGAATTGATCATCAAAAATCTTAAAAGACTGTCTTAATAAACCAATGTTTTGTGCAAATGAAGAAGAAACAGACCGATTGCGTTTCTCAAAATTGAATTTTCTATTAAGAATCCCACCTAAAATTTAAAAAGAGTCGCACAGAGTTAAAGGAACATATTCAATGCAGAGATCTAGATATCGAGGAGCTACTGTTCTCATACTATGAATTTTGTTAGAGTTCAACTCCATGGCCCATAATTTGCACCATATACCAATTTTAGGTAGATCTCTATTACGAGAATCAGCAATCCCAGATCTACACATAGGAGATGGAATTGATGCAAAGAGAATTGCATCACCTATATATACAACAAGCTGGTTTCCTAGGCCAAACCCCATGCCATTTGTATATAGTATGAAATGAAAAGGAGTGGGCCAAAAAAATTAGCCTGAAGAACTCCAGATATCAGTGAACATATCAACAACAACCCTTTACAATCAATTACTTAACCATTCAATAACAACTGTTTGAGTATGGAAACGAGGCCCTCATGAATAACATGGTCAAAGGCAGCACTAAAATCAAGGCCAATCATATAGACTTCCTGACCACAATCAAGGGATATCCGTGCAGCATTGACGATTGTAAGAAGGGTATCGCATGCTCCAAAGCCTTTACAACAGTTAACCTCTGACCTAGGGAACAGATGATTACCTTCATCATACCTATTTCGACGTTTTAGCAAAAAATATAAAAAAAAAAAAAACTTTAGACTATATGGAAGTTATGGAAATTTTGTGGTAATCTGATAGGCTACGACTACCACAAACACATTCACTTTATTAATTAACATTACCAATTCTCCAACAAGTGCTAAAAGAACCCCTCCTTGCTAACTTATGGAAAATAAGACAACTTAGTAGATAAGAAATCAGTAGTCTTTATAATATAAAAAATACCGTCTGTGTCTTTACTTCCATAAGCATCGAGGTCCAGTTAAATTCTACGGAACCGTAAAGCTAAACTCGTTATTTTAGTCTCGGGAAAACAGGAATGATGAAGATCAAGTTATTCATTATTTTACTTACTGCTAACCACATCGGTCAAAAAGGTTGCCTTTAATTTGCACAGTGATTGACAAAGCCGTCTGGTTTAAGTAAAGGGAACTGTTAAGTCTACACCAAAGTGTACAAATTGAAGGGTAGCCAACCACTTATATTCATGGGTATTTGCCAGAGAGGGTTTCTTTAATTATTAATCTGTA
>NC_090726.1:70500857-70530857 GCF_036898095.1 Palaemon carinicauda | reverse complement strand
TTCTGAATATTCTCTTCCTATTTCGCACATCCCCATTCTCTCGTACTCTCTTCTCTTCATTCAGTAGATCTCCTTCAATCGCTACTGCTTTTAAAGCGTCTGGTAGGCATAATAAGTCCATCACCACACACTGTGTTCCATTTTCATTCGATTCTTGAGTCCAGGAAAAGAAAGAAACTAAACAAAAACCTTTGAAAATTAGCACAATCTGCCGCTTCGTACGCCATTTGTTGCTGCATCCGAATAATATAAAAAAAAAAAGCCCTGAAAAACGTTCACCACTGTGTTATCGTTTCATTTCCTCGCTTTCCTATGCGACTACTGTATGCGCACCAATACGAGGGTCGTTTTTCATGGAAGAGAACTGCGGTTTTTGTTGTTTCGCAATCTCCCTGTCCTTCTCTTTTAATTCAGATGTCTGCATTCTAAAGATTTTTGATGAGTAATAGAAAACTATCGTTGGAACGGGCCGAAAAAGTTGGTCGGCATCCACAATGAACCTCTAAGAAAGTCTCTCCTACACTGATTACTTGCGCTCATAATGGCCAGAGTATTTTTATGCCTGTGTATATTATATGTATGCAAGTCTGCAAAATATATAACTCAACACATGTTTAAAAAGTCATGAGGAAGGAAGGAAACTGTTGCATCATAATACCAGATGTGATTTTTATAGATATTTCTGTACACTTGACTCGGATTTATAAAAGAAAATACCAACCTTCAGTTTGTATCTCCAACGTAAAAGCTAACAATAGAATATCGCAGTACTTGCAGACCCTTTTTTTTAAATCCGGTATGAAACTCGAGCACATTTTGCGAAATTCCTATCCTCCAAAGATGGAGTTTTTGGCTTTAAAACTAAAAGAAAAAAATTTACTAAACAGATGATGATAAAGTAAATTCTATTAGAGTTTTAGTATAAAAGCTCCTTTTTATTGGTGCGATTAAATGGTTGACCAAGTTTTCAACCAAAAACGGTATCCAACGAAAGACGACTTTGAAAATGTGGAAACTTTCGTCCGAAAATCCAGCAACAAAAATATCTTGCATCTTCTTTAACGACGCTGATAAGAGTTTAAGAATTTCGTCAAAATTTGCGTCTTCACAAAACATCATAAATGATGGATACGGCGAAGACTGTCTCAAGGGTATAATAATGTTAAGCTGGATGGAGGAAATCGTTTTTACAGAAGAACTTGACTTTTGTTTGATATTCTGACAAGATATTATGCGCTTCGCATCCATTGCGTAATGTTTTAGTATCATTTCTACTAAAGGTTACAACTTCTTATAAAATAAGATTACTCACGCAAAATATTCCTCTACTCTGTATGACAGATATAGAAATATACATTAATGACTATGAATGTGCAAGTGAATTTCCATAATTAAGTAATGCTAACTGATTTTTCATGCCATTCCTTCACAAAACACATAGTGTTCTTAATGTGATCGATTTCCTCCTAACTATAGATTTTTTTTTAAGTTAAAAAACATATTGTTTAAATATATTTTACAAAACAGGAATAATGTTAAGCCCCCGGCTTGGTCTGTGACCTGGGAGGTTCTGTGAGCTGGGAAGGGGGCTTCAACTCCCAGCTTGTTCTTTGACCTGTGAAGGAGGGTACTGGGAGCTTGCTTGTTAGGTTCTGTGGCCTTTTACAATCTCGAAAGTGTTAAATGATCACGCTTTTTCCTATTTTTGCACACCCAGAGACTCAGGTTCCCACCTGTATCCGTCGAGAAGGGGATGAGGATAACGGGAGAACGGGTATTTGCTGTGGAAATAAAGGTCAAATTCGTAGATAGCTCAACATTTACTGTAGGAAAAGCTGTTATTTTCTTTAGGAAATGTAATTCTATGTAGTTCTATAATTTTACCACTTGATTTTACTGTATAGGAATATTTATCTTTTAGCAATAGGCTTTCGGAATTTTCCCACATGTTCCCTGCAAAAGATCAGCGCCTAAGCCCATCTCCACATAAGCAACGGATGCCGATGAATCAACAGGTAGACATATTGGTTCCTCCAGCGTACCAACCCTAACTCACACATGGTTAGGTTGTGAACAATAGTTAAAACTTTTTCTGACTTTGAGCATGGCTCGAACTTTCGATCTACGGATCTTGAGTCAGAGTGGAGGCCAATAGGCAGAGCAAAGCAGGTCCATTGTTTAAGATCAACTGATACCTTATCCTGCGTGTTATCTCTCTAATGTTAATTGGCAAAACAAAATATCTGAAGAAAAAAAAATCTTCATATGACT
The DNA here is from genome assembly GCF_036898095.1 of Palaemon carinicauda. NCBI lineage: Eukaryota > Metazoa > Arthropoda > Malacostraca > Decapoda > Palaemonidae > Palaemon > Palaemon carinicauda. The sequence continues at coordinate 70,528,586 of NC_090726.1, read as the reverse complement.
GTGGCGGACCATCTAATTTTTCATATCAATTGTAATCATTTAAGGTTTGTGTCTAACATAAAAGTGTCTTATTCGCTTAAATAGGGCTCATACTTAGATAACATAAAATATACGCATAAATATTAAACGCATGAATATTAGGTAGAAAGATGAGTATGGAGAAAAATACTTTTATTTTTGTAAAATATCAAGACTATTTGTATTCTATTTCTCAGTAGTTTTACTATACAAAATAATGGAACAATTTGAGCACGATTCGGTTTCAGCAAACTTCTACCAAGATCGAACAACCCACTTGAAAAGGTCCCTTCTCCCAAAAAAGGACACCGTTATCTCTATCAACATTCTGTATCTTATAACCAGACACAAGTGCAATACTCGGTACAATTTTGGGAAAATCCACATGTAACTTTTTGCGTAATCCTACTAACAATGAGACAAACGGAGCAAACTGAAATCCTAAGTTCATGGGTGGAAGTAAAAATAATTGAACATGAGGACCGATGGATAGAAAGATGAACATACAGATAAATGCAAGAACATAAAAAACCCAAGAGAAGCTGTGAAGACACTGGTTAGGAATACTCGTTGTATATGAGGAAAAATTAGTGCAGACATGGCTACGAGTGATATACAATTGAAATGGATAATTGCTAACTAAAAAGAGAGCAAAAGCACAAAAATTTCTTATATTTTTTTAGTAACAAATAACTGCGATGTGATATAAAATAAGGAAAAAGAGAAATGTTTTTTATTTCTACAGTAAATTATGCTCTAAAATCTAAATTTATTACCTAAACAAATAAAATGAACTGGCCAAAATGTTTATTCTTTTAACACTGAGCTGGACTTGGTTAATGTGATTGTTAAAGTTTCTAAACTGAATTTTATTTACGATATCGTAGATCTCAAAACTAAAAACATATTTTTCTGTTGCAAAAATATCCATATATTTTTTTTCTAAAAGGAAATAACATTCTTTGTCATTTAACAGCACGTTGAATTCAAACCTTGAATGAAAGACTCCCAGAAGATGAAAGAGAGGAAATATAAAAATGAGCAAAATATGCAGTGACTTCCCAGCCATGGCTTAATTGGATTTACCCTAAAAAGAAAAAAAAGTTCTCAACAAAAGTAACGTGATTACAAATCTTCAGTTTCAGTCACTGTAATCAGGTAATGTTCCAAACAAAGCTGAAACAATTCCGTCTGAAACGTCACCAGGAGATCTCAGAGCGAGAATCTCTCACAAAAGATTTAAAAACTCTGCACGCCCAGCTAATTGAATCTGAAACGAGAGAGAGAGAGAGAGAGAGAGAGAGAGAGAGAGAGAGAGAGAGAGAGAGAGAGAGAGAGAGAGAGTAGCTTCAACAGAGACATAATTCTTTTTTGCTCATAATTTTTTCCGAGGATATGAACCAGCTGTGGGTCGGTGCTCGTGAGTTGTTTCGAGTATTAATGCTCTTTCCCCTCCTAATTGGAGTAATGAAACAAGCCCTCCTGGCAATTTCAAAAGGCCTCTACTATTCATGCGTCGAACTAATTGTTACTGGACATCAGTAATATTCGCGTTGATTAATCAGCCTAATTGAAATTCAGTGTTTAATCAACAGGTAACCATGAAATGGACCTGGTAATTTCAAAAGCTATTAGAAATCGATGGTAAAAACAGATATGCTTATACAAAAGACTATGTGTCCGTGGGATTATGAAAAGTTAGAGATCTGAATTCAGCAAAAAAAGACTTTGATAATTAGACGCCCGGTGGAATAGCAAGGATTACATTGAGGACAAGTTGCTCATTTTTGGCATCATTAAAGTTAAATCAGAGGAAAATGTAGTGGTATGGAGATTGTAAAAATATAAGCGAAATTTTTAAAGGGGGAGTTTAAAGATACAGTCACTGAGAGGTGTCTTTGCAAAATATGGCTTCAGAGCAATAAAAAAAGTTACAGGAGACAGAATATTATTCTCATGTAAAAAAAAAAGAAATTAAAAAAAGTAAATGAAGGACGGCGTCACAGTAATGCAAAGATACGTATAGCCAGCTTCTTTTACTTGCTCAGCAATTATTGATCCAAATTAAAACTATAAATACACTAATTGGAAACACAAGATCACCCTGATGGAGTCATATGTGTATTTGTACATATATGATGCACTAAATAATTATTCAAGCATAATACTAAAAAAATATTGATCGTTAAAAAACACATGATATTGATTAATACAGAAAACAATTTCTACTTTATTACTGATGATCTGGATCTTTCAGGAAGAAGATTCTTCTCTTAGAAAATCTTATCGTTTACATTCAAACATGACCAATTAAGTAGTTCTTTTCCCTCAAAGCTCTTTCAAAAATTTTCTGTAACTTTTATTTCATTTTGTATCAACCAGTCTTTTTTTTTTTTTGTAAGTGGAAAGTACATCAACATTTACCTTATTTGAAATAAACACAAGCAAATGCACATAGGATGTCATGGACTACATATAAAGAGCACATTATCTACGGCTATGTAGACTGTATCACTTTCCCAAGCACCAATTTAGTTATTAACCTTAGCGGAAGGTCGGCCAACACACTAATCACCTGCTGAGATATTCTTACCTGAGAGAATTCGGGTTGATAAAGAACTGGTCACAGTTGAAAACAGCCATTCTTGAGATCGGATGCATATTCATTAAAAGAGCTCTCTATTGTATGAAAGACTGCAGAAGATTAGATTTTTCCCATTTACGAGGCCTCTAAGTAATAGATTACAATTTGCCATCTCTGTATATCGATCTATAAATGTTATTGTTGCTTGTTGGGGGGTTCCTTGTAAACATGGAATGGATACACCATCTTAAAGCAATGTAGGTTCAATTAGTAACCTTAAGTGCAAGAAAAGAATATAATACAACAGACAGACAGTGTGTCTGTTTTGGGTGACAACGAATATAAGAATTTCTGGAATTCCCAAAAATGTTGCCACCTCCTCGGTGTGCCATACTTGATAATGCAACATACAATAATGCATAAGAATCATTATAGTGCATAGGTGATGTATCTATTTTGCATGAGACATTCGTAATAAATGGGTTACCTAATACACAGTATATCATTAGCGTAGGAATGAATGAAATCCCACATGCTAGTTGATGTAACGGTCTCATATTTCATATATCTACACCTCCGTCCTTCATCACGCTTGTAGTTCAATTCTCAAGTAGGCTCTTTCCTATAAGCCTATGAGATCTTTGTGAGAACATTGAGGGTTTAAATGTTAGGACTTTTTCACATCTATGGAACGGGACACGGTAAATCGCACCTCCGTTATGTGACCCATCATAGCCCTGACTACTCTAATTTTTTCCATTGATGAGATGTTGCGTCTTGGATGCTTTTTGTTGTGTCTATGCTCAATATGGGAAGGGGGATGGGCATTTTGAACATATTTTAGCCTCACACGTTCAGCATAGGCAACTTTATGAAGATCAGAGACCCCAGACTCGGCCTGTCATTTCTTCGAAGACGTCTGTAGATGATCATGAACACAGGTACAGAGTGGATGGCTATACAAAATTAGTACTGAAGAGCAGTCTGTGAAGTGTGAGGCATAGTTCCAAGAGAGCACGAGCAAACTCTTCCCAATCAATATTGCTAGTAGCTGCTGTCTTGATGATCAGAAGCTTAGTTGGTTTTACAGCTGCTTCTGCACTGGCATTGGACTATGGGTAATGTGGTGATGAAATGATGTCGGGGACACCAAATCTCTTCAAGAAATCTGGGAAATCTTGGCTAGTAAATTGAGGCCTTCACCAGTCCTGAAATGGAGGGCAACACCAACTTAACTAAAGTAGTAACAGAAGATAAGTGTGGTGCTGGAGGCAGTAGTGCCTCCTATACATGGGACCACAACATACCTTCCAGATAGTCGATCAATTATAACAAGGAAGGAGTTCCATGCAACACTGATGGAGTCAGCAGAGACAGACTCAAAAGGTTTTATTGGACGTTCATAATTTATAAAGGGCTCCTGCTGAAGACCTGGATAGAACCAATGATAAGGCTCACAGGCTCTGATGATATTGCTGATATGGGTGTCCACATCTGGCAGAAAAAAACTGTCTGTCTTACACATTGCTTTGTATTTTCCTCACCTCGGTGACTGCCATGAAGATAGGCAAGAGTATGACGGTGAAGGTCAGCAGGGACCACAACAGGGAAAACCATATCCTAATCAATTGAGAAGTTGTCTCTTAATTTCCAGAAAGGGGGTAAGGTCTGGTGAAGGTAATAAGGATTGAAGGGAAATCCTTAAGTCACGCAGTTCTGAAGATAGGTATATGGCGGACCTGTTCCTGCTGCAGTTCGAAGCTCTTAAAGAATTCTATCTGTAATTTGAGGAGTAGAATCTTCCCACAATATGATAGCATTGCTTTTCAAGAATAGGCCTGACATGTGTTTCAGAGTCAGCTTAAGTGTTTTCATCCTCTGGAGTTGGGTGAAAGACTGAGGGTGGATATAAGGTCTAGGTACAACGATATCTTTTCCTTGAGATGCCGGAGTTAAGGGTTCTCCATTGCATCATGTGAGTAATGGTCGAGAATTGTGATGAGTAGTAAATGTAAGTGATCTGTCATCAGGGTGAAATGCTGAAGACAAGCAAGGTACAAGCAACACATTTAGACATAACCCAGAATACAGCTAACAACTCTAGCTCTATAGTGGTATAGCAAGATTTCAAATTTATGAAAAAATGGGATCCTTGGTAAACTAGAGGATATTTACCATTACCATAGACCTGTATGAAGGTGTATCTGATACAATAAGGACGAGAGGCAGCAGTCCAGAGGATAACTGGTAATACTGAAATAAAGATGGTGAGGACTGGATTGTGTGTGAGGGCAGCTAGTGATTTAACAAAATGCCTCACCATTGATCTGAAGTTTAAATTATTGCTCTTTTAAGGCTCATCAGGGGTTTTGGTGCTGAGCGGAAGCAGTGATCTTGTAAGTGAACTCCATCAGATGGTTTACTAGCCACATAAATGGTCGAAGTTCAGTCAAGTTGGTTGGAGTAGGAAAGTCACGAATTACACTGACCTTACCAAGAACAACTACTGTATCCTCTCTTGAGAGCTGATATCCACAAATGGAGAATTTTGATTCATGAACCACAAACTTGTCTCTATTTAGAGTGGTCTTGGATTTTTAGCATCTGAGAAGCATCTCATAGATTTGCTGAAGAGGACTGGAATAATCTTCGTCAAAAAGAAATATGTCAACCAAGACCTTTACACAATGCATAACTTTGAAGGGCCATATCAGTGATATCTTCTGGAAGTATCATGTGACTCATGGTATAGGCTAAAAAAAGAACATTTAATCATAAATAGAATTAGCAAAAAAAAAAAAAAAAAAAATTATTCCTTTCAAATATTCAAAATATACATCATCCTCATGATGATGTGCTTGTGTGAGCTGGTTGTAGTGGTGTTGTGCCCATGGGGTGTGAGATGCTAGTGTCTACTGTGGCCTGCACCTCTGGAGTAAGTCGAGTGCTGACATGAGTCAGATATCTGGAAGTGTTAAGAGCTGTAGGATAAGAGTGCACTTAGCCAAAAATGATAAAATCATGCATACTAGGACCACTTAAAAGTCACTATGTGAAACGCATACCATGCTCGAAAGGCACTGCACGACAAAACAGCATTATAAACCCAGAGAGATCTAAGAAGAGGGTAATGGTGGCTTGATCGTCTTGTGTTGCATAGAAAAAAATACTTGTAAAAGCACTGATTCATCACTAAAGTGTGGTTGCGTCATATTTGTAGATTCCTTACGAGGTTGTGAAAGAAAAACCATCTTGAAGTAATGTAGGATCTATTAGTATTTTTAAGTGCAATACAAAATACAAGAGACACACAATGCGTCCGTCTCGGGTGACGACGATTACAAGAAGCTCTGGGATGCCCAGAGGAGGAAAGTGGAATGCTACTATACTTGATAATGCATCATAAAAATGCGCATAACAGTCATTATAGTGCAATGTAAAAATATACAAAAGTATATAAGGAGTGTACTTATTTTACATGAGATATTAACAATAAATGAGATAAATATAGTAATACATTGTACATAATTAGTCCAAGAGCCGATGATATAGACTACGGCAAGTTAGTTAATGTAACAGTCTCATGTTTTATGTAGCCATATTGATCATAATGAAAAGTGAAAGAAATCCGACTCTGATAATAATTGTAGAAAAGAAAAACGGGTATGAATATTCAAAACATCTTCTATTCTTATGCAATTATGCCGTGACACCGGAGTTCGGCAGCTGGACCCGTGACTGGGCTGGCCTATTGAGTACACCGCAGCTCACCCCACATGGGGAGGCCCCTAGAAAAAGTGGGGTAAACATCGGACACGGCAAACCCGTCTGGTCAGCTCACTGCTGCTGGCGGACATCCCACTAATGCGGTCGAAACAACAAGAAAAAAATATTAACCTTAGGTGCGTGGAACATCCGCACCCTCCAAGACGTGACGAACACCAACCGCCCGGAACGACGTACAGTCCTCGTCTGGAAGGAGCTAGCCCGCTTCAATGTTGATGTGGCGGCTCTTAGCGAGACCAGACTACCCGAAGAGGGCAACATCAGGGAAGCTGGAACAGGCTACACCATCTTCTGGAAAGGCAAGGCCCTAGAGGAGCCTCGGATCCACGGTGTCGGCTTCGCCATCCGTTCCCAGCTAGTGCAGCAGCACAACCTCGCTCCCAAGGCCATCAGTGAGTGCCTAATGACTGTCCGCATCCCCATCACGCGGGACAGACACCTCCCCCTGATCTCTGTCTACGCCCCGACTATGACCTCAACCGATGATGACAAAGCTGCCTTCTACACCCAGCTTGACCGCACCATCCAGGCAGTGCCCGCCAATGACAAGCTCGTTGTGCTTGGCGACTTTAATGCCCGAGTAGGCAAAGACCATCGCCTGTGGGAAGGAATCATCGGCCGCCATGGCATTGGAAATTGCAACGCCAATGGCCAACTCCTACTGGGTCTGTGTGCAGAACACCAACTTGTGGTAACCAACACCATCTTCCAGTTACCAAAACGACAAAAGACCACATGGAGACACCCACCGTCTAAACACTGGCACACCCTGGACTACGTCCTGACCAGAGCCAGAGACCGAGGAGACGTCCGCATCACCCGATCCATGCCCGGAGCGGACGACTGCTGGACGGACCACAGACTCCTCATCTCCCGACTCTCCGTGACGACCCTACGACCACCCAGAAGGGCACCTGACAGCGTACCACACCAACGCTTTGATTGTAGTAAGCTCCGCAGCCCACAGGTGGCACACAACTACAAGGAGGCCTGCGAACAACACCTCGCAGACCCCGTGGGTCAGGCCACTGTTGAGCACCACTGGACACCCTCAGAAATGCCATGGCCCGTGCCGCGGAGGAAACACTAGGCTACACCACCAAGAAACGGCAGGATTGGTTTGATGAGAATGATGCTACCATCTCTCTTCTCATTGAAACCAAACGACAAGCACGCCTGACTTTGGAAAACCAACCAACAGCAGCTAACAAATGTGCTCACAAGGTGGCTTAAGCTGGTTGCCAAAGAGGGATCCGTGAAGCCCAGAACACCTGGTGGCAAAGCTGCAGAAATACAGAGTTTCGCTGACCAACGTGACCTGCGCAGCTTCTATGCAGCAACAAAGGAAATATTCGGTCCCACACGGTCATCAGTGGGCAGCCTGAAGGACGCGGATGGGGCCACGACCATCACCGACAGCGAGGGCATCCTGGCCAGGTGGAGGTCTCACTTTGAGAATCTCCTCAATGACCAAGCAGACACCCCAGACGATCTCCTGCGAATGACCCCGCAGCATCCCGTCCGTCACTGGATGGCACTACCACCCTCCATCCATGACTTCAACAAGGCCTTGCAGCGCATGAAGCACGGAAAAGCCCCAAGGCCAGACAACATCCCGTTGGAGCTCCTCACTCACGGTGGCCCCGGTTTGAGGAACCGTTTGATGCTCCTTATACTGAAAATATGGGAGACCAAGATCCTCCCCAGTGACTTCCGCGATGCAAACATCGTTACCATCTTCAAGAAGGGAGACAGGGAAAATTGTAACAACTACCGGGGAATATCACTACTAAGCATCGCGAGTAAGATTTTCGCTCGGATTCTCCTTGACCGCCTCCTTATTCTCGCAGAAGACGTCCTGCCAGAGTCCCAGTGCGGCTTTCGACCTTCCCGCGGGACCATAGACATGATCTTCTGTGCGCGACAACTACAAGAGACGAGCCTCGAACAACAACAGCCCATAATGTTCATCTTCTGGGATTTGAAAAAGGCCTTCGACAAAGTACCTTGACCTGCCATGTGGGCTGTCCTCAAAAGATATGGCTGCCCACCCGATTTTGTCAAGCTGGTGCGTGCCCTCCATGACGGAATGGTTGGGAGAGTCTGCCACCAGAACTCTCTTTCAGACCCATTTCCCATCAACGGCGGCCTGAAGCAGGGCTGTGTTCTGGCCCCAACGTGTTTCTCGCTATACACCGCAGCAATGCTCAACGAGATTCCCCCAGACACACCCTCAGTCGACCTACGTTTCCGCATGGATGGAGGCACTTTCAACCTCGCCAGACTCCACGCCAGAACCAAGACCACCTTGTGTGCAGTGCGAGAACTACAGTATGCTGACGACAATGCCACCCCAGGTCAGACGGCAGAGGACCTGCAGTCGTTAGCTGATGCATACAACTCTGCCTACGAACGTTTTGGGATGCAAGTCAACACAGATAAAACCAAGACCCTCGTCCAACATCCACCATGACTGATGCTCCCAAACTTCAATATCACAATGAATGACCATCCGTTAGAACAGGTGGACCAGTTCTCCTACCTAGGGAGCATCCTAACATCAGCTCCCACAAGCAAAAAGGACGTGGAGAACAGGATCAGGGTAGCCCACTCCGCCTTTGGCCGACTCAACTGCCGCGTATTTAACAACCACGCACTGACAATGACCACCAAAATAATGGTGTTCAGAGCAGTAGTCCTCTCCACGCTCCTGTATGCATGTGAAACATGGACGCTATATAGAAACGATATTAAAAACCTAGAACGCTTCCAACAAATGAAACTGAGGCAGATCTTGAAAATCCCCTGGGAGAGCCACACCACCAACATTGAAGTCTTAGAACATGCCTCGCTGACCAGCGTGGAGGCCACCATCATCCACCACCGCCTCCGCTGGATAGGACACATGCATAGGATGGATCCATCTAGGCTCCCAAAGAAAATATTCTACGGAGAACTGACCCAGGGCAGCAGACCACGAGGAGCCCCGAAAATGCGCTATAAAGATCAACTAAAGTGCACCCTGGCTCTAACTGACATCGATCCTTCCTCATGGGAAGAAACAGCCAGGGACAGGAAAACCTGGAGAAGTACAGTACACCATGGCGCCGTGGACTTCGAGGAGAGGAGGAGACAAAATGAGGAGGCTAGGAGGAGAAGAAGGAGAGAGCGATTAGAACAGCCCCGCCCACCACCTACCCTCCCTTGTGAACACTGTCCGCGACTCTTCCATCACAGACTAGGACTTAACAGCCACATCAGGCATAAGCACCCACCCCATAGATAGGAGGCTGATGGCTAACGACAGAACCCAATACTCGGACACGAGTGGGCGCCGACGACGATGATTCATATCCCACCGTCTTGACAAGAGGAAACAGTAGCTATAAAATTTATGTACCTCAACGTTTTTCATAACAGAATAAAATCTTCAGGCTAGTGCGCAAGTCAGACGTTTCACATACCGCGTTTATAGTGGTTGTATTTGTCTACAGTAGTAGCTGAGGGGAGTTTCCTTTGAGGTTGTTACAGGAATAATAATTGACATAATTGAATGGTGTATTTATCCTGCAATATAATATCATCATTGTGCAATGTTCAGAGACCCATTAATTAGTGTTGCTCATGAAAGGACATACGAGAAAGGAACAAGCAAACTCTGCTCTCCTAAAAGAAATGATCAATGTGTAATGATAACGTAGTTAGTTGGTTCTTGGAAGCAGATCCTATATTATGATATTGACAGTATTAGGAAGATAAAATTCTCGTTTGAAATTATATATACGATGGAAGTGAATGGATGTCAAGTTGTTGTTATGGTAGATGATCTTGATGTTCCCAATGTTAAACTGCGATAAAATTTAGACGTAACAAATCCTTATATTTCTGATATGGATACCTATTTTGCTGCAGAGGTTCCATAACTAATTAATCTAATTGGGGATAATTTTATTGGTAAAGTTTAATATTGGATATCAATGCCAATTTGAATAGTGAATATGTTAGAGAAATCATCGACGAAATGTACATAAATTAGAAACTGCGTGTCATCTAATATAAAATAAGGTAGACGTTTCTAAACCAAGACGCTTGAGCGTAACAATTCAATTGATGCCAGAAACCAGTGCAAAACCATAATCTTTCAGTTTTTGGAGAATTGGGGTAAATGAATTTTTTGGGTGCAAACACATCTTGGATTCAAAAGGTTAGTAGAATGGAAGGTACTGAGGAAGCTAGCCTGTGAATTATGTGATATGCTAAAGATAATGGAAAATCTGTTTAAGATTTATCATGGGTGGCGGGGGGTTATGTTTGATCCCTGGCAAAGCATCAAATATGACATTAACAGGCGATATAGCAAATATAGTATCATTTCCTAAAGATACCATTACTTTTTTGTAAGATGTCGAACGATTTTCAGAATTCATATCTTAAATCAAAATATGGCAAAATATATGAAGAGAAAAACGCAAAATTAGTAAGATGACAAAATTACTGATGCAGTAAACACATGAAGGTATAACGTTTTTTTGCAATTTTGGTTTTCAATATAACATTTATCTTGTATTATCGTTTGGGTGAGGTAAGGTTTAATATGAGACAGAAATTAAAGGTGAGTTAAAAAATGAGGAGGACTATTATCTCGCCCTATTTGTATGAGAGAGAGAGAGAGAGAGAGAGAGAGAGAGAGAGAGAGAGAGAGAGAGAGAGAGAGAGAGAGATGACTGTACGTGCAAAATAAGGAGTGGAAAGATTATATAACCATAAAAAACTGTTAGTAACTTATTCGTAACGCTCTTCCCAGGTTAAATTACACAGATTCTATTCGTTATAATTTTTTTTAGACCATCGCTCTCTCTTGTCATGTTGTTGGATGCCTTCTATCATCTGTGCATTTAAGAACCAAGGATCTGTTAGAATATTGTATAGGCAGATATCTTATTTCTTTTTATTTATTTATTTATTTTTTTTGTACTTGGGTATAAATATTGTTTTAATGAAATTATATTCATGCATCTTTGATGTATCAACAACACCTCACACTAAGTTACATAAATCCTGCACTTAAGAGTTCCGCAAACCTTTTAATAAAAACCAATATAGCAAAAGTCTAGTAAGATAATAAAAGGACCGACTGGTCAGATTCACCAGCGCTAAGTAAGTGAAGTTCTCCTAAGGTGCCCATGAACTGAATTCCTATTTTGTAGGTTTTTGTTTTGAGAGTGGCGGTGTGAGAAGAAAATAGACGTGATTGTCTGTCTCCATTAAAACAATTGTACATCATAAAAAACGGGAGAGCCTCGTCGTTGATTGGGGCGTGTATGTCTTACAGCATTCATGTCAGCTTTGGTTGATGTTGAATAGGCATCCTCTTTGTCAGGAGTGGAGGCGTTGATGGAGGTCTTGAAGGTCGTGAAGTGGCTGTCCATAGGGGCGTCGGCTTTGGCCATCAAGTCTTTTATTGGTAAACTATCGACATCGGGTATGGCAGCGCGTACTGGTTCGGGTAAACGGCGCATCCAAAGGGCACGAAGTAGGTTCACCTCACGAGGTGAGCCGTCTGCGGCAGGTTGTAGGCGAGCGATACTGGTCATTTCCTTGGGGGCGAGCGAAGCCCATTGGTCCCCCAATGGTTGTTGAGAGAGCTGAGAAAGCTTTGCTGTACGGGCGGCTGGCGACGGCGAGTACTGCTGCAGAAAGTATGTTTTGAGGGCGTCATGCGCTATTGGGGTTTCTCCTTGTTCACAAAGCCAGTCGGATATTTCCAGGAAGGTGTCACTCCGGGGTCTCTACTGTGACGAGCCGAGAGAAGGTTGTGACTCAAAGGCGAAATGAAAACAAATGAGAAACTTTATTACAGAACATCCATTTATATATACATAAACTCCATGCAAAAAAGGCATAAAAGACATAACAGGAAATTTCATGTTCAACAGACACCGCACCGTTTAACAGTTAACGGTGAGAAAAACTGACATGTTATTTCAGGTTCTTATCAGTGCGAGGGGAGAGCGAAGATACAAGCATAATATATACACAAAATGAATTTTCGTTACTATGTACGATCGTGTGACACATGGTTGGTACATCCTCAAGCCCTTAAATATATATGAATAAAGGGTTATAGTTATAATGCTATAGTGATACGAGTACTGATGGTCAAAAATAAAATAAAATCTTGCTTTAATCTTCCAAAAGGAAGGTATACACATAAGAATTTCTCTTCAGCTTTATTTTTACGTAGAATGATTATTTGTAGTATGCTTTCTTCTCTCAATCGATTTCACACTCACCTTTATGTCAAAATATAATAAAAAGTCCTTTTCTGATTCGGGAAAATTAGTGATAAAATATAATATTTGATTGGAAGTCTTTTCCTTTTTAAAGAATAAACACTTGCAATTGAAGGAATCGTTATAAATGTGACCACCAAATAATTCTATTGATTTATTTAGCAGAAAATAATGATAACACTATGCATCAAAAGGATGTTGGACAATTTGAATATTTCGTGCATGTGGATGGAGGCGTGTAAGCTCGAAATTGAAATGAGAAAACAGAAGTTGAAACAACGATGGAAGAATTGCCAGTGTGAACAGGATTTTTATTTAAGGGACTATCAAAGGGCTGCTCTACTACGCAATGATCTCAGTTTGTATCTGAGATTTTCTGCCAGGTTTTATTTTGTGAAGAAAAAATCTTGTGAATTTTACACCACTGACGGAATAACCTTTGAAATGAAGGCAGAAAGAAACCTACCACAACTGTCAGGGTCTAGATGACTTAAATTTGAGAAAGTTCAACAAATATCTTCGTAAAATTATTGATTCTTTGAATACATGAAAAAGAAGACAGGAATTGAAGCAATGAAAAAAATATAAGACAAAGGGTTAAGGTTTTGTGAAGAAATAAAAAAAACCATTAATAGAAATAAACAATAAACAAGAGATGCAAAGAAATGTCAATTAAAAAGAAGAAAATAGCATTATGTTGGACAAAAGTTGAACTCTGCAAAAGCTTTATAGAACTGAATAGAATCAGCATGTGGAAAGAGCTGTTTGTTACCTTGCCTGGCCCCACTTGGCCTTCAGTCGGATTGGGATTTAATCCTCGCCAGATAAAACAATGAAATCCTGTCTGGGGATTAAAACAAATTAACTTCAATTGTTTCAAAACAGAAACTGCTCCAAATCCGTATAAAATCTAGCACGTTTCTCTCCCAACAATCGGCTAAGCTTTCCACGGTATCGTTTGTTGTATATTATTTTTAAAATATAAGCATTACGTTAAAATGTTTGTGTTAATGTGAATATGACTCATCAGGAGCTATTTCCAGTGAAATTACTAAAGTTAAGTTTCGTTTCCTATTGATATTCAATAAATTCGCTTCACTGCGGAGCTACAAAAAGCAGTCAGTTGTCACCCAATTTTCCTATGACATATCCTGGGCGATAAACTTTTTGGGCTCTTTGATTAAATCTCTTTACGCATCTGTCTTCCTCTTATTCGCCAATATCAAAGGAAAGGGAAGAAGGAGATTAAATTCTTTGTTGGTACTAAACAGAAATAGTGATATCCGAAAGTGTTTGAAAAAAAGGAGTTAAGTTCATCGTACTGATATATATATATATATATATATATATATATATATATATATATATATACTACATATTTATATATATATATATATATATATATAAATATACATTTATATATATATATATATATATATATATATATATATATATATATATATATATACATACACACACACACACACACACATATATATATATATATATATATATATATATATATATATATATGTATATATATATATATATATATATATATATATATATATATATATATATATATATATATATATATATATATATATACTAACAATTTCGCATACGATGGGAGGTATCAGAAACCTTGGACAAATCTGTCCCATTTCGTTCATTGCCAGGAATTATTGGTTCCCTTTTATCTTGGTTATATTTGCATACGAATGGATTTTGGTCAAAATGCTCTTCTACGACGAGGAATCCTTAAGAATGAGAGGAATTTTGAATTAAAAAGGGCCCAGAATAAACTCTGACTCATAATTACGATAGTAAACAATAGTTAAAGAATTTCCTGGTCTTGCCCATGTGGAATCATGGTTATTATTTTAGTCGTAGCATTCAAAGAACTGCAGTTCTTTCCTAATTTCAGCCAAGTTCTTGTGTTTGTTTTTTTAAATCTATAATTGTATTGCCTTTTTGATAGCCTCATAACGCAAATCATTAGCTGGATGGAATCAGCAACAATATACATAAACATTCGTCGAGCATAAACATAAAAAAGAAAAAGACATAAGATAAGAAAAAAAAAATCAAACCAGTTGGTTATCAAAATATGACAGTTACTTTAGACCCAAATAAATAAATACAATAAAACGCATCTACAGTAGTTAATCAGCAGCCATAATTTGCAACTTTCAATGATATGAAAAACCTTCTTTTCTCATTAGTGGTGTATCAGTCAACATTGTTGTAAGGCCCGTGGGTCGGTCTCTGGTAACTCTCACCAGTCGACTCTGCTGTGAATAGGGCGGCGTACTAGCATCAACTGGAAGTCAAAGGAGGGGCAGGGGACTAACAACCTTATTACAATATGTATAATGAACATCCTAAGGTTAGCTCTTTTCATGGAAAGGTCCTTCAAAAGGAAAAAATGCCTAAGTTATAAGAATCTGTTTTATGTGGTAATACATAATGCAAATAATTTATCTTTTATGTCGAACGAGCAAAGAAGCCTCCCTAGAAAACTAGACATGAAGGCTACTAAGATAATTCAATAGATTAATGATATTAACCTTAACAGGAAAATAAAATTTTCTTGCTCAGGAGATGATCAATGATGGCGAGCATTACCTGTCATTTGCTCGGCATAGTGTATGGTTTTGTCAACCAATCTTTGGAGCTCACTTTTTGAAATTACATGATTTATCATAGAAGTAAAATTGTGCAATATGATTGAGATGCAGTTATTATCATAACTATAAATATCTAAGCTACAACCCTAGTTAGAAAAGCAGGATGCTAAAAGGCCAAGGGCTCCAGCAGGAAGAAAATAGCCCATTGAGGAAAGGAAATAGGGAAATAAATAAACTACAAGAGAAGTAATGAGCAATTAGAATACGATATTTTAAGAACAATAACTTTGAAATAAATCCTAAACTATAAAACCATAGAAAAACCGGCTGAAGAGAAATTAGATTGAATAGTGTGCCCGAGTGTACCCTCAAGCAAGAGAACTCTACCTAAGACGGTGGAAGACCATGGTACAGAGGCTATGGCCCTACCTAGGAGTAGAGAATAATGGTTTGTTTTAAAAGTGTCCTTCTCTTAGAGGAGCTGCTTACCATAGCTCTAGAATCTCGTTTGCCCTTACCAAAAGGAAAGTAAGTACTGAAAAATTACAGTGCAGTAATGAACTCATTCAGCAAAGAATTGTTTGGTAATCTTAGTGTTGTCATGTATATGAGAACAGAGGAGAATGTGGAATGAATACGCCAGACTATTCGGTATATGTGTAGGCAAAGGGAAAATTAACCCTTACTAGAGCACAGTCAAAGAGCCCAATAACCCTCTAGTGGTAGTATCTCAATGGGTGGCTGGTGTTATTCTTCATAATCGTTTAAATTATTGGAGGATATGCCTCCGTTATTTATTCAATTTATTACATTTATATATTTAGGTCCTATCATTATATTATCTTAATCTGGTGCCTTCACCAACTCTTGCTTTTATAAACAGCCAGTAAAGTTTATGGTCTTGAATTGTTAATATAAATGGTCAGGTGGTTCACAGTTCCTAACGGTTAATATCATATCTTAAAACTCTGTTTGGCCTTTTGTTCTTTTTAAAGGAAGCTAAAAGTAGTAGCAAGGAACAGGTGAATGTATGCAAACCGAACACGCATATGATCAAAGATCAAGGTTCTTCACACAAGTGATACCTGAATGAATTTGAATGAAAATGTACTGATTCGATTAAGAAAACTATCGTGATGCACCATTATTCTGGAAGAAGAAAGACCATGGAAGGTTATAGGTAAAATGCAGAGTATATGATAATCGGTCAGCAATTTGTAAGTATAAGAAGTGATTGTGATACTGCTAAAGTTTTACTTACTTTTGTTGTTGCAATTGATTAGATTGACAACTGGTAGGTTACCAGAACCTTTGACCTAGTTTGTAGCGCAACCTCCTTATCCCGCAACACGATCTAATGCCTGGTCACAAATTATCTCACATGCAGAATGTGCTAATCATATCACAAACGCTTCGTGGGTTACAAAGTGTAGTGACGCCTTTTTTTCTTTAAGAAAGTGAGATTCATAAACAATCGGATGTTAATAATACTGAAAGAATGGGCCGTATTATGAAGAAATCTGACTTTGATTTAACACAAAATACATAGAATATGTATAGTATATATAGTCTTAAACACACGAATGCACATACATATAAGTAAACACAAATATGGAATGAAAGTCATTGCTCCTATAATGCGTAATTATAAGTAAGTATTTTAATACAAATAAATTCAGTTTTAATAACTTTAACCATCTTTCTTAATTGTTCTTCTATACTTATGGTTCTACAGCGCAATATTTTCTGTTCCGCTCTTTGCATAATAAAGCAGTGGTGGTTTTATTAAGAAATATCTCAAAATCGTCTTTCCCCTGTCATTTCTTGATATTTCTACTGTCATTCATTTATCTTTTTCACTGTCATTTCCTAATATTACGACTGTCTTTCATTTATCCTTTTCACTGTCATTTCTCAATATTTATACTGTCATTCTTTTATCCTTTCCACTGTCATTCATTTGTTTCCAAATTACTCAACTTGTTTTCCCTTGTATATTTGTATTTTTCCCCTTTATTCTTTCCTTTCATTTCATGTCTTCCTTGATCCCCTTGTATTTCCCCTTCATTCCCGCATCTTCTCTAGTCTCACTGAATAATCTCTTTGCTCTCTTCTAAAGTTGAACTCTCTCTTTTCCTGCCAGAATTTCCTTTTCTCCTCCTGAATATCTTTTTTACTGTATTATTTTATTCCGTTATTCTGAATATTCTCTTCCTATTTCATATATCCCCATTCTCTCGTACTCTCTTCTTTTCATTCAGTAGATCTCCTTTAGTCGCTACTGCTTTTAAAGCGTCCTGTAGGCATAATACGTCCATCACCACACACTGTCTTCCATTTTCATTCGATTCTTGAGTCCAGGGAAAGAAAGGAACCAAACAAAAACCTTTGAAAATTATCACAATCTGCCGCTTCGTACGCCATTTGTTGCTGCATCCGAATAATACGAAAAAAAAAAAAAACCCTGAAAAACTTTCACCACTGTGTTATCGTTTCATTTCCTCGTTTTCCTATGCGACTACAGTATGCGCACCAATATGAGGGTCGTTTTTCATGGAAGACAACTGCGGTTTTTGTTGTTTCGCAATCTCCCTGTCCTTCTCTTTTAATTCAGATGGCTGCATTCTATAGATTTTTGATGAGTAATAGAAAACTATCGTTGGAACGGTCCGAAAAAGTTGGTACGCATCCGATGCAATGAACCTCTAAGAAAGTCTCTCTCACACTGATTGCTTGCGCTCATAATGGCCAGAGTATTTCTATGCCTGTGTATATATGTATGCAAGTCTGCAAAATATATAACAAAACACATGTTTTTAAAGACATGAGAAAGGAAGGAAACTGTTGCATCATACTACCAGATGTGACTTTTATGAATATATATGTAGACTTGACTCGGATTTATAAAAGAAAATACCAACCTTCAGTTTGTATCTCCAACGTAAAAGCTAACAATAGAATATCGCAGTATTTGCAGACTCTTTTCTTTTTAAATCCGGTGTAAAACTCGAGCACATTTTGCGAAATTCCTATCCTCCAAAGAAAAAACTAAAAGAAAAAATATACTAAACAGATAATGATAAAGTGAATTCTATTAGAGTTTTAGTATAAAAGTTCCATTTTATTGGTGCGATTAAATGCATGACCAAGTTTTCAACCAAAAACGGTATCCGACGAAAGACGACTGGCAATTCTTATAACTTTGAAAATGTGGAAACTTTCGTCCGAAAATCCAGCAACAAAAATATCTTGCATCTTCTTTAACGACGCTGATAAGAGTTTGAGAATTTCGTCAAAATTTGCGTCTTCACAAAACATCATAAATGATGGATGCGGCGAAGACTGTCCCAAGGGTATAATAATGTTAAGGTGGATGAAGGAAATCGTTTTTACAGAAGAGCTTGACTTTTGTTTGATATTCTGACAAGATATTATGCGCTTCGCGTCCATTGCGTAATGTCTTAGTATCATTTCTATTAAAGGTTACACCTTCTTATAAAATAAGATTACTCACGCAAAATATTCCTCTTCTCTGTGCGACAGATATAGAAATATACATTAATGACTATGAATGTGTAAGTAAATTTCCATAATTAAGTAATGTTAACTGATTTTTCATGGCATTCCTTCACAAAACACATAGGGTTCTTAATAAGACCGATTTCCTCATAACTATAGATTTTTTTAAAGTTCCAAACATATTGCTTAAATATATTTAACAAAACAGGAGTAGTGTTAAGCCCCCGGCTAGGTCTGTGACCTAGGAGGTTCTGTGACTTGGGAAGGGGGCTTCGACCCCCAGCTTGGTCTGTGACCTTTGAAGGAGGGTACTGGGAGCTTGCTTGTTAGGTTCTGTGGCCTTTTACAATCTCGAAAGTGTTAAATAATCACGTGTTTTCCTATTTTTGCACACACAGAGTCTCAGGTTCCCACCTATATCCGTCGAGAAGAGGATGAGGATAACGGGAGAACGGGTATTTGATGTGGAAATAAAGGTCAAATTCGTAGATAGCTCACTATTTACTGTAGGAAAAGTTGTTTTTTCTTTAGGAAATGTAATTCTGTGTTGTTATATAATTTTACCACTTGATTTTACTGTATAGGAATATTTATCTTTTAGCAGTAGGCTTTTGGATTTTCCCCACATGTTTCCTGCAAAAAATCAGCGCCGAAGCCCATCTCCACATAAGCAATGGCTGCTGATGAATCAACAGGTAGACATATTTGGTCCTTCAGAAGTACCAACCCTAACTCACACATGGTTAGGTTGTGAACAATAGTTAAAACTTTTTCTGACTTTGAGCATGGCTTGAACTTTTTATCTACGGATCTTGAGTCAGAGTGGAGGCCAATAGGCAACAGCAAAGCAGGTCCATTGTTAAAGATCAACTGATTCCTTATCCCGCGTGTTATCTCTCTAAAGTTAATTGGCAAAACAAAATCCCTGCTAATTTTACCTATCAATTTTAATCATTTAGGGTTACTGTCCAACATAAAAGGGTTTTATTTGCCTAAATATGACTCATAATTGGATAAAGGAAAATATAAGCATAAATATTTCTGAATATTAGGTAGAAAGATGAATATGGAGAAAAATACTTTTAGTTTTGTAAAATATAAAAAAAACCTTTTTATCCTATTTCTCAGTAGTTTTACTGCAAAATTAGGGAACAATTTGGGTAGGATTCGGTTTCAGCAAACTTCCGCCAAGATCGAGCAACCCACTCAAAAAGGCCCCTTCTCCCCAAAAGGGACAGTATTATCTCTCAAAATTCTATATCTTCTAACCAGACATAAGTGTAATATTCGGTACAATTTCGGGGAAGTCCACATGTAACATTTTGCATAATACTACTAACAATGAGAGAAATTAAGCAAACTGAAATCCTAAGTTCATGTGTGGAAGTAAAAATAATTGAACATGAGGACAGATGGATAGAAAGATGAACAGGCGGATGAACGCAGGAACATAAAAAAAAGAAACCTGAGAGGAGCTGTAAAGACACTGGTTAGGAATACTCGTTGTATATGAGGAAAATTTTAGATATGGCTACTAGGGATATACCATTGAAATGGAAATTTTTAGATTATTGCTTACTAAAAAGAGATAGCCAAAGCACACATTTTCTCATATTTTCGTAACAAATAACTGCGCTGGGATATACAATAAGGAAAGGGAATTTTTTTTTTGTATTTCTATAGTAAATTTTGCTCTAAAATCTAAATTTATTACCTAAACAAATAAAATGAACTCGCTAAAATGTTTATTCTTTTAACACTGAGCTGGACGTGGTTAATGTGATTGTTAAAGTTTCTAGACTGAATTTTATTTATGATCTAGTAGATCTTAAAACTAAAAACAAATTTTTTTTGTTGCAAAAATATCCATATATTTTTTTTCTAAAAGGAAATAACATTCTTTGTCATTTAACAGCATGTTGAATTCAAACCTTGAAGGAAAGACTCGCAGAAGATGAAAGAGAGGAAATATAAAAATGAGCAAAATATGCAGTGACTTCCCAACCATGGCTTAATTGGATTTACCCTCAGAAAAAAATTTTCAGCAAAAGTAACCTGATTACAAATCTTCAGTTTCAGTCACTGTAATCAGGTAATGTTTCAAACACAGCTGAAACAATTTCCGTCTGAAACGTCACCAGGAGATCTCAGAATGGATTTAAAAACTCTGCACTCCCAGCTGATTGAATCTGAAACGAGAGAGAGAGAGAGAGAGAGAGAGAGAGAGAGAGAGAGAGAGAGAGAGAGAGAGAGAGAGAGAGAGAGAGAGAGAGGGTAGCTTCAACAGAGACATAATTCTTTTTTGCTCATAATTTTTTCCAAGTATATGAACCAGCTGTGGGTCGGTGCTCGTGAGTTGTTTCGAGTATTAATGCTCTTTCCCCTCCTAATTGGAGTAATGAAACAAGCCCTCCTGGCAATTTAAAAAGACCTTTACTATTCATGCGTCGAACTAATTGTTACTGGACATCAGTAATATTCGCGTTGATTAATCAGCCTAATTGAAATTCAGTGTTTAATCAACAGGTAACCATGAAATGGACCTGGTAATTTCAAGACCTATTAGAAATCGATGGTAAAAACAGATATGCTTATACAAAAGACTTTACATCTGTGGGATTATAAAAAGTTAGAGATCTGAATTCAATGAAAAAAAGACTTTAATAATTAGACGCCCGGTGGAATAGCAAGGATTACATAGAGGACAAGTTGCTCATTGTTGGCATCATTAAAGTTAAATCAGAGGAAAATGTAGTGGTATGGAGATTGTAAAAATATAAGCGAAATTTATAAAGGGAGAGTTTAAAGATACCGTCACTGAGAGGTGTCTTTGCAAAATATAGCTTCAGGGCATCAAAAAAGTTACAGGAGACAGAATATCATTTTTATGTAAAAAAAAAAAAAAAAAAAAAAAAAAAAATAAACGAAGGACGGCGTCACTGTAATGCAAAGATACGCATAACCAGCTTCTTTTACTTGCTAAGCAACTATTGATCCAGAAATAAAACTTATAAATACACTAATTGGAAACACAAGATCTCCCTAACAAAGACTTGTGTATTTTTACATATATGATGCACTAAATAATTATTCAAGGATAAGAGTAAAAATATATTGATCGTTAAATTGATATTGATTAATACAGAAAACAATTTCTACTTCATTACTGATGATCTGGATCTTTCAGGAAGAAGATTTTTCTCTTAAGAAATCTTATCATTTGTATTCAAACATGACTAATTGAGTAGTTCTTTAACCTCAAAGCTCTTACAAAATGATTTTGTAACTTGTATATAATTTTGTCTCATCCGGTCTTTTATTTTGTAATGTAAAAGTACATCAATATTTACCTTATTTTGAAATAAACACAAGTAAATGCACATAGGATATCACAGACTATATATAAAGAACACATTACCTACGGCTATGAACACTGTATCACTTTCACAAGCACCAATTTAGTTATTAACCTTCGCAGAAGGTCGGCCAACACACCTGCTGAGATATCCCTACTTGAAAGAATTCAGGTTGATAAAGAACTGGTCACATAGTTGAAAACAGCCATTAAGCCAACCCTTCTCGAGATCAGAGGCATATTCGTTAAAAGAGCTCTCTATGGTATAAAAGACTTCAAAAGATTAGAGCTTTCCCTTTTACGAGGCTTCCAAGTAATCGATTACATTTTGCCATCTCTGTATATCGATTTATAATTGTAATTGTTGCTTGTTGGGGGTTCCTTGTAAGCATGGAATGGATACACCATCTTAAAGTAATGTAGGTTCAATTAGTAACCTTAAGTGCAATAATAGAATATAATACAACAGACAGACAGTGTGTCTGTTTTGGGTGACAACGAATACAAGAAGCTCCGGAATTCCCAAAAATGTTGCCACGTCCTTGGTGTGCCATACTTGACAATGCAACATACAATTATGCATAAGAATCATTATAGTGCGTAGGTGATGTATCTATTTTGTATGAGACATTCGTAATAAATGGGTTACCTAATACATAGTACATCATTAGCGTAGGAATGACTGATATCCCACATGCTAGTTGATGTAACGATCTCAAATTTAATATACACCTCCGTCCCTCATCACGCTTGTAGTTCCATTCTCAAGTAGGCTCTTTCCTATAAGCCTATGAGATCTGTGTGAGAGATATGAGGGTATAGATGTTAGGACTTTTCACGTCCACGGAACGGGACACAGGAAAACTCACCTCAGTCATGTGATCCATCATAGCCCTGACTACATTAATTTTTTCCATTGATGAGATGTTGCGTCTTGGATCCTTATTGTTGGGTCTATGCTCAATATGAGAAGGGGATGGACATTTTGAATGTATTTGAGCCTTACATGTTCAGCATGGGCAACTCTATAATGATCACAGACCACAGACTTGGCGTGTCATTCCTTCGAAGACGTCTGTGGATGATTATGAACACAGGTAGAGAGGGGATGACTATACAAAATCAGTGCTGAAGAGCAGTCTATGTAGTTTGAGGTTTTGCATAGTTCCAAGAGAGCCCCATCAAGCTCTCCCCGGTCAATATTGCTAGTAGCTGCTGTCTTGATGATCAGATGCTTAGTTGGTTTTACAGCTGCTTCTGCACTGCCATTGGATTATGGGTAATGTGGTGATGAAACGATGTGGGGGACACCGAATCTCTTCAAGAAATCTTGAAAGTCTTGGCTAGTAAATTGAGGCCTTCACCAGTCCTGAAATGGAGGGCACCACCAACTTAACTAAAGTAGTAACAGAAGATACGTGTGGTGCTGGAGGCAGTAGTGCCTTCTATACATGGGACCACAACATACCTTCCAGATGGTCGATCAGTTATAACTAGGAAGGAGTTCCATGCAACACTGATGGAGTTATCAGAGACAGACTCAAAAGGCTTTATAAAATGTTCATAATATATAAATGGCTCCTGCTGAAGACTAAGATGGAACCCCTGATAAGACTCACAGGCTCTGATGATACTGCTGATATGGGTGTCCACACCTGGCAGAAAAAGTGTCTGTCCTACACATTACTTTGTATCTTCCTCACCTCGGTGACTGCCATGAAGATAGGCAAGAGTACAATGGTAAAGGTCAGCAGGGACCACAACAGAGAGAACCATATCCTCATCAGTATTGAAGGTGTCCCTTAATTTCCAGAAATGGGGTAAGGTCTGGTGAAGGTAATAAGGATTGAAGGAAATCCTTAAGTCACGCAGTTTTGGAGATAGGTATATGGCGGACCTGTTCCTGCTGCAGTTCGAAGTTCTTAGATAATTCTATCTGTAATCTGAGGAGTAGAATCTTCCCACAATATGATAGCATTGCTTTTCAAGAATAGGCCTGACATGTGTTGCAGAGTCAGGTCAAGTTTTTTCATCCTCTGTAGTTGGGTGAAAGACTGAGGGTTGAGATAAAACATCTAGGCACGGTGATATCTTTTCCTTGAGATGCCAGAGTTGAGGGTTCTCCACTGCATCATATGAGTAATGGTCGACAAATGGGATGATTAGTAAGTTTAAGTGATCTGTCATCAGAGTGAAATGCTGAAGACAAACAAGGTACAAGTAACACCTAGACATAACTCAGACTACAGCTAACAACTCCAGCTCTATAGTGGTATAGCAAGATTTCAAATTTGATAAGATATAGGATCCTAGGTAAACTAGAGGATATTTACCATTACCATAGACTTGTAAGAAGGTGTATTAATACAATAAGGACGAGAGGCTGCAGTCTGGAGGATAACTGGTAATACTGAAATAAAGGTGGTGAGGACTGGAGGATGTATGAGGGCAGATTGTGATTTAACAAAATGCCTCACCATTGATCTGAAGTTGGAATTATTGCTCTTTTGAGGCTCATCAGGGGTATTGGTGCTGAGTGGAAGCAGTGATCTCGTGAGTGAACTCGATCAGGTGGTTTACTAGTCGCATAAATGATCGAAGTGCAATCAAGTTTGTTGGAGTAGGAAAGTCACGAATTGCACAGACTTTACCAAGATCAAATTCTGTATCCTCTCCTGAAATCTGATATCCACAGATGGAGAATTTTGATTCATTAACCACAAACTTGTCTCTATAGAGAGTGATATAGAATTTTTAACCTCTGAAAAGCATCTCATATATTTGCTGAAGAGTACTGCAATAATCTTCGTCAAAAACAAATATGTTAACCATGACCTTTAAACAATGCATACCTTGAAGGGCCATGTCAGTGGAATCTTCTGGGAGTATCATGTGACCCATGGTACAGGTTAAAACAAGAACATTAAATCATAAATAGAATTAGTAGAAAAAAAAATTTCCTTCAAATCTTCAAAATATACATTTTCATGATGATGTGCTTGTGTAAGCTGGTTGTAGTTGTGTTGTGCCAATGGGGTGTGAGATGCTAGCGTCTACTGTGGCCTGCGCCTCTGGAATGAGTCGAGTACTGATATGAATCAGTTAACTGGATTACGTAACGTAACTGGAAAGGTTAGGAGCTGCAGGATAAGAGTGCACTTAGCCAAAAATGATAAAATCTTGCATACTAGAACCACTTGAAAGTCACTATGTGAAACGCATACCATGCTCGAAAGGCGCTGCACAACTAAACAGCATTATAACCCCTGGGAGATCTAAGAGAAGGGTAATGGTGGCTTAATCGTCTTGTGTTGCATAACAAAAAAAAAAAAAAAACTTGTAAAACCACTGATTCATCACTAAAGTGGGGTAGCGTCATGTTTGTAGATTCCATACGAGGTTGTGACAGAAACACCATCTTGAAGTAATGTATCTTCTATTAGTAATCTTAAATGCAATACAAAATTAAACAGACAGACAATGCGTCTTTCTTGGGTGACGACGAATACAAGAAGCTCTGGGATGCCCAGAGGAGGAAAGTGGAAAGCTACTATACTTGATAATGCATCATACAAATGTGCATAACAGTCATGATAGTGTAATGTAAAAATATATATAAGTAACGTACATAAGGAGTGTACTTATTTTACATGTGACATTAACAACAAATGAGACAAATATAGTAATACATTGTACATAATTAGTCCAAGAGTCGATTATATAGGCTACGGTATGTTAGTTAATGTAACTGTCTCATGTTTTATGTAGCTATATTGATCATAATGAAAAGTGAAAAAAAGTCGACTCTGAGAATAATTGTAGAAAAGAAAAAGGGGTATAGATATTCAATACATCTTCTATTCTTATACAATTATGATTCATATCCCCCCGTCTTGACAAGAGGAAACAGTAGCTATAAAATGTATACACATCAACGTTTTTCGTAACAAAATAAAATCATCAGGCTAGTGCGCAAGTCAGACGTTTCACATACCGCGTTTATAGTGGTTGTATTTGTCTACAGTAGCAGCTGAGGGGAGTTTCCTTTGAGGTTGTTAAAGGAATAATAATTTACATGATTGAATGGTGTATTCATCCTACAATATATTATCATCATTGTGCAATGTTCCGAGACCCCTTCAATAGTGTTGCTCATGAAAGGACATACGAGAAAGGAACAAGCAAACTCTGCTCTCCTAAAAGAAATGATCAATGTGTAATGATAACGTAGTTAGTTTGTTCTTGGAAGCAGATCCTATATTATGATATTGACAGTATTAGGAAGATAGAATTCTCGTTTGAAATTATATATACGATGGAAGCGAATGGATGTCAAGTTGTTGTCAAGTTGTTGTTATGGTATATGATCTTGATGTTCCCAATATTAAACTGTGACAAAATTTAGACGTAACAAATCCTATTATTTCTGATATGGATACCTATTTTGCTGCAGAGATTTCATATCTAATTAATCTAGTTCCGAATAATTCCATTGATAAAGTTTAATTTTGGATATAAATGCCAATGTCAATAGTGAATATGTCAGAGAAATCATCGGCAAAGTGTACATAAATTAGAAACTGCGTGTCATCTAATATCAAATAAGGTAGACGTTCCTAAACCAAGACGCTTGATCATAACAATTCAATTGATGCCAGAAACCAGTGCAAACCCATAATCTTTCTGTTTTTGGAAAACGGCGGTTGATGAATTTCTTGTGTGCAGACCCATCTTGGATTCAAAAGGTTAGTAGAATGGAAGGTACTGATGAAGCTAACTGTGAATTCCATGATATGCTGAAGATAATGGATATTATGTTTAAGATTTATCATTGGGGGAGAGGGGCGGGGGTGATGTTTGAGGCCTGGCAAAGCATCAAATATGCCATTAACAGGCGATATAGCAAATATAGTATCATTTCTTAAAGCTGCCATAACTTTTTTGTAAGATGTCGAACGATTTTCAGAATTCATATCTTAATCAAAATATGGCAAAGAATGGGAAGAGCAAAGCGAAAAATGAGTAAGGTGACAAAATTACTGATTTAGTAAACGCATAAAGGTGTAACGTTTTTTGCAATGTTGGTTTTCATTTTTAGCATTTATCTTGTATTATCGTTCGGGTGAGGTAAGGTTTAATATGAGACAGAAATTAAAGGTGAGTGAAAAAAGGAGGAGGACTATGATCTCGCCCAATGTTTATGTGAGAGAGAGAGAGAGAGAGAGAGAGAGAGAGAGAGAGAGAGAGAGAGAGAGAGAGAGAGAGAGTGAGAGAGTGGGAGAGAGAGAGAGATGATTGTACGTGCAAAATAAGGAGTTGGAAGATTATGTAACCATATACAACTGTTGATAACCTATTCCTAACACTCATCCCAGGCTAAATTACAAAGATAATATCGTTATCTCCTGAAATGTTGTTCGATACCCTCTATCATCTCTGCCTTTAAGAACCAAGGATCTGTTAGAATATTGTATATTTTTTTTTTTTTTTTTTTTTTGTAATTGGATATAAATATTGTTTTAATGAAATTATATTCAATCATCT
>NC_090726.1:70450857-70493357 GCF_036898095.1 Palaemon carinicauda | reverse complement strand
ATTTTAGTATAAACAGAGAATATATGTGCACATTTCAAGAGTTGCAGCAGCTTATAACAGATAAAACAGGATAGATAAAGAACACTGATTGAATCAATATACTTGGATGACACAATTACACAATTCATAGTACCACAGACAGTCAAAAGTGTGTTTTCTTAGAGGATCTGGTATATTTTGCCTACGGGATGTCATGCAAGAGCATCCAGCAGAAGTCTCCTATCATGCCGGGGTTCCATTTGCCTTGATAGTTGCTCTCCATCTTCGTAATGTCTTAGTGGAATCTTTCTCCATGCTCATCACTCACTGCTCCAAGGTTTGGCGGGAAGAAGTTGAGGTGGGAATGGAGAAAATGAATCTTGAGTGACATTCGGCACCCCATACCCTCGTAAGACTTTAGCAACTTTTCAATACAGGCTTGGTAATCTGGTACGCGTGTGTTACCTAGGAAGCCACTACAGACTGACTTGAATGCTTCCCATGCTCTCAGTTCCTTTAAGTTAAGAAGCTCCTTAACTCAGTATCCTTCAGCACTTCTCTGATCTGAGGTCTGACAAAGATGCCCTCTTTGAGCTTAGCAGCACTAACACCTGGGAACACAGTAGACAAGTGTTGGAAGGCAGCACCAGTTTTGTCCAACGCCTTCACGAAATTCTTCATCAAACCAAGCTTGATGTGAAGAGGAGGAAGAAGCACCCCAGACGATTCCCCTTGACGCTGTGTTCGCCAGGAACAAAAGTGCTTCTAGACCCCCAGTCTTTCTGCTTGTAATGCTGGGATACAGCTCGACTATCCCAGAGACAGAGAAAACAACAGTACTTTGTGAAGCCTGCTTGCATACCCATAAGAAGACCAATGACCTTGAGATCCCCACACAGACTCCATTGGTACTTGCTGTACTTAATAGCTTCTAAAAGAAGCTCCATATTGTCATAGGACTCCTTTAGACGGACAGAGTGTGCAATGGGAATGTTGGGATATTTATTCCCGTTGTGCAGAAGCACAACCTTGAGTCTTCGCTTGGAAGAATCTATGAAAAGACGCCAGTCTGAAGGATTATGTGGCAAAGCAAGGGACGTGAATAAGCCTGGTATGTTTATGGAGCAGCACAACTTGTTTTCCATGTCGAAAAAGGAAGTAAAGTTATTGTTCCGATTCCTGAAACTGGTGATCCTTACATCTTCCTGGACTAGGTTCCACTTTAAGCCGAGAAGCCAAGAGCTCTGACTGCTGTTTTGACAGATACAAATCATGAGCAAGATCATTCAGGTCTTCTTGCGTGATCCAGTGTGGCTCGTTGCCACTTGTTCCTGAATATGTAGACTCAATATCTTCCAAAGATATTGACTCGGTAGAATCCTCCCTTGAAGGCATTTTTTCATCTGATGAGGAAAGAAGATCCTTTTTTACGGGAGGTGTGGGTACAGTAAGATCATTTGAATGGGGAATGGGTCTCATAGCAAATGGAAGGTTGGGATATTTGATCTTTTTCTTAGAAGATGTATTGAAACCAGTTATATTAGTTAAACAAAAATAACAATCATTTGCGTGCCTTCGTGGCTCTCTCCAAACCATCGGGACTGCAAAGTTGAAAGCCGCTTTCTTACCATTAAACCATGCAGTTAGTCCATTGTAGCAGGGTTTACAGCAGATGTGTGGAGCCCAAGACTTGTCCTGATCACCAATTTTACAGTCAAAATAGTGAAAGTAGGTGGTTTTGAGGAGGGAAGTGATGGTTCGACGCTATGCAACTGTTGTGAAGTCCCCACACACGTAGCAGAAAGAATTGGATTTGTTGAGGCATCCTCGAAGTTTTGACGTGCTTGAAACCATTGGAGAATCTGAAAATATAACAAAGTAAAACTAAATCATATGCAAGGCAATAAAATGTGTATTGGAAAATGTAATACTAATATTTAGCTTCCCAAAAGATGTGTAACACGATAGTTGAGGGACACCAACCTCCTGCGCCACCTGCGAGACAATCTCTTCCAATGACTGCCGGAGCATTACTGAGTGTTGATTGAAACCTGCTGCCCTAACTACCAGAATCCGTCTTGATATATAATTATATATATAATGTAATGCAATCACTTACATTTAGTGCATAATAACTAAAAAATAAGCCATAAGTCTCACAATATTAGAATTAACCCTGAATGCATATATGCCTTTATGTACCGTATATGGACAAAATGCACACTATGCATTTCTAAAAGAAAAACTACAGGTGATGAGTAATAACGGATTTCAAATTTTAATCCAGCACCCCCAAATTAGGTAAAAACGGGTATTTTTGTGCTTGCCTCAATTTCTTTGTAAACCAGTGTTATCGAAGAATTTTCATGCAAAAGTTTCACTGCTGTGGAATAAATATATTAACATCTGTGATTGATATTGCTCATTACATCTATAATGCTGAGTGCCTTGAAAAACTGTAATTTTTTCTAGAATTAAGGAAGTTATAGAGGCCATATTAGGCAACAATACATTATTTCAATTGTCCCAGGTAACGTAGATAGCATGAGTATGCCATACCGTGATTACAGAATAGCGAGGAATGTTTTCTTTAGCTTAGAAAGCCATCGATATACCTTTTGTGGTATCTGTAGTAAAAGTATGCAGGTATTTTCAATAGTATATTCGTAATGTTATATAACTATAAGGATGTGTGGATAAAAATATCAAGCCCATTTGGAAGAAAATTGCCTGCTAGCAATATTGTAGGTCTGGTCTCAGTGAATATGTTAACCGCAAAGTTTGATCATAGTTAGATTACGTTGCATTTCATGCTCACAATTTACCACACTGAAACGGTGCCAAAAAAAGTTTAACAATAAGTTTTTCGTTCCATGTTTGTTTTATTAATGACCTTTACACTAACGATGTCACGGATGGAAGCTATTCTTAAATTGTAATGTGTTTAAATGAATATTTAACGAAAGGTTCCCATCTTTAATAAAACTTTCAAAGTATACTAGAAAGCGAAGCTTTCTCGAGTTAAACTAACAATGCCATGGCGGTCATTGTAGTATAGATCTATATTCATACATGCTGAGCCAATATTAAGAAATGACCAACTTTTCTTCTGAGACTATGATGCAGAGGCGTAGGAGCGTCTTTTTAGGAGGGGCGGAATAAATTTTGAGAAGTCACCGACGAGGTGGCTGCTGGGAGTCCTCCCCCAGAAAATTTCTAAAGGAGATAACTTTATATACAATTTACTGGCATCTGAGAGGTGATTATAGCAACCACAAAAACATATTTTTGGAGGAATTTCATGTGACAAATTAAAATTCGTACACAATGATTATCATGAGATACCAGCAGGCCTAGTTGATGCATTTACCAAAATCATAAAAACGATGTTGATTCTTTACTCTAAACTCATTCCCAATATCGAATACGTTAGGGCTATCAGTTTTCTAAGCCTACTATGTTTTTACTTGTGGTTTATATTATATATCATTTGTTTTTCAGTTCCAATTTTATCTTAAAATTTTTAATGGTGTTTATACTTTTAATTCCGTCTAATTTCTAGTCTATATAATTATCTGATGTTTTAATGGATAATTAGGCTATTTGTCTTTAGTTTTAAACTATGCTGATCAAGTATGAGGATGGGAACTTCAGAAACTTCATAGACTTGATAATACTTCAATTGTCTTAAAATAACAAGGTTTTTAAAATGCCTTCCAATTGGCAAAACTATATGATACACACATACACACACACACACATACACACACACACACACACACACACATATATATATATATATATATATATATATATATATATATACTTGTGTGCATATGTGAATATATGTATCTACATTCATATACGTATACATATGTACAGTATATATTTACATATATATATATATATATATATATATATATATATGTATATATATATATATATATATATATATACATATATATATATATATATATATATATATAAATATATATATATATATATATATATATATATATATATATATATATATATATATATATATATATATATATATATATATATATATATATATATATATATATATATATATATATATATATGTGTGTGTGTGTGTATATGTGTTAGGGTATGTGTGTGCGTGTAATATATATTCTTATATATATAAATATATATATATATATATATATATATATATATATATATATATATTTGTGTGTGTGTATATGTGTTAGGGTATGTGTGTGCGTGTAATATATATTCTTATATATATATAAATATATATATATTTATATATATATATATATATATATATATATATATATATATATATATATACACATATATATGTATGTATATATACTGTATATATTCATATATATATAATTATATATATATATACATATATATTTATATATATAACCATATATATGCATATATATATATATATATATACATGTATATATATATATGTATATATATATATATATATATATATATATATATATATATATATATACAGTATATATATATGCATATATATATATAAATATATATATATATATATATATATATATATGTATATATACTATGTATACATATATATATATATATATATATATATATATATATATATATATATATATTTATATATATAATTATATATATGCATTTATATATATATATATATATATATATATATATATATATATATATATATATATATATACTTTCAAACGTCTCATTCACGTACATAAACATACACATACATATAAATCCTTTTATTACTAGCGTTCATCTAATGTTTACCATTAAAATATTTTCCTTATGAGTGTGAGATCCTTTGGTAGAGCTAATTAAGTATTCAAAAGTTCTGAAAACTAGAATTTCTTCCTAGCAAAGAACGTCGCTACAATTTCGCATACGATGGGAGGTATCAGAAACCTTGGACAAATCTGTCCCATTTTGTTCATTGCCAGGAATTATTGGTTCCCTTTTATCTTGGTTATATTTGCATACGAATGAATTTTGGTCAAACTGCTCTTCTACGACGAGGAATCCTTAAGAATGAGAGGAATTTTGAATTAAAAACAGCTCAGAATAAACTCTGACTCATAATTACGATAGTTAACAATAGTTAAAGAATTTCCTGGTCTTGCCCATGTGGAATCATGGTTATTATTTTAGTCTTAGCATTCGAAGAACTGCAGTTCTTTCTTAATTTCAGCCACGTTCTTGTTTTCGTTTTTATAAATCTATAATTGTATTGCCTTTATGATAGCCTCATAACGTAAATCTTTAGCTGGATGGAATCAGCAACAATACATATAAACATTCCCCAAGCATTAAAAAAAAAAAAAAAAAAAAAAAAAAATAACACTAGTTGGTTATTAGAATATGCCAGATACTTTAGACCAAAGTAGATAAATGATATAAAACGCATTTACGATAGTTAATCAGCAGCCATAATTTGCAACTTTTAATGGTGTATTAGTCAACACTCTCATAGGGCCAGTGGGTCGGTCTCGGGTAACTCTCACCAGTCGACTTGGCTGTGAATAGGGCGGCGTACTAGCATCAACTGGAAGTCAAAGGAGGGGCAAGGGACTAACAACCTTATTACAAATGTATAATGAGCATCGTAACGTTAGCTCTTTTCATAGAAAGGTCCTTCAAAAGGGAAAAATGCCTAAGTTATAAGAATCTGTTTTATATGGAAATGCATAATGCGAATAATCTATCTTTTATGTCGAACGAGCAAAGAAGCCTCCCTAGAAAACTAGACATCAAGGCTACTTAGATAATTCAATAGATTGCCGATATTAACCTTAACAGGAAAATAAAATTCTCTTGCTCAGGAGATGATCAATGATGGCGAGCATTACCTGTCATTTGCTCGGCATAGTGTATGGTTTTGTCATCCAATCTTTGGAGCTCACTATTTGAAATTACATGATTTATCATAGAAGTAAAATTGTGCAATATGATTGAGATGCAGTTATTATCATAACTATAAATAACTAAGCTAAAACCCTAGCTAGAAAATCAGGATGCTAAAAGGCCAAAGACTACAGCAGGAAGAAAATAGCCCAGTGAGGAAAGAAAATAAGGAAATAAATACACTATAAGAGATATAATGAGCAATTGGAACAGTAACTTTAAAATAAATCTTTCATACATAAACTATAAGACCTTAGAAAAACAGGCTGAAGAGAAATTAGATGGAATAGTGTGCCCGAGTGTACCCTCAAGCAAGAGAACTCTACTTAAGATGGTGAAAGACCATGGTACAGAGGCTATGACACTACCCAAGAGTAGAGAATAATGGTTTGTTTTAAGAGTTTCCTTCTCTTAGAAGAGCTGCTTACCATAGCTCAAGAATCTCGTTTGCCCTTACCAAAATGAAAGTAGGTACTGAAAAATTACAGTGCAGTAATTAACCCCTTCAGCAAAGAATTGTTTGGTAATCTTAGTGTTGTAATGTATATGAGAACAGAGGAGAATGTGGAATGAATACGCCAGACTATTCGGTATATGTGTAGGCAAAGGGAAAAGTAACCCTTACTAGAGCACAGTCAAAGAGCCCAATAACCCTCTAGTGGTAGTATCTCAATGGGTGGCTGGTGTTATTCTTCATAATCGTTTAAATTATTGGAGGATATGCCTCCGTTATTTATTCAATTTATTACATTTACATATTTAGGTCCTATCATTATATTATCTTAATCTGGTGCCTTCACCAACTCTTGCTTTTATAAACAGCCAGTAAAGTTTATGGTCTTGAATTGTTAATATAAATGGTCAGGTGGTTCACAGTTCCTAACGGTTAATATCATATCTTAAAACTCTGTTTGGCCTTTTGTTCTTTTTAAAGGAAGCTAAAAGTAGTAGCAAGGAACAGGTGAATGTATGCAGACCGAACACGCATATGATCAAAGATCAAGGTTCTTCACACAAGTGATACCTGAATGAATTTGAATGAAAATGTACTGATTCGATTAAGAAAACTATCGTGATGCACCATTATTCTGGAAGAAGAAAGACCATGGAAGGTTATAGGTAAAATGCAGAGTATATGATAATCGGTCAGCAATTTGTAATTATAAGAGGTGATTGTGATACTGCTAAAGTTTTACTTAGTTTTGTTGTTGCAATTGATTAGATTGACAACTGGTAGGTTACCAGAACCTTTGACCTAGTTTGTAGCGCAACCTCCTTATCCCGCAACACGATCTAATGCCTGGTCACAAATTATCTCACATGCAGAATGTGCTAATCATATCACAAACGCTTCGTGGGTTAAAGAGTGTAGTGACGCCTTTTTTTCTTTAAGAAAGTGAGATTCATAAACAATCGGATGTTAATAATACTAAAAGAATGGGCCATGTTATGAAGAAAGCTGACCTTGATTTAACACAAAGTACATAGAGTATGTATATGTGGTCTTAAACACACGAATGCACATACATATACATACACACAAATATGGAATGTAAGTCATTGTTCCTACAATGCGTAATTATAAGTATTTGAACACAAATAAATTCAGTTTTAATAACTGTAACTAACTTTCTTAATTGTACTTCTATATTTATGGTTCTACAGCGCAATATTTTCTGTTCCGCTCCTTGCATAATAAAGCAGTGATGGTTTTATTAAGAAATTTCTCAAAATCGTCTTACCAACAATGGTCATTCACTTTGAATGAGTCCTAAATATATTTTTTTTTATCCTTATCACTGTCATTTCTTAGTATTTTTACTGCCATTCATTTATTTTTTTCACTGTCATTTCTTAATATTTCTACTGTCATTCATTTATCCTTTTCACTGTGATTTCTTAATATTTCTACTGTCATTCATTTATCCTTTTCACTGTCATTTCTTAATATTTCTACTGTGATTCATTTATCCTTCTCACTGTCATTTCTTAATATTTCTACTGTCTTTCATTTATCCTTTTCACTGGCATTTTTTTATATTTCTACTGTCATTCATATGTTTCCAAATTACTCAACTTGTTTTCCCTTGTATATTTGTCTTTTTCCCCTTTATTCTTTCCTTTCATTTCATGTCTTCCTTGATCCACTTGTATTTCCCTTCATTCCAGCATCTTCTCTAGTCTCACTGAATAATCTCTTCGCTCTCTTTTCAAGTTGAACTCTCTCTTTTTCCGCCAGAATTTCTTTTTTTCCTCCTGAATTTCTCTTTTACTGTACTATATTATTCCCCAATTCTGAATATTCTCTTCCTATTTTGCATATCCTATTCTCTCGAACTCTCTTCTTTTCATTCAGTAGATCTCCTTTAGTCGCTACTGCTTTTAAACTTTCCGGTAGGCATAATACGTTCATCACAACACACTGTGTTCCATTTTCATTCGATTCTTGAGTCCAGGAAAATAAAGAAACTAAACAAAAACTAGCACAATCTGCCGCTTCGTACGCCATTTGTTGCTGCATCCGAATAATACGAAAAAAAAAAAAAATCCTGAAAAACTTTCACCACTGTGTTATCGTTTCATTTCCTCGCTTTCCTATGCGACTACAGTATGCGCACTAATACGAGGGTCGTTTTCATGGAAGAGAACTGCGGTTTTTGTTGTTTCGCAATCTCCCTGTCCTTCTCTTTTAATTCAGATGGCTGCATTCTAAAGATTTTTGATGAGTAATAGAAAACTATCGTTGGAACGGGCCGAAAAAGTTGGTCCGCATCTGCAATGAACCTCTAAGAAAGTCTCTCCTACACTGATTACTTGCGCTCATAATGGCCAGAGTATTTCTATGCCTGTGTATATATGTATGCAAGTTTGCAAAATATATAACAAAACACATGTTTGTAAAAGACATGAGAAAGGAAGGAAACTGTTGCATCATACTACCAGATGGGATTTTTATAGATATTTCTGTAGACTTGACTCGGATTTATGAAAGAAAATACCAACCTTCAGTTTGTATCTCCAACGTAAAAGCTGACAATAGAATATCATAATACTTGCAGACATTTCTTAAAAGACGGTATAAAACTCGAGCACATTTTCGGAATTTCTATCCTCCAGAGATGGAGTTTTTGGCTTTAAAACTAAAAGAAAAAACGTACTAAACAGATAGTGATAAAGTAAATTCTTTTTGAGTTCTAGCATAAAAGCTCCGTTTTATTGGTGCGATTAAATGCATGACCAAGTTTTCAACCAAAAACAGTATCCGACGAAAGACGACTGGCAATTCTTATAACTTTGAAAATGTGGAAACTTTCGTCCGAAAATCCAGCAACAAAAATATCTTGCATCTTCTTTAACGACGCTGATAAGAGTTTAAGAATTTCGTCAAAGTTTGTGTCTTCACAAAACATCATGAATGATGGATGCGGCGAAGACTGTCTCAAGGGTATATAATGTTAAGCTGGATAAGAAAATCGTTTTTACAGAAGAGCTTGACTTTTGTTTGATATTCTGACAAGATATTATGCGCTTCACGTCCATTGCGTAATGTCTTAGTATCATTTTTACTAAAGGTTACACCTTCTTATAAAATAAGATTACTCACGCAAAATATTCCTCTTCTCTGTATGACATATATAGAAATATACATTAATGACTATGAATGTGCAAGTGAATATCCATAATTAAGTAATGCTAACTGATTTTTCATGGCATTCCTTCAGAAAACACATAGTGTTCTTAATGTGATCAATTTCCTCCTAACTATAGATTTTTTTTTTAAAGTTAAAAAACATATTGTTTAAATATATTTTACAAAACAGGAATAGCGTTAAGCCCCCGGCTAGGTCTGTGACCTGGGAGGTTCTGTGACCTGGGAAGGGGGCTTCAACCCCCAGCTTGTTCTGTGACCTGTGAAGAAGGGTACTGGGAGCTTGCTTGTTAGGTTCTGTGGCCTTTTACAATCTCGGAAGTGTTAAATAATAATGTTTTTTCTTATTTTTGCACACCCAGAGTCTCAGGTTCCCACCTGTATCCGTCGAGAAGGGGATGAGGATAACGGGAGAACGGGTATTTGCTGTGGAAATAAAAGTGAAATTCGTAGATAGCTCACTATTTACTGTAGGAAAAGTTGTTTTTTCTTTAGGAAATGTAATTCTGTGTTGTTCTATAATCTTACCACTTGATTTTACTGTATAGGAATATTTATCTTTTAGCAATAGGCTTTCGGAATTTCCCCACATGTTTTCTGCAAAAGATCAGTGCCTAAGCCCATCTCCACATAAGCAATGGTTGCTGATGAATCAACAGGTAGACATATTTGTTCCTCTAGACGTACCATCCTAACTCACACATGGTTAGGTTGTGAACAATAGTTAAAACTTTTTCTGACTTAGAGCTTGGCTCGAACTTTCGATCTACGAATCTTGAGTCAGAGTGGAGGCCAATAGGAAGCAAGAAAGCAGGTCCATTGTTAAAGTTCAACTAATTCCTTATCCCGCGTGTTATCTCTCTAAAGTTAATTGGCAAAACAAAATCTCTGAAGAAAAAAAAAAATCTTCTTATGACTATGGCGAACCATCTAATTTTACATATCAATTGTAATCATTTAGGGTTAGTGTCTAACATAAAAGTGTCTTATTTGCTTAAATATGACTCATACTTAGATAAAAGAAAATATACGCATAAATATTTCTGAATATTAGGTATATAGATGAATATGGAGAAAAATACTTTTAGTTTTGTAAAATATCAAGAATATTTGTATTATATTTCTCAGTAGTTTTACTATAAAAAGTAAGGGAACAATTTGGGCAGAATTCGGTTTCAGCAAACTTCCACCAAGATCGAACAACCCACTTGAAAAGGTTCCTTCTCCCCAAAAGGGACACCATTATCTCTATCAACATTCCATATCTTCTAACCAGACACAAGTGCAATAGTTGGTACAATTTTGGGAAAATCCACATGTAACTTTTTGCGTAATCCTACTAACAATGAGACAAACGGAGCAAACTGAAATCCTAAGTTCATGGGTGGAAGTAAAAATAATTGAACAAGAGGACCGATGGATAGAAAGATGAACAGGCGGATGAATGCAGGAACAAAAAACCCAGGAGAAGTTGTGAAGACACTGGTTAGGAATACTCGTTGTATATGAGGAAAAATTAGTTTACACATGGCTACGAGTGATATACAATTGAAATGGATAATTGCTAACTAAAAAGAGAGCAAAAGCACACAAATTTCTTATATTTTCGTAACAAATAACTGCGATGTGATATAAAATAAGGAAAAAGAGAAATGTTTTTTATTTCTACAGTAAATTATGCTCTAAAATCTAAATTTATTACCTAAACAAATAAAATGAACACGCCAAAATGTTTATTCTTTTAACACAGGGCTGAACGTGGTTAATGTGATTGTTAAAGTTTCTAGACTGAATTTTATTTATGATCTAGTAGATCTCAAAACTAAAAACATATTTTTTTTGTTGCAAAAATATCCAAATATATATTCTCTTATAAAATGAAATAACATTCTTTGTCATTTACCAGCACGTTGAATCCAAACCTTGAAGGAAAGACTCACAGAAGATGAAAGAGAGGAAATAGAAAAATGAGCAAAATATGCAGTGACTTCTCAACCATAGCTTAATTGGATTTACCCTAAAAAAAAAAAAAAAGTTCTCAATAGAAGTAACGTGATTACAAATCTTCAGTTTCAGGTACTGTAATCAGGTAATGTTCCAAATAAAGCTGAAACAATTTCTGTCTGAAACGCCACCAGGAGATCTCAGAGCGAGAATCTCTCACAAAGGATTTAAAAACTCTGCACGCCCAGCTAATTGAATCTGAAACGAGAGAGAGAGAGAGAGAGAGAGAGAGAGAGAGAGAGAGAGAGAGAGAGAGAGAGAGAGAGAGAGAGAGAGAGAGAGAGGGTAGCTTCAACAGAGACATAATTCTTTTTTGCTCATAATTTTTCCGAGGATATGAACCAGCTGTGGGTCGGTGCTCGTGAGTTGTTTCGAGTATTAATGCTCTTTCCCCTCCTAATTGGAGTAATGAAATAAGCCCTCCTGGCCGTTTCAAAAGACCTTTACTATTCATGCGTCGAACTAATTGTTACTGGACATCAGTAATATTCGCGTTGATTAATCAGCCTAATTGAAATTCAGTATTTAATCAACAGGTAACCATGAAATGGACCTGGTAATTTCAAACGCTGTTAGAAATCGATTGTAAAAACAGATATGCTTATACAAAAGACTATACAGTATGTCCGTGGGATTATGAAAGTTAGAGATCTGAATTCAATGAAAAAAGACTTTAATAATTAGACGCCTGGTGGAATAGCAAGGATTACATTGAGGAAAAGTTGCTCATTGTTGGCATCATTAAAGTTAAATGAGAGAAAAATATAGTGGTATGGAGATTGTAAAAATATAAGCGAAATTTTTAAAGGGGGAGTTTAAAGATAC
The DNA here is from genome assembly GCF_036898095.1 of Palaemon carinicauda. Taxonomy (NCBI): domain Eukaryota; kingdom Metazoa; phylum Arthropoda; class Malacostraca; order Decapoda; family Palaemonidae; genus Palaemon; species Palaemon carinicauda. Next base: position 70,480,960 of record NC_090726.1, on the reverse strand, counting down.
AGTTACTGAGAGGTGTCTTTGCAAAATATAGCTTCAGAGCATCAAGAAAGTTACAGGAGACAGAATATTATTCTTATGTAAAAAAAAAAAAAAAAAAAAAAAATGGAAAAAAATAAATGAAGGACGGCGTCGCTGTAATGCAAAGATACGCATATCCAGCTTCTTTTACTTGCCAAGCAACTATTGATCCAGAAATAAAACTTATAAATACACTAATTGGAAACACAAGACCTCCCTAACAAAGACTTGTGTATTTGTACATATATGATGCACTATATAATTATTCAAGGATAAGAGTAAAAATATATTGATCGTTAAATTGATATTGATTAATACAGAAAACAATTTATACTTCATTACTGATGATCTGGATCTTTCAGGAAGAAGATTCTTCTCTTAAAAAATCTTATCGTTTGTATTCAAACATGACCAATTAAGTAGTTCTTTACCCTCAAAGCTCTTACAAATGTTTTTGTAACTTATATATAATTTTGTATCATCCGGTCTTTTATTTTGTAATGTAAAAGTACATCAATATTTACCTTATTTTAAAATAAACACAAGTAAATTCACATAGGATATCACAGACTGTATATAAAGAGCACATTACCTACGGCTATGAACACTGTATCACTTTCACAAGCACCACTTTAGTTATTAACCTTCGCAGAAGGTCAGCTAACACACTAATATCCCTACTTGAGAGAATTCAGGTTGATAAAGAACTGGTCACATAGTTGAAGACAGCCATTAAGCCAACCCTTCTCGAGATCAGAGGCATATTCGTTAAAAGAGCTCTCTATGGTATAAAAGACTTCAAAAGATTAGAGCTTTCCCTTTTACGAGGCTTCCAAGTAATCGATTACATTTTGCCATCTCTGTATATCGATTTATAATTGTAATTGTTGCTTGTTGGGGGTTCCTTGTAAGCATGGGATGGATACACCATCTTAAAGTAATGTAGGTTCAATTAGTAACCTTAAGAACAATAAAAGAATATAATACATCAGACAGACAGTGTGTCTGTTTTGGGTGACAACGAATACAAGAAGCTCTGGAATTCCCAAAAATGTTGCCACGTCCTTGGTGTGCCATACTTGATAATGCAACATACAATAATGCATAAGAATCATTATAGTGCGTTGGTATTGTATCTATTTTGCATGAGACATTCGTAATAAATGGGTTACCTAATACACAGTACATCATTAGTGTAGGAATGAATGATATCCCACATGCTAGTTGATGTAACGATCTTAAATTTCATATATCTACACCTCCTGTCCCTCATCACGCTTGTAGTTCCATTCTCAAGTAGGCTCTTTCCTATAAGCCTATGAGATCTCTGTGAGAGCAATGAGGGTTTAGATGTTAGGACTTTTCACGTCCATGGAACGGGACACAGGAAAACTCACCTCAGTCATGTGACCCATCATAGCCCTGACTACATTATTTTTTTCCTTTGATGAGATGTTGTGTCTTGGATCCTTTTTGTTGGGTCTATGCTCAATATGGGAAGGGGATGGGCATTTTGAACGTATTTTAGCCTCACATGTTCAATATGGGCAACTCTATAATGATCACAGACCACAGACTTGGCGTGTCATTCCTTCGAAGACGTCTGTGGATGATCATGAACACAGGTAGAGAGTGCACTATACAAAATCAGTGCTGAAGAGCAGTCTATGAAGTTTGAGGTTTTGCATAGTTCCAAGAGAGCCCGATCAAACTCTTCCCAGTCAATATTGCTAGTAGCCGCTGTCTTGATGATCAGAAGCTTAGTTGGTTTTACAGCTGCTTCTGCACTGGCATTGGACTATGGGTAATGTGGTGATGAAATGATGTGGGGGACACCGAATCTCTTCAAGAAATCTTGAAAGTCTTGGCTAGTAAATTGAGGCCTTCACCAGTCCTGAAATGGAGGGCACTACCAACTTAACTAAAGTAGTAACAGAAGATACGTGTGGTGCTGGAGGCAGTAGTGCCTCCTATACATGGGACCACAACATACCTTCCAGATAGTCGATCAGTTATAACAAGAAAGGAGTTCCATGCAACACTGATGGAGTTAGCAGAGACAGACTCAAAGGGCTGTATAGGATGTTCATAATTTATAAAGGGCTCATTCTGAAGACAAAGATGAAACCCTTGTTAAGGCTCACAGGCTCAGATGATACTGCTTATGTGGGTGTCCACACCAGGCAGAAAAACTGTCTGTCCTACACATTGCTTTGCATCTTCCTCACCTCGGTGACTGCCATGAAGATAGGCAAGAGTACGATGGTAAAGGTTAGCAGGGACCACAACAGGGAAAACCATATCCTCATCAGTTGAGAAGGCGTCCCTTAATATCCAGAAAGGGGGTAAGGTCTGGTGAAGGTAATAAGGATTGAAGGAAATCCTTAAGTCACGCAGTTTTGGAGATAGGTATATGGCGGACCTGTTCCTGCTGCAGTTCCAAGTTCTTAGAGAATTCTATCTGTAATCTGAGGAGTAAAATCTTCCCAGAAGATGATAGCATTAACTTTCAAGAATAGGCCTGACATGTGTTGCAGAGTCAGCTCAAGTGTTTTCATCCTCTGGAGTTGGGTGAAAGACTGAGGGTTGAGATAAGGCATCTAGGTATGGCGATATCTTTTCCTTGAGATGCTGGAGTTGAGGGTTCTCCACTGCATCATATGAGTAATGGTCGAGAATTTTAATGAGTAGTAAGTGTAAGTGATCTGTCATCAGGGTGAAATGCTGAAGACAAACAAGGTACAAGCAACACTTAGACATAACCCAGACTACAGCTAATAACTTCAGCTCTATAGTGGTATAGCAAGATTTCAAATTTGATAAGATATGGGATCCTAGGTAAACTAGAAGATATTTACCATTACCATAGACTTGTAAGAAGGTGTATTGATACAATAAGTACGAGAGGCAGCAGTCTGGAGGATAACTTGTAATACTGAAATAAAGGTGGTGAGGACTGGAGGGTTTATGAGGGCAGCTTGTGATTTAACAATATGCCTCACCATTGATCTGAAGTTGGAATTATTGCTCTTTTAAGGCTCATTAGGGGTCTTGGTGCTGAGCGAAATCAGTGATCTCGTGAGTGAACCCGATCAGGTGGTTTACTAGCCGCATAAATGATCGAAGTTCGGTCAAGTTGGTTGGTTTAGGAAAGTCACGAATTGCACAGACTTTACCGAGATCAAATGCTGTATCTTCTCCTGAAAGCTGATATCCACAAATGGAGAATTTTGATTCGTTAACCACAAACTTGTCTCTATTGAGAGTGGTCTTGAATTTTTAACCTCTGAGAAGCATCTCATAGATTAGTGGAAGAGTACTGCAATAATCTTCGTCAAAAACAAATATGTTAACCATGACCTTTACACAATGCATACCTTGAAGGGCCATGTCAGTGGAATCTTCTGGAAGTATCATGTGACCTACTGTATAGGTTAAAACAAGAACATCAAATCATAAATAGAATTAGTAAAAATAAAATATTTCCTTCAAATCTTCAAAATATACATTCTCATGATGATGTGCTTGTGTAAGCTGGTTGTAGTGGTGTTGTGCCCATGGGGTGTGAGATGCTAGTGTCTACTGTGGCCTGCGCCTCTGGAATGAGTCGAGTGCTGATATGAGTCAGTTACCTGTAAGTTTTAAGAGCTGCAGGATAAGAGTGCACTTAGCCAAAAATGATAAAATCGCGCATACTAGAACCACTTAAAAGTCACTATGTGAAACGCACACCATGCTCGAAAGGCGCTGCACAACTAAACAGCATTATAAACCCAGGGAGATCTAAGAGGAGGGTAATGGTGGCTTAATCGTCTTGTGTTGCATCAAAAAAGAAAAAAAAAACACTTGTAAAAGCACTGAATCATCACTAAAGTGTGGTTGCGTCATGTTTGTAGATTCCATACGAGGTTGTGAAAGAAACACCATCTTGAAGTCATGTAGGTTCTATTAGTAATCTTAAATGCAATACGAAATTCAACAGACAGACAATGCGTCCGTCTCGGGTGACGACGAATACAAGAAGCTCTGGGATGCGCAGAGGAGGAAAGTGGAATGCTACTATACTTGATAATGCATCATACAAATGTGCATAAAAGTCATTATAGTGCAATGTAAAAATATACTTAAGTACCATACATAAGGAGTGTACTTATTTTACGTGAGACATTAACAACAAATGAGATAAATATAGTAATACATTGTACATAATTAGTCCAAGAGTCGATTATAGAGGCTACGGTATGTTAATTAATGTAACAGTCCCATGTTTTATATAGCCATATAGATCATAATGAAAAGTGAAAGAAAGTCGACTCTGATAATAATTGTAGAAAAGAAAAATGGGTATAGATATTCAATAAATCTTCTATTCATATACAATCATGATTCATATCCCCCCGTCTTGACAAGAGGAAACAGTAGCTATAAAATGTATACACCTCAACGTTTTTCATAACAGAATAAAATCATCAGGCTAGTGCGCAAGTCAGACGTTTCACAAACTGCGTTTATAGTGGTTGTATTTGTCTACAATAGCAGCTGAGGGGAGTTTCCTTTGAGGTTGTTACAGGAATAATAATTGATATAATTGAATGGTGTATTTATCCTGCAATATAATATCATCATTGTGCAATGTTCAGAGACCCATTCATTAGTGTTGCTCATGAAAGGACATACGACAAAGGAACAAGCAAACTCTGCTCTCCTAAAAGAAATGATCAATGTGTAATGATAACGTAGTTAGTTGGTTCTTGGAAGCAGATCCTATATTGTGATATTGACTGTATTATGAAGACAGAATTCTCGTTTGAAATTATATATACGATGGAAGCGAATGGATGTCGAGTTGTTGTTATGGTACATGATCTTGATGTTCCCAATGTTAAACTGCGATAAAATTAGACGTAACAAATCCTAATATTTCTGATATGGATACCTATGTTGATGCAGAGATTCCATATCTAATTAATCTAGTTCGGAAAAACTTCATTGATAAAGTTTAATATTGGATATCAATGTCAATCTGATTAGTGAATGTGTCAGAGAAATTATCGGCGAAGTGTATTTGAATTAGAAACTGTGTGTCATCTAATATCAAATAAGGTAGACGTTCCTAAACCAAGACGCTTAAGCGTCACAATTCAATTGATGCCAGAAACCAGTGCAAACCATAATCTTTCAGTTTTGGAGAATTGGGATAAATGAATTTCTTGGGTGCAGACACATCTTGGATTCAAAAGGTTAGTAGAATGGAAGGTACTGAGGAAGCTAGCCTGTGAATTATGTGATATGCTAAAGATAATGAAAAATCTGTTTAAGATTTATCATGGGGGGCGGGGGGTTATGTTTGATGACAGGCAAAGCATCAAATATGACATTAACAGGCGATATAGCAAATATAGTATCATTTCCTAAAGATGCCATAACTTTCTTGTAAGATGTCGAACGATTTTCAGAATTCATATCTTAAATCAAAATATGGTAAAGGATGAGAAGAGAAAAGCGCAAAATGAGTAAGATGACAAAATTACTGATGCAGTAAACACATAAAGGTGTAACGTTTTTTGCAATTTTGGTTTGCATTTTTAGCATTTAACTTGTACTATCGTTCGGGTGAGGTAAGGTTTAATATGAGACAGAAATTAAAGGTGAGTTAAAAAATAAGGACTATTATCTCACCCTATTTATGTGTGTTTGTTAGAGAGAGAGAGAGAGAGAGAGAGAGAGAGAGAGAGAGAGAGAGAGAGAGAGAGAGAGAGAGAGAGAGAGATATGACTGTACGCGCAAAATATAACCATAAAAAACTGTTAGTAACTTATTCGTAACACTCTTCCAAGGCTAAATTACAAAGGTACTATTCGTTATAATTTTTTTAGACCATCGCTATCTCTTGTCATGTTGTTCGATACCTTCTATCATCTCTGCATTCAAGAACCAAGGATCTGTTAGAATATTGTATAGGCAGATATCTTTTTTTTTTTTTTTTTTTTTTTTTTTTTTGTACTTGGGTATAAATATTGTTTTAATGGAATTATATTCATGCATCTTTGATGTATCAACAACACCTCACACTTAAAGTTACATAAATCCTGCACTTAAGAGTTCCGCAAACCTTTTATTAAAAACCGATATAGCAAAAGTCTAGTAAGAGAATAAAAGGGCCGGCTGGTCAGATTCACCAGCACTAAGTAAATGAAGTTCTCCGAAGGTGCCCGTGAACAGAACTCCTATTTTGTAGGTTTTTGTTTTGAGAGAGGCGGTGTGAGAAGAAAATAGACGTGAGTGTCTGTCTCCGTTAAAACAATTGTACATCATAAAAAACGGGAGAGCCTCGTCGTTGGTTGGGGCGTGTATGTCCTACAGCATTCACGTCAGCTTCGGTTGACGTTGAATAGGCGTCCTCTTTGTCAGGAGTGGAGGCGTTGATGGAGGTCTTGAAGGTCGTGAAGTGGCTGTCCATAAGGGCGTCGGCTTTGGCCGTCAAGTCTTTTATTGGTAAACTATCGACATCGGGTATGGCAGCGGGTAATGGTTGGGGTAAACGGCGTATCCAAAGGGTACGAAGTAGGTTCACCTCACGAGGAGAGCTGTCTGCAGCAGGTTGCAGGCGAGCGATACTGGTCATTTCCCTGAGGGCGAGCAAAGCCCTTTGGTTCCCCATTGGTTGTTGAGAGAGCTAAAAAAGCTTTGCTATACGGGTGGCTGGCGACGGCGAGTACTGATGCACAAGGTATGTTTTAAGAGCGTCATGCGCTACTGGGGTTTCTCCTTTGTGACGGGCCAAGAGAGGAGTTGTGAAATGAAAGGCAGATTGGAAACGACTGAGTTATATTGTTGTGGAACACTCTCCTTATATACAAAACCTCAAGGCAACAGGACATGACAAGTTCACAAGACAGACAATATCACAGAGGAAAAACCAGACAGGAATTTTCATGTTCGTTTTAGTGCGAGGGAGGAGCGAAGATACAAGCATAATATATACAAAAGGAATTATATACAATTGTGTGAAACACGGTTGGTACATGGCTCCCCCCCTAAAAATGACATACTGTACATGTTAAATAAGGCGCCCTGATCTAGAGAGGCGAACTGTAGGCGGGTCATCTGGCAGAAGATAAGCAGGTTTTAGACGATCAATGGAGACCCAGTCTTCTTTTCCCCGAATGTTTAGGAGGAATGCTTTCGGACTGCGTCGGATCACAAGGAAAGGTCCCGTGTAAGGGGGCGTTAACGGTGGCTTGCTGGTGTCGTTGCGCAGGAAGACGTGCGTTGCAGAGTGCAAGTCCGTTGGTATGTGATGCTTCGCTGGGGGCTTGTAAGTCTGGCGGCACGGAGTAAATTTTCCCACGACGTGACGTATGCGCTGGAGATCGTCGGAGGAGGTTGTAGAAGGAAAAAACTCGGCAGGGACGACCAACGGGTCGCCATACACCATTTCGGCTGCTGAGACGTCGAGGGCGTCTTTAGGAGTGGTCCTTAGTCCAAGGAGGACCCAGGGAAGCTGAGTAAACCAGTTGCAATCCTTGCAGCGGGACATCAAAGCTGCTTTGAGGGTGCGATGAAAACGTTCAACCATTCCATTGGCAGCGGGGTTGTAGGCCGTTGTCTGATGTAGGGTGATGCCCAGGAGATTCGCTAATGACGTCCATAATTGAGAGGTGAAAGTGGTTCCCCTGTCAGAAGTAATATGCTCAGGGATACCGATTCTTGAAATCCATTCAGAGAGTAAGGCAGATGTACATGAGGCGGACGTTGCAGTTTCCATGGGAATGGCTTCAGGCCAACGAGTGGAGCGGTCGATGACGGTAAACAGGTAACGATGTCCTTGTGATGTGGGTAGGGGGCCTACAACGTCGACGTGAATGTGTGCGAAACGACGCTGAGGTTGAGGAAAGGTGCCCACTCCTGAATCCGTGTGTCGATGTACTTTGGAAGTTTGGCAAGAAGTACAGGCACGGACCCAATCCTTAGCATCCTTAGAAATGCCGTGCCAAATGAACTTTGCCTTCAGCAGCTGTGCAGTAGAACGGCACGAGGGATGTGAAAGGCCGTGGATAAAATCAAACACCTGTCGGCGCATGGGAGCAGGAATCCAAGGTCGCGGTCTACCAGTACTGACGTCACAGAGGAGGGTGGTGTTGGAGTTTTCGAGGGGAAAATCCTCCCAGCGGAGGGACGTGCAGGATGTCCTACAAGCTTGATACTCTGGATCCTGTCGTTGGGCTTCAGCCAGGGCGTTGTAATCCAATCCCAGTTGAACGGCAGCCAATGTGTTTCTTGACAGGGCATCGGCAACGGGATTCATTTTCCCAGGGACGTATTGGAGGGTGCAATTGTATTCAGCCACGGCGGAGAGATGTCGGCGTTGACGGGCGGACCAGGCATCAGACTGTCGAGTGAAGGCGTGCACCAGAGGCATGTGGTCTGTGCGAATGACGAAGGGCGTACCTTCTAAGAAATGGCGAAAGTGACGGACAGCCAAGTGCACCGCCAGCAATTCTCGATCGAAGGTAGAATAACCCGATTCTGCCTTGGACAGTTTTCTGCTGAAGAAGGCCAATGGGCGGGGCGAGCCTTTGACCACCTGCTCGAGTACTGCACCAATAGCGACGTCGCTGGCATCGGTGGAGAGAAGGAGAGGGGCGTGTGGGATAGGAAAAGTGAGAGCCGCAGCAGTTGATAGGGCCTTCCTTGCATTGCAGAAGGCCGCTTCTTGAAGGGGACCCCACTTCAAATCCTTTGGCTTGCCCTTGAGGGAGGCGTAGAGGGGAGCAAGAGTGGCGGCAATGGCTGGCAGAAAGCGGTGATAATAGTTGATCATGCCCAAGAATTCCTGCAGAGCTTTGACGGTCGAGGGAGTGGGGAAATTCTGAACGGCTGCTACCTTCTCAGGGAGGGGATGGACTCCTTCAGGAGTGATACGGTGCCCTAAGAACAACACTTCGTTGGCGCCAAAGGTACACTTGTCGTACCGGACTACAAGGCCGTTTTGTTGCAAGCGGTCGAGCACGATGCGCAGGTGACGGAGGTGTTCCTCTTTTGAGGAGGAGAACACAAGTATGTCGTCCACATAACATACACAGAAAGGGAGTTCCCCTAAGATGCCATCCATGAGACGTTGAAACGTTGCCCCAGCATTACGAAGGCCAAAAAAGGAGTAATTGAAGGTGTATGTGCCAAACGGAGTGGTGATGGCGGTCTTGGGGATGTCTTCTGGGTTCATAGGCACCTGATAATACCCCTTCAGGAGGTCGAGCGTAGAGAAAAGCTTTGCTTTGTGCAGGTAGAAGGTTACATCGGCAATGTTTGGGAGGGGGTAGTGATCCGTTTCTGTTTGCATGTTCAGGCGCCTGTAATCCCCGCACGGACGGAGGGAGCCGTCTTTCTTCAGAACGATGTGTAAGGGTGACGACCATGGGCTGGAGGCCTTTTGGCAAAGGCCCATTTTCTCAATTTCGGCGAACGTCTGTTTGGCGGCTGCCAATCGTTCCGGTGCCAGACGTCTGAATTTTGCGAAGACTGGGGGTCCCGTCGTCTTGATATGGTGATAAATACCATGCTTGGCAGGAACCGTGGGCGTTTGGCGAAGTTCTGGACGGAAAACTTCCGGGTACGACGTGAGGAGGTGGGCGTAGGCATCCGTGGGTGCGCTGATGTGGAGAGCGAGGTTAGAGGGGGCGGGTTGATGAGGTGTCGACAAGTACGAGTCTGCGTTGACCAATCGTCGGTGGGCGACATCGACCAGAAGGTGGAAATGAGAGAGGAAATCCGCACCGAGGATTGGCATTGTGACGTCAGCAACGAGAAACTTCCAATTGAATTTACCGTTTCCGAACGATAATGTGAGGCTCTCGTAACCGTAGGTGGGTATCGCAGATCCGTTGGCAGCTACCAAGCGGACGTCGGTAGATGTAGACAGACTACGTTGTGCCTTGAAGAGTTTCCTTGGCAAAAGAGAACGACAAGCACCCGTGTCTACCAAAAATCGCACGCCCGTTCCAGCATCCTGTAAAAAGAAAAGATTAGAAACATGGGAGGCCACCGCCACAAGCGATGGCCTACTTACACGTTTTTTGGCCACTGACAATCTTTGGCACATTTCTTCGCGGTTGTACCGAATCTGAAGTGGTAGTAGCAAAACTGCGGTGGATGGGAGGTAGTAAGTGGCTGTAGAAGTCGTTCGTTGGGGCGCCAGCGATTGGTGGGTTGTGGGCGGCTTTGTCGCCGCTTCGGCACGTCACGGGGTAGGCGTGTATGTCCTACGGCATTCATGTCAGCTTCGGTCGACGTTGAATAGGCATCCTCGTCATCAGGGGTGGAGGCGTTGATGGAGGTCTTGAAGTGGCTGTCCATAAGGGCGTCGGCTTTGGCCATCAAGTCCTTTATGGGTAAACTATCGACATCGGGTATGGCAGCGTGCACAGGTTCAGGTAAACGGCGTATCCAAAGGGCACGGAGTAGGTTCACCTCACGAGGAGAGCCGTCTGCGGCAGGTTGAAGGCGAGCGATACTGGTTATTTCCCTGAGGGCAAGCGAAGCCCTTTGGTCCCCCAACGGTTGTTGCGAGAGCTGAAAAAGCTTTGCTATACGGGCGGCTGGCGACGGCGAGTACTGCTGCAGAAGGTATGATTTGAGGTCGTCATACGCTATTGGGGTGTCTCCTTGTTCACAAAGCCAGTCGGATATTTCTGGGAAGGTGTCCTCGGGTATCGCCACGAGAACATAATCCGCTTTGGTGGTTGAGCGAGTCACGCCCCTGATACGAAACTGGACTTCTGCGCGCTGAAACCAAGCAAACGCCTCTCTGCTGGCAAACGATGAAAGTTTGAATGGAGCGGCCGCAGCATCAACTGCCGTAGAGTCCGCCATAGTATCAACGATGAAGGGGCGAGGGGGTGGGGGTGGAAGGCGGTGGGGGCGAGTCGACTTCCGGGGTCACCAATGTGACGGGCCGAGAGAGGAGTTGTGAAATCAAAGGCAGATTGGAAACGACTGAGTTATATTGTTGTGGAACACTCTCCTTATATACAAAACCTCAAGGCAACAGGACATGACAAGTTCACAAGACAGACAATATCACAGAGGAAAAACCAGACAGGAATTTTCATGTTCGTTTTAGTGCGAGGGAGGAGCGAAGATACAAGCATAATATATACAAAAGGAATTATGTACAATTGTGTGAAACACGGTTGGTACACCTTGTTCACAAAGCCAGTCGGATATTTCCGGGAAGGTGTCACTCCGGGGTCACTAATATAACGAGCCGAGAGAAGGTTGCGACTCAAAGGCGGAATGAAAGCAAATGAGTAACTTTATTACAGAACATCCATTTATATATACATAAACTCCATGCAAAAAAGGCATAAAAGACATAACAGTAGATTTCATGTCCAACCGACATCGCAACGGTTAACAGTTAACGGGGAGAAAACAGACATGTTATTATCAGTGCGAGGGGAGAGCGAAGATACAAGCATAATATATACACAAAATGAAATATCGTTACTATGTACGATCGTGTGAAACATGGTTGGTACATCCTCAAGCCCTTAAATATATATGAATAAAGGGTTATAATTATAATGCTATGGTCAAAAATGAAATATAATCTTGCTTTAATCTTCCAAAAGGAAGGTATACACATAAAAATTTCTCTTCAGCTTTATTTTTACGTAGAATGATTATTTGTAGTATGCTTTCTTCTCTCAATCAATTTCACTCTCACATTTATATCAAAATATAGTAAAATGTCCTCTTCTGATTCGGGAAAATTAGTGATAAAATATAATACTTTATTAGAAGTCTTTTCCTTTTTAAAGAATGAACCCATGCAATCGAAGGAATCGTTATAAATGTGACTATCAAATAGTTTTATTGATTTATTTAGCAGGAAATAATGATAACACTGTGCATCTAAAAGATGTTGGACAATTTGAATATTTTGTGCTTGTGGATGGAGGCGTGTAAGCTCGAAATTGAAATGAGAATAGAAAAGTTGAAACAACAACGGAGGAATTGCCAGTGTGAACAGGATTTTTATTTAAGGGACTATCAAAGGGCTGCTCTACTACGCAATGCTCTCTCAGTTTGTATCTGAGATTTTCTGCCAGATTTTATTTCGTGAAGAAAAAAACCCGTGAATTTTACACCACTGACGGAATAACCTTTGAAATGAATGCAGAAAGGAAACTGCCACAACTGTAAGGGTCTAGATAACTTAAATTTGAGAAAGTGCAATAAATATCATTGTAAAATTATTGATACTTAGATTACATGAAAAAGAAGACATAGGAATTGAAGCTATGAAAAAAATATAAGACAAAGGGTTAAGGTTTTGTAAAGAAATAAAAAAAAAGACTGTAATAGAAATAAACAATAAACAAGAGATGCAAAGAAAAGCCCATTAAAAAGAAGAAAATAGCATTAAGTTGGACCAAAAGTTGAACTCTGTAAAAGCTTTATAGAACTGAAGAGAATCAGCATGTGGAAAGAGCTGTTTGTTACCTTGCCTGACCCCACTTGGCCTTCAGTCGGATTGGGATTTAATCCTCGCCAGATACAACAATGAAATCCTGTCTGGGGATTAAAACAAATTAACTTCAATTGTTTAAAACTAGAAACTGCACTAAATCCGTATAAAATCCAGCACGTTTCTCTCCCAACAATCGGCTAAGCTTTCCACGGTATCATTTGCTGTGTATTAATTTGAAAATATAAGCATTACGTTAAAATATTTTTGTTAATATGAATATGACTCATTTCGTTTCCTATTGATATTCAATAAATTTGCTTCACTGCGGAGTTACAAAAAGCAGTCAGATGTCACCCAATTTTCCTGTGACATATCCTGGGCGATAAACTTTTTTGGCTCTTTGATTGAAACCCTTTACACATCTGTCTTCCTCTTATTCGCCGATATAAAAAGAAAGGGAAGAAGGAAATTTAAATTCTCTGTTGGTACTAAACAGAAATAATGATCTCCGAAAGTGTTTGAAAAAAAAAAACGAGTTAAGTTCATAGAACTGATATATATATATATATATATATATATATATATATATATATATATATATATATATATATACATATATATATATACATATATATATATATATATATATATATATATATATATATATATATATATATATATATATATATATATATATATATACTCACACACACACACACACACACACATATATATATATATATATATATATATATATATATATATATATATATATATATATATATATATATATATATATATATATATATGTATGTATGTGTGTGTGTGTGACACGTGTGTGTGTGTGTGTGTATAGGTTCAGAGTATATATATACATATATATATATATATATATATATATATATATATATATATATGTATATGTATATATATGTATATATATATATTTATATATATATATATATATATATATATATATATATATATATATATATATATACCTCTATGCATATGTGAATATACGTATACATATGTACAAATATATATGTATATATTTACATATATATATGTACATATATATATATATATATATATATATATATATATATATATACCGTATATATATAAACAGTATATATATATATATATATATATATATATATATATATATATATATATATATATATATATATATATATATATATAACAGTATATATATATATATATATATATATATATATATATATATATATATATATATGTGTGTGTGTGTGTGTGTATGTGTGTATATGTGTGTATGCGTGTAATATATATTCTTCTATATATATAAATATATATATATATATATATATATATATATATATATATATATATATATATATATATATATGTATATATATATATATATATATACATATATATATATATATATATATATATATATATATATATATATATATATATATATATATATATATATATATATATATATATATATATATATATATATATATATATATATATGTATACTACAGCAGGAAGAAAATAGGCCAGTGAGGAAAGAAAATAAGGAAATAAATACACTATAAGAGATATAATGAGCAATTGGAACAGTAATTTCAAAATAAATCTTTCATACATTAACTATAAGACCTTAGAAAAACAGGGTGAAGAGAAATTAGATAGATTAGTGTGCCCGAGTGTACCCTCAAGCAAGAGAACTCTACCTAACATGGTGAAAGACCATGGTACTGAGGCTAGGGGCACTACCCAAGAGTAGAGAATAATGGTTTGTTTTAAGAGTGTCCTTCTCCTAGAAGAGCTGCTTACCATAGCTCAAGAATCTCGTTTGCCCTTACCAAACTGAAAGTAGGTACTGAAAAATTACAGTGCAGTAATTAACCCCTTCAGCAAAGAATTTTTTGGTAATCTTAGTGTTGTCATGTATATGAGAACAGAGGAGAATGTGGAATGAATAGGCCAGACTATTCGGTATATGTGTAGGCAAAGGGAAAATTAACCCTTACTAGAGCACAGTCAAAGAGCCCAATACCCCTCTAGTCGTAGTATATCAATGAGTGGCTGGTGTTATTCTCCATAATCGTTATTTATTCAATTGATTACATTTAGGTCATATCATTATATTATCTTAATCTGATGCCTTCACCAAGCCTTGCTTTTATAAACAGCCAGTAAAGTTTATGGTCTTGAATTGTTAATATAAATGGTCAGGTGGTTCACAGTTCCTAACAGTTGATATCAAATCTCAAAACTCTGTTTGGCCTTTTGTTCTTTTTAAAGGCAGCTAGAAGTGGTAGCAAGGAACAGGTGAATGTATGCAGACCGAACACGCATGTGATCAAAGATCAAGGTTCTTCACACAAATGATACCTGAATGAATTTGAATGAAAATGTACTGATTCGATTAAGAAAACTATCGTGATGCACCATTATTCTGTAAAATGAAAGACCAGGGAAGGTTATAGGGAAAATGCTTGTGGGTTACAAAGTGTAGTGACGCCATATTTTCTTTAAGAAAGTGAGATTCATAAACAATCGGATGTTAATAATACTAAAAGAATGGGCCATGTTATGAAGAAATCTGACTTTGATTTAACACAAAATACATAGAGTGTATATATATATAGTCTTAAACACACGAATGCACATACATATACATACACACAAATATGGAATGTAAGTCATTGTTCCTAAAATGCGTAATTATAAGTATTTGAATACAAATAAATTCAGTTTTAATAACTGTAACCAACTTTCTTAATTGTTCTTCTATATTTATGGTTCTACAGCGTAATATTTTCTGTTCCGCTCTTTGCATAACAAAGCAGTGGTGGTTTTATCAACAAATTCCTCGAAATCGTCTTACCAACAATGGTCATTCATTTTGAATGAATCCTAGATATATTTCTTTTATCCTTATCACTGTCATTTCTTAATATTTTTACTGTCATTCATTTATTCTTTTCACTGTAATTTCTTAACATTTCTATTGTCATTCATTTATCCTTTTTACTGTCATTTCTTAACATTTCTATTGTCATTCATTTATCCTTTTTAACTGTCATTTCTTAATATTTCTACTGTCATTTATTTATTCTTTTCACTGTCATTTCTTGATATTTTTACATTCATTTATCCTTTTCATTGTCATTTCTTAATATTTCTTCTGTCCTTTATTTATCCTTTTCACTGTCATTTCTTAATATTTCTACATTCATTTATCCTTTCATTGTCATTTCTTAATATTTACACTGTCATTCATTTATCCTTTTCACTGTGATTTCTTAATATTTCTACTGTCATTCATATGTTTCCAAATTACTCAACTTGTTTTCCCTTGTATATTTGTCTTTTTCCCCTTTATTCTTTCCTTCCATTTCATGTCTTCCTTGATCCCCTTTAGTGTAGCAGAATGGGGACCAAACGTGGTTTTAGGGTACCCACAAAGTTTTTTTGCGGATTATATATCTTTGAGACATGCTGATTCAGAATCCACTTGATGCCACCTTGGCACCCTTGAGCATTTTGCATAATATGCTAATTAAGTCGGCCATTATGAAAATTTTGTTTTTAGGGTATAACTTTTTTATTTGACCAGATACAAGGGAGATCATGATGTCTACCCCCAGGTTTAGAGGGTCTCTGATTCGGATGATACCATTTTTAACATGATTACTAATTTGCATATGCATGTTATGCTAATTAGGTGACGGGAATTACCCAAATTTGGTATTTTGGCTAAAGCTGCATATGTTGCCATTAAGAGGGTAATTTCTTTGCCTTTCCCAATGTTAATGGGTCTCAGATTCTACTTTTGCCATTATTAGTGCCTTTTGTGCATATATTTGCATTCCATATGGATTTGCATATGCATAAATTTAGTGTAAATGGTTGAAATTTCCGACTTATGGCAAAATATAACAATGATACATGTAACATTTCCCTGATTGCACTAATTAGTCCCAGACTGCTACACAGACCTCCAGGATGATGAACTATAGTCATTTGCATAAACTGCATATATTATGCTAATTAGCAGTCATAATGTCTTTAGTTACTCAGTTTAGCAAGTCATTGTCCTCTCCACCACTTTGATAGTCCTCCCCTTCATCAGCCTCATCGTTTTGCTTGTTGTATGTATTTCGACAGTTTGATTCTCCACGACATGCACAGAAAAATGTGCAAGGCAAGTGTCCACTGTTACAGCCACACCTCTGAGAACTACATGGTTCATTGGTTGAACACCCACAACGAAGCATCTCTAATACCTCAGGAGGTGCTAGGGCAACGTCTGGTGGGAGAGTCTTTGGGATCAGTGTTTTGGTGCTTTCTTCACGAGACCACCCATAGTCAGTAGGCTCAAACGATGGAGGGTCCGGCAGGGGTGCCGATTTCCATACTGCCGTTTGAACATGGGCACGCAAGACATTTTCTCTAAATGCCTCAGTTGTGGGTGGGATGGTCTTTAAGGCTGGGGCGGCTGTAATGTTCTTCTTGCCCATCTTTTTTTACCATAGTTCAACGCGAGCCTTTGACAAGTCATCCCTCTCCTTGCTGCCATAGCATGCAGAAATGAACTTCGTAGCTTCTGCCATTACTTTATCCAATGATGAGTCTAGATCCCCCAGATATTGGAAAGCGTGTCCTTGCTTCACCAGCTTGTTTATCATAGTTCCCTTTCCAATGCCCTGAAGCTTGGCAACGGTATCGCACCCAGTAAGCACATGGGCCGCCAAAAGATTTGGCACTATTGCTGTATGTTTTTTCACTGTGGCCTGTATGTCAACTGAGATCCGCTCACAGCTTGTGGCTTCCATGATCAGGGCACAGTTCAACTTTTCCTGGCTACAAAAATGCACTAAGAGAACAAAGACGTGTGTCATCACAAATGACTTTTATTGTCTTTACACTGTCCATTTGGGCAATTTGCAGTATCTGATAGATCATAGTGACGTCAGCTTCTTCATGGGTAGTTCTGAGGTTCTTGGATCAAATGAAAGCAGCAGTAATCCCCAAGAACTCCCTTTTAAAAACTTATCCTTACTGCTCTTCAGCATGACATCCAGCTAGCATCTTACCAAGTTACCAATGTATTGAGCTGTGGATGATGATTTCTTGAAAAAGTATCATGACCTTGGGAGGGAGGAATCTGTCTTACCTTTGTGGTTTCCGTATATCAAGAAATAAAGGCCTCTCTTGGGCCTTTGCTACATTCATGCATTATCTGTTTCATAAAGTAAATCATGAATGGGACATCTTCGAAGTATGAAAAAGGAAACAACCTCATCAACACATTCACTTTCACTTTCATTTTCTCCTATTCAGGCTTAGACTGCCATCTGGTGTGACCTATTTAAACAATCTATTCTCTGTTTCAAAGTAATTAGACATTATTAGCTTTTAACAGCTCCACAAAGTGATGTTAAGACACTGGAATAACAGTTATCTTTGCTTTAGAAATAACAGACCGATCACTGCAATAACATCATACTTCATGTAAACTTAATGTAATACTGACTTTAATTAGCAAAATTATTAATATGCAAAGACAATAGAATAGAAAGGACTGATAATCAGAGTCCCTGAAATATGTGGTAGGCACCAAAATACAATTTTATTCGGTGAAGTAAGCATGCTCTAGTTATAATAGCAATTTGCGTTAATACCGTCACCTAATTAGCATAACATGCATATGCAAATTAGTAATCATGTTAAAAATGGTATCATCAGAATCAGAGACCATCTAAACCTGGGGGTAGACATCATGATCTCCCTTGTATCTGGTCAAATAAAAAAGTTATACCCTAAAAACAAAATTTTCATAATGGCCGACTTAATTAGCATATTATGCAAAATGCTCAAGGGTGCCAAGGTGGCATCAAGTGGATTCTGAATCAGCATGTCTCAAAGTTATATAATCTGCAAAAAAACTTTGTGGGTACCCTAAAACCACGTTCACCCAAAAAAGGGCTCCATTCTGCTCCACATCTTCTCTAGTCTCACTGAATAATCTCTTTGCTCTCTTTTCAAGTTGAACTCTCTCTTTTTCTGCCAGAATTTCCCTTTCTCCTCATGAATTTCTTTTTTACTGTATTATTTTATTCCGTTATTCTGAATATTCTCTTCCTATTTCGCACATCCCCATTCTCTCGTACTCTCTTCTTTTCATTCAGTAGATTTCCTTTAGTCGCTACTGCTTTTAAAGCATCCAGTAGGCATAATACGTCCATCACCACACACTGTCTTCCATTTTCATTCGATTCTTGAGTCCAGGAAAAGAAAGAAACTGAACAAAAACCTTTGAAAATGAGCACAATCTGCCGCTTCGTACGCCATTTGTTGCTGCATCCAAATAATATGAAAAAAGTCCTGAAAAACGTTCACCACTGTGTTATCGTTTCATTTCCTCGCTTTCCTATGCGACTACAGTATGCGCACCAATACGAGGGTCGTTTTTCATGGAAAAGAACTGCAGTTTTTGTTGTTATGCAATCTCCCTGTCCTTCTCTTTTAATTCAGATGGCTGCATTCTAAAGATTTTTGATGAGTAATAGAAAACTATCGTTGGAACGGGCTGAAAAAGTTGGTCCACATCCACAATGAACCTCTAAGAAAGTCTCTCCTACACTGATTACTTGCGCTCATAATGCCCAGAGTATTTCTATGCCTGTGTATATATGTATGCAAGTGTGCAAAATATATAACTAAACACATGTTTGTAAAAGACATGAGGAAGGAAGGAAACTGTTGCATCATAATACCAAATGTGATTTTTATAGATATTTCTGTAGACCTGACTCGGATTTATAAAAGAAAGTACCAACCTTCAGTTTGTATCTCCAACGTAAAAGCTAACAATAGAATATCACAATACTTGCAGACCATTTCTTAAAAGACGGTATAAAACTCCAGCACATTTGCGGAATTCCTATCCTCCAGAGATGGAGTTTTTTGGTTTAAAACTAAAAGAAAAAACTGTACTAAACAGATAATGATAAAGTAAATTCTATTAGAATTTTAGTATAAAAGTTCCATTTTATTGGTGCGATTAAATGCATGACCAAGTTTTCAACCAAAAACGGTATCCGACGAAAGACGACTGGCAATTCTTATAACTTTGAAAATGTGGAAACTTTGGTCCGAAAATCCAGCAACAAATATATCTTGCATCTTCTTTAACGACGCTGATAAGAGTTTAAGAATTTCGTCAAAGTTTGCGTCTTCACAAAACATCATAAATGATGGATGCGGCAAAGACTGTCTCAAGGGTATAATAATGTTAAGCTGGATGAAGGAAGTCGTTTTTACAGAAGAGCCTGACTTTTGTTTTATATTCTGACAAGATATTATGCGCTTCGCGTCCATTGCGTAATGTCTTAGTATCATTTCTACTAAAGGTTACACCTTCTTATAAAATAAGATTACTCACGCAAAATATTCCTCTTCTCTGTATGACAGTTATAGAAATATACATTAATGACTATGAATGTGCAAGTGAATTTCCATAATTAAGTAATGCTGACTGATTTTTCATGGCTTTCCTTCACAAAACACATAGTTATTTTAATGTGACTGATTTCCTCCTAACTATAGATTTTTTTTTAAAGTTAAAAAACATATTGTTTAAATATATTTTACAAAACAGGATTAGTGTTGAGCCCCCGGCTAGGTCTGTGACCTGGGAGGTTCTGTGACCTGGGAAGGGGGCTTCGACCCCCAACTTGGTCTGTGACCTGTGAAGGAGGGTACTAGGAGCTTGCTTGTTAGGTTCTGTGGCCTTTTACAATCTCGAAAGTATTAAATAATCAGGTTTTTTTCTATTTTTGCACACCCAGAGTCTCAGGTTTCCACCTGTATCCATCGAGAAGGGGATGAGGATAACGGGAGAACGGGTATTTACTGTGGAAATAAAGGTCAAATTCGTAGATAGCTTACTATTTACTGTAGGAAAAGTTGTTTTTTTCTTTAGGAAATGTAATTCTGTGTTGTTCTATAAATTTACCACTTGATTTTACTGTATAGGAATATTTATCTTTTAGCAATAGGCTTTCGGAATTTCCCCACATGTTTCCTGCAAAAGATCAGCGCCTAAGCCCATCTCCACATAAGCAATGATTGCTGATGAATCAACAGGTAGACATATTTGTTCCCCCAGACGTACCAACCCTAACTCACACATGGTTAGGTTGTGAACAATAGTTAAAACTTTTTCTGACTTTGAGCATGGCTCGAACTTTCGATCTACGGATCCTTAGTCAGAGCGGAGGTCAATAGGCAGCAGCAAAGCAGGTCCATTGTTAAAGATCAACTGATTCCTTATCCCGCGTGTTATCTCTCTAAAGTTAATTGGCAAAACAAAATCTCTGCTAATTTTACCTATGAATTGTAATCATTTAGGGTTACTGTCCAACATAAAAGTGTCTTATTTGCCTAAATGTGACTCATAATTGGATAAAGAAAAATATTAACCTAAATATTTCTGAATATTAGGTAGAAAGATGAATATGGAGAAAAATACTTTCAGTTTTGTAAAATAAAAAAAAACATTTCTATCCTATTTCTCAGTAGTTTTACTACAAAATTAGGGAACAATTTGTCCAGGATTCGGTTTCAGCAAACTTCCGCCAAGATCGAGCAACCCACTCGTAAAGGGCCCTTCTCGCAAAAAGGGACACTATCATCTCTATCAAAATTCTATATTTTCTAACCAGACATAAGTGTAATATTCGGTACAATTTCGGGGAAATCCACATGTAACTTTTTGCGTAATACTACTAACAATGAGAGAAATTAAGCAAACTGAAATCCTAAGTGGAAGTAAAAATAATTGAACATGAGGACGGCTGGATAGAAAGATGAATAGGCGGATGAATGCAGTAACATAAAAAAAGAAAAAAAAAATCCAAGAAAAGCTGTAAAGACACTGGTTATGAATACTAGTTGTATATGAGGAAAAATTTGTTTAGACATGGCTACGAGGGATATACCATTGAAATGAACATTTTTAGATAATTGCTAACTAAAAAGAGACAGCAAAAGCACACATTTTCTTATATTTTCGTAACAAATAACTGCGGTGGGATATACAATAAGGAAAAGTAAATTTTAAAATGAACTTGCCAAAATGTTGATTCTTTCAACAACGGGCTGGACGTGGTTAATGTGATAGTTAAAGTTTCTAGACTCAATTTTTTTTATGATCTAGTAGATCTCAAAACTAAAAACATATCTTTCTGTTGCAAAAATATCCAAAAATATATTCTCTTATAAAATGAAATAACATTCTTTGTCATTTACCAGCACGTTGAATTCAAACCTTGAAGGAAAGACTCCCAGAAGATTAAAGAGAGGAAATATAAAAATGAGCAAAATATGCAGTGACTTCCCAATCATGGCTTAATTGGATTTACCCTCAGAAAAAAGTTTTCAACAAAAGTAACGTGATTAAAAATCTTCAGTTTCAGGTACTGTAATCAGGTAATGTTCCAAACAAAGCTGAAACAATTTCCGTCTGAAACGTCACCAGGAGATCTCAGAGCGAGAATCTCTCACAAAGGATTTAAAAACTCTGCACGCCCAGCTAATTGAATCTGAAACGAGAGAGAGAGAGAGAGAGAGAGAGAGAGAGAGAGAGAGAGAGAGAGAGAGAGAGAGAGAGAGAAAGAGATGGTAGCTTCAACGGAGACATAATTCTTTTATGCTCATATGAACAAGCTGTGGGTCGGTGCTCGTGAGTTGTTTCGAGTATTAATGCTCTTTCCCCTCCTAATTGGAGTAATGAAACAAGCCCTCCTGGCAGTTTCAAAAGGTCTCTACTATTCATTCGTCGAACTAATTGTTACTGGACATCAGTAATATTATTGTTGATTAATCAACCTAATTGAAATTCAGTGTTTAATCAACAGGTAGCCATGAATTGGACCTGGTAATTTCAAAAACTATTAGAAATCGATGGTAGAAACATATATGCTTATACAAAAGACTATATGTCCGTGGGATTATGAAAAGTTAGAGATCTGAATTCAGCGAAAAAAAGACTTTAATAATTAGACGCCCGGTGGAATAGCAAGGATTACATTGAGGAAAAGTTTCTCATTGTTGGGATCATTAAAGTTAAATCAGAGGAAAATATAGTGGTATAGAGATTGTAAAAAATATGAGCGAAATCTATAAAGGGAGAGTTTAAAGATACAGTCAATGACAGGTGTCTTTGTAAAATAAAGAACTGGTCACATAGTTGAAAACAGCCACTAAGCCAACCCTTCTCGAGATCAGAGGCATATTCGTTAAAAGAGCTCTCTATGGTATAAAAGACTTCAGAAGATTAGATTTTCCATTTTACGAGGCTTTCAAGTAATAGATTACATTTTTCCATCTCTGTATATCGATTTATAATTGTAATTGTTGCTTGTTGGGGGTTCCTTGTAAGCATGGGATGGATACACCATCTTAAAGTAATGTAGGTTCAATTAGTAACCTTAAGTGCAATAAAAGAATATAATACAACGGACAGACAGTGTGTCTGTTTTGGGTGACAACGAATATAAGAATTTCTGGAATTCCCAAAAATGTTGCCACGTCCTTGGTGTGCCATACTTGATAATGCAACATACAATAATGCATAAGAATCATTATAGTGCATAGGTGATGTATCTATTTTGCATGAGACATTCGTAATAAATGGGTTACCTAATACATAGAACATCATTAGCGTAAGAATGAATGATATCCACATGCTAGTTGATGTAACGATCTCAAATTTCATATATCTACACCCCCGTCCCTCATCACGCTTGTAGTTCTATTTTCAAGTAGGCTCTTTCCTATAAGCCTATGAGATCTGTGTGAGAGCAATGAAGGTTTAGATGTTTGGACTTTTTACATCCATGGAACGGGACACAGGAAAACTCACCTCAGTCATATGACCCATCATAGGCTTGACTATATTATTTTTTCCATTGATGAGATGTTGTGTCTTGGATCCTTATTGTTGGGTCTATGCTCAATATGGGAAGGGGATGGGCATTTTGAACGTATTTTAGCCTCACATGTTCAGCATGGGCAACTCTATAATGATCACAGACCACAGACTTGGCGTGTCATTCCTTTGTACCAACCTTGTGTCACGCGATCGTACATAAATTATTTTGTATATATTATGCTTGTATCTGCGCTCTTCCCTCGAACTAAAAAGAACCTGAATAATCATGTCTCCGGTTTTCCTCTGTAACATTGTCTGTCTTGTGAACATGAGAAAGCCTGTTGCCTTGAGGTTTTGTATATAAAGGAGAGTGTTCTATAATAAATAACTCAGTTGATTGCTTCCTGCCTTTGAGTCACAACCTTGCTCTCGGCTCATCACATTGGTGACCCTGGAATTCGACTCGCTCCCACCGCCTTCCACCCCCACCCCCCTCGCCCCTCCATCGTTGGTACTATGGCGGACTCTATGGAAGTTGGCGCTGCGGCAGGCCCGTTCAAACTTTCATCGTTTGCCAGCGGAGAGGCGTTTGCTTGGTTTCAGCGCGCACAAGTCCAGTTTCGCATCAAGGGCGTGACACGCTAAACCACCAAAGCAGATTATGTTCTCGCGGCGATACCCGAGGACACCTTCCCAGAAATATCCGACTGGCTTTGTGAACAAGGAGACACCCCAATAGAGTATGACGCCCTCAAAACATACCTTCCGCAGCAGTACTCGCCGTCGCCAGCCACCCGTATAGCAAAGCTTTTTCAGCTCTCGCAACAACCGTTGGGGGACCAAAGGGCTTCGCTTACCCTCAGGGAAATGATCAGTATCGCTCGCCTTCAACCTGTTGCAGACGGCTCTCCTCGTGAGGTGAACCTACTTCATGCCCTTTGGATACGCCATTTACCCGGACCTATACGCGCTGCCATACCCGATGTCGATAATATACCCATAAAGGACTTGATGACCAAAGCCGACGCCCTTATGGACAGCCACTTCAAGACCTCCATCAATGCCTCCACCCCTGACGAAGAGGATGCCTATTCAACGTCAACCGAAGCTGACGCGAATGCCGTAGGACATACACGCCTACCCCGTGACGTGCCGAAGCGGCAACAAAGCCACCCATCACCCACCACTCGCTCGCGCCCCAACCAACGACTTCTACAGCCACTTACTACCTCCCATCCGCCACAGTTTTGCTACTACCACTTCAGATTCGGGGCAACCGCGAAGAAATGTGCCGAGGATTGTCAGTGGCCAAAAAACGTGTAAGTAGGCCATCGCTCGTGGCGGTGGCCTCCCGTGTTTCTAATCTTTTCTTTTTACATGATGCAGGAACAGGCGTGCAATTTTTGGTAGACACGGGTGCTTGTCGTTCTCTTTTGCCAAGGAAACTCTTCAAGACACGACTTAGTCTGTCTACATCTGCCGACGTCCGCTTGGTAGCTGCCAACGGATCTGCGATACCCACCTACGGTTACGAGAACCTCACATTATCGTTTGGAAACGGTAAATTCAATTAGAAGTTTCTCGTTGCTGACGTCACATTGCCAATCCTCGGTGCGGATTTCCTCTCTCATTTCCACCTTCTGGTCGATGTCGCCCACCGACGATTGGTCAACGCAGACTCGTACTTTTCGACACCTCTTCAACACACCCCCTCTAACCTCGCTCTCCACATCAACGTACCCGCGGATGCCTACGCCCACCTCCTCACGTCGTACCCGGAAGTTTTCCGTCCAGAACTTCGCCAAACGCCTACGGTTCCTGCCAAGCACGGCATTTATTACCATATCAAGACGACGGGACCCCCAGTCTTCGCAAAATTCAGACGTCTGGCACCGGAACGATTGGCAGCCGCCAAACAGACGTTCGCCGAAATGGAGGAGATGGGCCTTTGCCAAAAGGCCTCCAGCCCATGGTCGTCACCCTTACACATCGTTCTGAAGAAAGACGGCTCCCTCCGTCCGTGCGGGGATTACAGGCGCCTGAACATGCAAACAGAACCGGATCACTACCCCCTCCCAAACATTGCCGACATGACCTCCTACCTGCACAAAGCGAAGGTTTTCTCTACGCTCGACCTCCTGTAGGGGGTATTATCAGGTGCCTATGAACCCAGAAAACATCCCCAAGACCGCCATCACCACTCCGTTTGGTACATACACCTTCAATTACTCCTGTTTTGGCCTTCATAATGCTGGGGCCACGTTTCAAAGTCTCATGGATGGCATCTTAGGGGACCTCCCTTTCTGTGTATGTTATGTAGACGACATACTTGTGTTCTCCTCCTCAAAAGAGGAACACCTCCCTCACCTGCGCATTGTGGTCGACCGCCTGCAACAAAACGGCCTTGTAGTCCGGTACGACAAGTGTACCTTTGGCGCCAACGAAGTGTCGTTCTTAGGGCACCGCATCACTCCTGAAGGAGTCCATCCCCTCCCTGAGAAGGTAGCAGCCGTTCAGAACTTCCCCGCGCCCACGACCGTCAAAGCTCTGCAGGAATTCTTGGGCATGATCAACTATTATCACCGTTTTCTGCCAGCCATTGCCGCCACTCTTGCTCCCCTCTACGCTTCACTCAAGGGCAAGCCAAAGGACCTGAAGTAGGGTCCCCTTCAAGAAGCAGCCTTCTGCAATGCAAAGAAGGCCCTATCAACTGCTGCGGCTCTCACTTTTCCTATCCCACATGCCCCTCTCCTTCTCTCCACCGATGCCAGCGACATCGCTATTGGTGCAGTACTCGAGCAGGTGGTCAACGGCTCGCCCCGCCCATTGGCCTTCTTCAGCAGAAAACTGTCCAAGGCAGAATCGGGTTATTCTACCTTCGATCGAGAATTGCTGGCGGTGCACTTGGTTGTCCGTCACTTTCGCCATTTCTTAGAAGGTACGCCCTTCGTTATTCGCACAGACCACATGCCTCTGGTGCACGCCTTCACTCGACAGTCTGACGCCTGGTCCGCCCGTCAACGCCGACATCTCTCTGCCGTGGCTGAATACAATTGCACACTTCAATACGTCCTTGGGAAAATGAATACCGTTGCCATTGCCCTGTCAAGAAACACGTTGGCTGCCGTTCAACTGGGATTGGATTACAACGCCCTGGCTGAAGCCCAACGACAGGATCCAGAGTATCAAGCATGTAGGACATCCTGTACGTTCCTCCGTTGGGAAGACGTCCCCCTCGACGACTCCAACACCACCCTCCTCTGTGACGTCAGTACTGGTAGACCGCGACCTTGGATTCCTGCTCCCATGTGACAGCAGGTGTTTGATTTCATTCACGGCCTTTCACATCCCTCGTGCCGTTCTACTGCACAGCTGCTGAAGGCAAATTTCATTTGGCATGGCATTTCTAAGGATGCTAAGGATTGGGTTTGCGCCTGTACTTCTTGCCAAACTTCCAAAGTACATCGACACACAGATTCAGGAGTGGGCACCTTTCCTCAACCTCAACATCGTTTCGCACACATTCACGTCGACGTTGTAGGCCCCCTACCCACATCACAAGGACATCGTTACCTGTTTACCGTCATCGATCGCTCCACTCGTTGGCCTGAAGCCATTCCCATGGAAACTGCAACGTCCACCTCATGTACATCTGCCTTACTCTCTGGATGGATTTCAAGATTTGGTATCCCTGAGCATATTACTTCTGACAGGGGAACCACTTTCACCTCTCAATTGTGGACATCATTAGCAAATCTCCTGGGCATCACCCTACATCAGACAACGGCCTACAACCCCGCAGCCAATGGAATGGTTGAACGTTTTCATTGCAACCTCCAAGCAGCTTTGATGTCCCACTGCAAGGATTGCAACTGGTTTACTCAGCTTCCCTGGGTACTCCTGGGACTAAGGACCACTCCTAAAGACGCCCTCGACGTCTCGGCAGCCGAAATGGTGTATGGCGACCCGTTGGTCGTCCCTGCCAAATTTTTTCCTTCTACAACCTCCTCCGACGATCTCCTGCGCATACGTCACGTCGTGGGAAAATTTACTCCGTGCCGCCAGACTTACAAGCCCCCAGTGAAGCATCACATACCAACGGACTTGCACTCTGCAACGCACGTCTTCCTGCGCAACGACACTAGCAAGCCACCGCTAACGCCCCCTTACACAAGCCCTTTCCTTGTGATCCGACGCAGTCCGAAAGCATTCCAACTAAACATTCGTGGCAAAGAAGACTGGGTCTCCATTGATCGTCTAAAACCTGCTTATCTTCTGCCAGATGACCCGCCTACAGTTCGCCTCTCTAGATTAGGGCGCCCTATTTAACATGTACAGTATGTGATTTTTAGGGGGGGGGGAGCCATGTACCAACCGTGTGTCACACGATCGTACATAAATTATTTTGTATATATTATGCTTGTATCTGCGCTCTTCCCTCGCACTAAAAAGAACCTGAATAATGATGTCTCCGGTTTTCCTCTGTAACATTGTCTGTCTTGTGAACATGAAAAAGCCTGTTGCCTTGAGGTTTTGTATATAAAAGAAAGTGTTCTGTAATAAATAACTCAGTTGATTGCTTCCTGCCTTTGAGTCACAACCTTGCTCTTGGCTCGTCACACCTTCGAAGACGTCTGTGGATGATCATGAACACAGGTAGAGAGTGGATGACTATACAAAATCAGTGCTGAAGAACAGTCTATGAAGTTTGAGGTTTTGCATAGTTCCAAGAGAGCCTGATCAAACTCTTCCCAGTCAATATTGCTAGTAGCTGCTGTCTTGATGATCAGAAGCTTAGTTGGTTTTACAGCTGCTTCTGCACTGGCATTGGACTATGGGTAATGAAGTGATGAAATGATGTGGGGGACACCGAATCTCTTCAAGAAATCTTGAAAGTCTTGGCTAGTAAATTGAGGCCTTCACCAGTCCTGAAACGGAGGGCACCACCAACCTAACTAAAGTAGTAAAAGAAGATACGTGTGGTGCTGGAGGCAGTAGTGCCTCCTATACATGGGACCACAACATACCTTCCAGATAGTCGATCAGTTATAACAAGGAAAGAGTTCCATGCAACGCTGATGGAGTTAGCAGAGAGAGACTCAAAAGGCTGTATAGGATGTTCATAATTTATAAAGGGCTCCTGCTGACGACTAAGCTGGAACCCCTGATAAGGCTCACAGGCTCTGATGATACTGCTGATGTGGGTGTCCACATCTGGCAGAAAAAACTGTCTGTCCTACACATTGCTTTGTATCTTCCTCACCTCGGTGACTGCCATGAAGTTAGGCAAGAGTACAATGGTAAAGGTCAGCAGTGACCACATCAGGGAAAACCATATTCTCATCAGTTGAGAAGGTGTCCCTTAATTTCCAGAAATGCAGTAAGGTCTGGTGAAAGTAATAAAGATTGATGGAAATCCTTAAGTCAAGCAGTTTTGGAGATAGGTATATGGCGAACCTGTTCCTGCTGCAGTTCGAAGTTCTTAGATAATTCTATCTGTAATCTGAGGAGTAGAATCTTCCCAGAAGATGATAGCCTTGACTTTCAAGAATAGGCCTGAAATGTGCTGCAGAGTCAGCTCAAATGTTTTCATCCTCTGGAGTTGGGTGAAAGACTGAGGGTTGAGATAGGGCATCTAGGTACGTCGATATCTTTTCCTTGAGATGCTGGAGTTGAGGGTTCTCCACTGCATCATATGAGTAATGGTCGAGAATTTTAATGAGTAGTAAGTGTAAGTGATCTGTCATCAGGGTGAAATGCTGAAGACAAACAAGGTACAAGCAACACTTAGACATAACCCAGACTACAGCTAACTACTCCAGCTCTATAGTGGTATAGCAAGATTTCAAATTTGACAATATATGGGATCCTAGGTAAACTAGAGAATATTTACCATTACCATAGACTTGTAAGAAGGTGTATCGATACAATAAGGACGAGAGGCAGCAGTCAGGAAGATAACTGGTAATACTGAAATAAAGGTGGTGAGGACTGGAGGGTGTATGAGGGCAGATTGTGATTTAACAAAATGCCTCACCATTGATATGAAGTTGGAATTATTGCTCTTTTAAGGCTCATTAGGGGTCTTGGTGCTGAGCGAAAGCAGTGATCTCGTGAGTGAACTCAATCAGGTGATTTACTAGCCGCATAAATGATCGAAGTTCAGTCAAATTGGTTGGAGTAGGAAAGTCACGAAATGCACAGACTTTACCAAGATCAAATGCTGTATCTTCTCCTGAAAGCTGATATCCACAAATGGAGAATTTTGATTCATTAACCACAAACTTGTCTGTATTGTGAGTGGTCTTGAATTTTTAACCTCTGAGAAGCATCTCATAGATTTGCTGAAGAGTACTGTAATAATCTTCGTCAAAAACAAATATGTTAACCAAGACCTTTACACAATGCATAACTTGAAGGGCCATGTCAGTGGAATCTTTTGGAAGTATCATGTGACCCATGGTATAGGTTAAAACAAGAACATTCAATCATAAATAGAATTAGTAGAAAAGAAATATTTCCTTCAAATCTTCAAAATATACATTCTCATGATGATGTGCTTGTGTAAGCTGGTTGTAGTGGTGTTGTGCCCATGGGATGTGAGATACTAGCGTGTACTGTGCCTTGCGCCTCTGGAGTGAGTCGAGTGCTGACATGAGTCAGTTACC
>NC_090726.1:70429236-70446736 GCF_036898095.1 Palaemon carinicauda | reverse complement strand
CAAATAATCATTCTACGTAAAAATAAAGCTGAAGAGAAATTTTTATGTGTATACCTTCCTTTTGGAAGATTAAAGCAAGATTATATTTCATTTTTGACCATAGCATTATAATTATAACCCTTTATTCATATATATTTAAGGGCTTGAGGATGTACCAACCATGTTTCACACGATCGTACATAGTAACGATATTTCATTTTGTGTATATATTATGCTTGTATCTTCGCTCTCCCCTCGCACTGATAATAACATGTCTGTTTTCTCCCCGTTAACTGTTAACCGTTGCGATGTCGGTTGGACATGAAATCTACTGTTATGTCTTTTATGCCTTTTTTGCATGGAGTTTATGTATATATAAATGGATGTTCTGTAATAAAGTTACTCATTTGCTTTCATTCCGCCTTTGAGTCGCAACCTTCTCTCGGCTCGTTATATTAGTGACCCCGGAGTGACACCTTCCCGGAAATATCCGACTGGCTTTGTGAACAAGGTGTACCAACCGTGTTTCACACAATTGTACATAATTCCTTTTGTATATATTATGCTTGTATCTTCGCTCCTCCCTCGCACTAAAACGAACATGAAAATTCCTGTCTGGTTTTTCCTCTGTGATATTGTCTGTCTTGTGAACTTGTCATGTCCTGTTGCCTTGAGGTTTTGTATATAAGGAGAGTGTTCCACAACAATATAACTCAGTCGTTTCCAATCTGCCTTTGATTTCACAACTCCTCTCTCGGCCCGTCACATTGGTGACCCCGGAAGTCGACTCGCCCCCACCGCCTTCCACCCCCACCCCCTCGCCCCTTCATCGTTGATACTATGGCGGACTCTACGGCAGTTGATGCTGCGGCCGCTCCATTCAAACTTTCATCGTTTGCCAGCAGAGAGGCGTTTGCTTGGTTTCAGCGCGCAGAAGTCCAGTTTCGTATCAGGGGCGTGACTCGCTCAACCACCAAAGCGGATTATGTTCTCGTGGCGATACCCGAGGACACCTTCCCAGAAATATCCGACTGGCTTTGTGAACAAGGAGACACCCCAATAGCGTATGACGACCTCAAATCATACCTTCTGCAGCAGTACTCGCCGTCGCCAGCCGCCCGTATAGCAAAGCTTTTTCAGCTCTCGCAACAACCGTTGGGGGACCAAAGGGCTTCGCTTGCCCTCAGGGAAATAACCAGTATCGCTCGCCTTCAACCTGCCGCAGACGGCTCTCCTCGTGAGGTGAACCTACTCCGTGCCCTTTGGATACGCCGTTTACCTGAACCTGTGCACGCTGCCATACCCGATGTCGATAGTTTACCCATAAAGGACTTGATGGCCAAAGCCGACGCCCTTATGGACAGCCACTTCAAGACCTCCATCAACGCCTCCACCCCTGATGACGAGGATGCCTATTCAACGTCGACCGAAGCTGACATGAATGCCGAAGGACATACACGCCTACCCCGTGACGTGCCGAAGCGGCGACAAAGCCGCCCACAACCCACCAATCGCTGGCGCCCCAACGAACGACTTCTACAGCCACTTACTACCTCCCATCCACCGCAGTTTTGCTACTACCACTTCAGATTCGGTACAACCGCGAAGAAATGTGCCAAAGATTGTCAGTGGCCAAAAAACGTGTAAGTAGGCCATCGCTTGTGGCGGTGGCCTCCCATGTTTCTAATCTTTTCTTTTTACAGGATGCTGGAACGGGCGTGCGATTTTTGGTAGACACGGGTGCTTGTCGTTCTCTTTTGCCAAGGAAACTCTTCAAGGCACAACGTAGTCTGTCTACATCTACCGACGTCCGCTTGGTAGCTGCCAACGGATCTGCGATACCCACCTACGGTTACGAGAGCCTCACATTATCGTTCGGAAACGGTAAATTCAATTGGAAGTTTCTCGTTGCTGACGTCACAATGCCAATCCTCGGTGCGGATTTCCTCTCTCATTTCCACCTTCTGGTCGATGTCGCCCACCGACGATTGGTCAACGCAGACTCGTACTTGTCGACACCTCATCAACCCGCCCCCTCTAACCTCGCTCTCCACATCAGCGCACCCACGGATGCCTACGCCCACCTCCTCACGTCGTACCCGGAAGTTTTCCGTCCAGAACTTCGCCAAACGCCCACGGTTCCTGCCAAGCATGGTATTTATCACCATATCAAGACGACGGGACCCCCAGTCTTCGCAAAATTCAGACGTCTGGCACCGGAACGATTGGCAGCCGCCAAACAGACGTTCGCCGAAATTGAGAAAATGGGCCTTTGCCAAAAGGCCTCCAGCCCATGGTCGTCACCCTTACACATCGTTCTGAAGAAAGACGGCTCCCTCCGTCCGTGCGGGGATTACAGGCGCCTGAACATGCAAACAGAAACGGATCACTACCCCCTCCCAAACATTGCCGATGTAACCTTCTACCTGCACAAAGCAAAGCTTTTCTCTACGCTCGACCTCCTGAAGGGGTATTATCAGGTGCCTATGAACCCAGAAGACATCCCCAAGACCGCCATCACCACTCCGTTTGGCACATACACCTTCAATTACTCCTTTTTTGGCCTTCGTAATGCTGGGGCAACGTTTCAACGTCTCATGGATGGCATCTTAGGGGAACTCCCTTTCTGTGTATGTTATGTGGACGACATACTTGTGTTCTCCTCCTCAAAAGAGGAACACCTCCGTCACCTGCGCATCGTGCTCGACCGCTTGCAACAAAACGGCCTTGTAGTCCGGTACGACAAGTGTACCTTTGGCGCCAACGAAGTGTTGTTCTTAGGGCACCGTATCACTCCTGAAGGAGTCCATCCCCTCCCTGAGAAGGTAGCAGCCGTTCAGAATTTCCCCACTCCCTCGACCGTCAAAGCTCTGCAGGAATTCTTGGGCATGATCAACTATTATCACCGCTTTCTGCCAGCCATTGCCGCCACTCTTGCTCCCCTCTACGCCTCCCTCAAGGGCAAGCCAAAGGATTTGAAGTGGGGTCCCCTTCAAGAAGCGGCCTTCTGCAATGCAAGGAAGGCCCTATCAACTGCTGCGGCTCTCACTTTTCCTATCCCACACGCCCCTCTCCTTCTCTCCACCGATGCCAGCGACGTCGCTATTGGTGCAGTACTCGAGCAGGTGGTCAAAGGCTCGCCCCGCCCATTGGCCTTCTTCAGCAGAAAACTGTCCAAGGCAGAATCGGGTTATTCTACCTTCGATCGAGAATTGCTGGCGGTGCACTTGGCTGTCCGTCACTTTCGCCATTTCTTAGAAGGTACGCCCTTCGTCATTCGCACAGACCACATGCCTCTGGTGCACGCCTTCACTCGACAGTCTGATGCCTGGTCCGCCCGTCAACGCCGACATCTCTCCGCCGTGGCTGAATACAATTGCACCCTCCAATACGTCCCTGGGAAAATGAATCCCGTTGCCGATGCCCTGTCAAGAAACACATTGGCTGCCGTTCAACTGGGATTGGATTACAACGCCCTGGCTGAAGCCCAACGACAGGATCCAGAGTATCAAGCTTGTAGGACATCCTGCACGTCCCTCCGCTGGGAGGATTTTCCCCTCGAAAACTCCAACACCACCCTCCTCTGTGACGTCAGTACTGGTAGACCGCGACCTTGGATTCCTGCTCCCATGCGCCGACAGGTGTTTGATTTTATCCACGGCCTTTCACATCCCTCGTGCCGTTCTACTGCACAGCTGCTGAAGGCAAAGTTCATTTGGCACGGCATTTCTAAGGATGCTAAGGATTGGGTCCGTGCCTGTACTTCTTGCCAAACTTCCAAAGTACATCGACACACGGATTCAGGAGTGGGCACCTTTCCTCAACCTCAGCGTCGTTTCGCACACATTCACGTCGACGTTGTAGGCCCCCTACCCACATCACAAGGACATCGTTACCTGTTTACCGTCATCGACCGCTCCACTCGTTGGCCTGAAGCCATTCCCATGGAAACTGCAACGTCCGCCTCATGTACATCTGCCTTACTCTCTGAATGGATTTCAAGAATCGGTATCCCTGAGCATATTACTTCTGACAGGGGAACCACTTTCACCTCTCAATTATGGACGTCATTAGCGAATCTCCTGGGCATCACCCTACATCAGACAACGGCCTACAACCCCGCTGCCAATGGAATGGTTGAACGTTTTCATCGCACCCTCAAAGCAGCTTTGATGTCCCGCTGCAAGGATTGCAACTGGTTTACTCAGCTTCCCTGGGTCCTCCTTGGACTAAGGACCACTCCTAAAGACGCCCTCGACGTCTCAGCAGCCGAAATGGTGTATG
Source organism: Palaemon carinicauda (assembly GCF_036898095.1). NCBI lineage: Eukaryota > Metazoa > Arthropoda > Malacostraca > Decapoda > Palaemonidae > Palaemon > Palaemon carinicauda. The sequence goes on along the minus strand of NC_090726.1, from coordinate 70,442,473 downwards.
GCGACCCGTTGGTCGTCCCTGCCGAGTTTTTTCCTTCTACAACCTCCTCCGACGATCTCCAGCGCATACGTCACGTCGTGGGAAAATTTACTCCGTGCCGCCAGACTTACAAGCCCCCAGCGAAGCATCACATACCAACGGACTTGCACTCTGCAACGCACGTCTTCCTGCGCAACGACACCAGCAAGCCACCGTTAACGCCCCCTTACACGGGACCTTTCCTTGTGATCCGACGCAGTCCGAAAGCATTCCTCCTAAACATTCGGGGAAAAGAAGACTGGGTCTCCATTGATCGTCTAAAACCTGCTTATCTTCTGCCAGATGACCCGCCTACAGTTCGCCTCTCTAGATCAGGGCGCCTTATTTAACATGTACAGTATGTCATTTTTAGGGGGGGAGCCATGTACCAACCGTGTTTCACACAATTGTATATAATTCCTTTTGTATATATTATGCTTGTATCTTCGCTCCTCCCTCGCACTAAAACGAACATGAAAATTCCTGTCTGGTTTTTCCTCTGTGATATTGTCTGTCTTGTGAACTTGTCATGTCCTGTTGCCTTGAGGTTTTGTATATAAGGAGAGTGTTCCACAACAATATAACTCAGTCGTTTCCAATCTGCCTTTCATTTCACAACTCCTCTCTTGGCCCGTCACAAAGGAGAAACCCCAGTAGCGCATGACGCTCTTAAAACATACCTTGTGCATCAGTACTCGCCGTCGCCAGCCACCCGTATAGCAAAGCTTTTTTAGCTCTCTCAACAACCAATGGGGAACCAAAGGGCTTTGCTCGCCCTCAGGGAAATGACCAGTATCGCTCGCCTGCAACCTGCTGCAGACAGCTCTCCTCGTGAGGTGAACCTACTTCGTACCCTTTGGATACGCCGTTTACCCCAACCATTACCCGCTGCCATACCCGATGTCGATAGTTTACCAATAAAAGACTTGACGGCCAAAGCCGACGCCCTTATGGACAGCCACTTCACGACCTTCAAGACCTCCATCAACGCCTCCACTCCTGACAAAGAGGACGCCTATTCAACGTCAACCGAAGCTGACGTGAATGCTGTAGGACATACACGCCCCAACCAACGACGAGGCTCTCCCGTTTTTTATGATGTACAATTGTTTTAACGGAGACAGACACTCACGTCTATTTTCTTCTCACACCGCCTCTCTCAAAACAAAAACCTACAAAATAGGAGTTCTGTTCACGGGCACCTTCGGAGAACTTCATTTACTTAGTGCTGGTGAATCTGACCAGCCGGCCCTTTTATTCTCTTACTAGACTTTTGCTATATCGGTTTTTAATAAAAGGTTTGCGGAACTCTTAAGTGCAGGATTTATGTAACTTTAAGTGTGAGGTGTTGTTGATACATCAAAGATGCATGAATATAATTCCATTAAAACAATATTTATACCCAAGTACAAAAAAAAAAAAAAAAAAAAAAAAAAAAAAAGATATCTGCCTATACAATATTCTAACAGATCCTTGGTTCTTGAATGCAGAGATGATAGAAGGTATCGAACAACATGACAAGAGATAGCGATGGTCTAAAAAAATTATAACGAATAGTACCTTTGTAATTTAGCCTTGGAAGAGTGTTACGAATAAGTTACTAACAGTTTTTTATGGTTATATTTTGCGCGTACAGTCATATCTCTCTCTCTCTCTCTCTCTCTCTCTCTCTCTCTCTCTCTCTCTCTCTCTCTCTCTCTCTCTCTCTCTCTCTAACAAACACACATAAATAGGGTGAGATAATAGTCCTTATTTTTTAACTCACCTTTAATTTCTGTCTCATATTAAACCTTACCTCACCCGAACGATAGTACAAGTTAAATGCTAAAAATGCAAACCAAAATTGCAAAAAACGTTACACCTTTATGTGTTTACTGCATCAGTAATTTTGTCATCTTACTCATTTTGCGCTTTTCTCTTCTCATCCTTTACCATATTTTGATTTAAGATATGAATTCTGAAAATCGTTCGACATCTTACAAGAAAGTTATGGCATCTTTAGGAAATGATACTATATTTGCTATATCGCCTGTTAATGTCATATTTGATGCTTTGCCTGTCATCAAACATAACCCCCCGCCCCCCATGATAAATCTTAAACAGATTTTTCATTATCTTTAGCATATCACATAATTCACAGGCTAGCTTCCTCAGTACCTTCCATTCTACTAACCTTTTGAATCCAAGATGTGTCTGCACCCAAGAAATTCATTTATCCCAATTCTCCAAAACTGAAAGATTATGGTTTGCACTGGTTTCTGGCATCAATTGAATTGTGACGCTTAAGCGTCTTGGTTTAGGAACGTCTACCTTATTTGATATTAGATGACACACAGTTTCTAATTCAAATACACTTCGCCGATAATTTCTCTGACACATTCACTAATCAGATTGACATTGATATCCAATATTAAACTTTATCAATGAAGTTTTTCCGAACTAGATTAATTAGATATGGAATCTCTGCATCAACATAGGTATCCATATCAGAAATATTAGGATTTGTTACGTCTAATTTTATCGCAGTTTAACATTGGGAACATCAAGATCATGTACCATAACAACAACTCGACATCCATTCGCTTCCATCGTATATATAATTTCAAACGAGAATTCTGTCTTCATAATACAGTCAATATCACAATATAGGATCTGCTTCCAAGAACCAACTAACTACGTTATCATTACACATTGATCATTTCTTTTAGGAGAGCAGAGTTTGCTTGTTCCTTTGTCGTATGTCCTTTCATGAGCAACACTAATGAATGGGTCTCTGAACATTGCACAATGATGATATTATATTGCAGGATAAATACACCATTCAATTATATCAATTATTATTCCTGTAACAACCTCAAAGGAAACTCCCCTCAGCTGCTATTGTAGACAAATACAACCACTATAAACGCAGTTTGTGAAACGTCTGACTTGCGCACTAGCCTGATGATTTTATTCTGTTATGAAAAACGTTGAGGTGTATACATTTTATAGCTACTGTTTCCTCTTGTCAAGACGGGGGGATATGAATCATGATTGTATATGAATAGAAGATTTATTGAATATCTATACCCATTTTTCTTTTCTACAATTATTATCAGAGTCGACTTTCTTTCACTTTTCATTATGATCTATATGGCTATATAAAACATGGGACTGTTACATTAATTAACATACCGTAGCCTCTATAATCGACTCTTGGACTAATTATGTACAATGTATTACTATATTTATCTCATTTGTTGTTAATGTCTCACGTAAAATAAGTACACTCCTTATGTATGGTACTTAAGTATATTTTTACATTGCACTATAATGACTTTTATGCACATTTGTATGATGCATTATCAAGTATAGTAGCATTCCACTTTCCTCCTCTGCGCATCCCAGAGCTTCTTGTATTCGTCGTCACCCGAGACGGACGCATTGTCTGTCTGTTGAATTTCGTATTGCATTTAAGATTACTAATAGAACCTACATGACTTCAAGATGGTGTTTCTTTCACAACCTCGTATGGAATCTACAAACATGACGCAACCACACTTTAGTGATGATTCAGTGCTTTTACAAGTGTTTTTTTTTTCTTTTTTGATGCAACACAAGACGATTAAGCCACCATTACCCTCCTCTTAGATCTCCCTGGGTTTATAATGCTGTTTAGTTGTGCAGCGCCTTTCGAGCATGGTGTGCGTTTCACATAGTGACTTTTAAGTGGTTCTAGTATGCGCGATTTTATCATTTTTGGCTAAGTGCACTCTTATCCTGCAGCTCTTAAAACTTGCAGGTAACTGACTCATATCAGCACTCGACTCATTCCAGAGGCGCAGGCCACAGTAGACACTAGCATCTCACACCCCATGGGCACAACACCACTACAACCAGCTTACACAAGCACATCATCATGAGAATGTATATTTTGAAGATTTGAAGGAAATATTTTATTTTTACTAATTCTATTTATGATTTGATGTTCTTGTTTTAACCTATACAGTAGGTCACATGATACTTCCAGAAGATTCCACTGACATGGCCCTTCAAGGTATGCATTGTGTAAAGGTCATGGTTAACATATTTGTTTTTGACGAAGATTATTGCAGTACTCTTCCACTAATCTATGAGATGCTTCTCAGAGGTTAAAAATTCAAGACCACTCTCAATAGAGACAAGTTTGTGGTTAACGAATCAAAATTCTCCATTTGTGGATATCAGCTTTCAGGAGAAGATACAGCATTTGATCTCGGTAAAGTCTGTGCAATTCGTGACTTTCCTAAACCAACCAACTTGACCGAACTTCGATCATTTATGCGGCTAGTAAACCACCTGATCGGGTTCACTCACGAGATCACTGATTTCGCTCAGCACCAAGACCCCTAATGAGCCTTAAAAGAGCAATAATTCCAACTTCAGATCAATGGTGAGGCATATTGTTAAATCACAAGCTGCCCTCATAAACCCTCCAGTCCTCACCACCTTTATTTCAGTATTACAAGTTATCCTCCAGACTGCTGCCTCTCGTACTTATTGTATCAATACACCTTCTTACAAGTCTATGGTAATGGTAAATATCTTCTAGTTTACCTAGGATCCCATATCTTATCAAATTTGAAATCTTGCTATACCACTATAGAGCTGAAGTTATTAGCTGTAGTCTGGGTTATGTCTAAGTGTTGCTTGTACCTTGTTTGTCTTCAGCATTTCACCCTGATGACAGATCACTTACACTTACTACTCATTAAAATTCTCGACCATTACTCATATGATGCAGTGGAGAACCCTCAACTCCAGCATCTCAAGGAAAAGATATCGCCATACCTAGATGCCTTATCTCAACCCTCAGTCTTTCACCCAACTCCAGAGGATGAAAACACTTGAGCTGACTCTGCAACACATGTCAGGCCTATTCTTGAAAGTTAATGCTATCATCTTCTGGGAAGATTTTACTCCTCAGATTACAGATAGAATTCTCTAAGAACTTGGAACTGCAGCAGGAACAGGTCCGCCATATACCTATCTCCAAAACTGCGTGACTTAAGGATTTCCTTCAATCCTTATTACCTTCACCAGACCTTACCCCCTTTCTGGATATTAAGGGACGCCTTCTCAACTGATGAGGATATGGTTTTCCCTGTTGTGGTCCCTGCTAACCTTTACCATCGTACTCTTGCCTATCTTCATGGCAGTCACCGAGGTGAGGAAGATGCAAAGCAATGTGTAGGACAGACAGTTTTTCTGCCTGGTGTGGACACCCACATAAGCAGTATCATCTGAGCCTGTGGCCTTAACAAGGGTTTCATCTTTGTCTTCAGAAGGAGCCCTTTATAAATTATGAACATCCTATACAGCCCTTTGAGTCTGTCTCTGCTAACTCCATCAGTGTTGCATGGAACTCCTTTCTTGTTATAACTGATCGACTATCTGGAAGGTATGTTGTGGTCCCATGTATAGGAGGCACTACTGCCTCCAGCACCACACGTATCTTCTGTTACTACTTTAGTTAAGTTGGTAGTGCCCTCCATTTCAGGACTGGTGAAGGCCTCAATTTACTAGCCAAGACTTTCAAGATTTCTTGAAGAGATTCGGTGTCCCCCACATCATTTCATCACCACATTACCCATAGTCCAATGCCAGTGCAGAAGCAGCTGTAAAACCAACTAAGCTTCTGATCATCAAGACAGCGGCTACTAGCAATATTGACTGGGAAGAGTTTGATCGGGCTCTCTTGGAACTATGCAAAACCTCAAACTTCATAGACTGCTCTTCAGCACTGATTTTGTATAGTGCACTCTCTACCTGTGTTCATGATCATCCACAGACGTCTTCGAAGGAATGACACGCCAAGTCTGTGGTCTGTGATCATTATAGAGTTGCCCATATTGAACATGTGAGGCTAAAATACGTTCAAAATGCCCATCCCCTTCCCATATTGAGCATAGACCCAACAAAAAGGATCCAAGACACAACATCTCATCAATGGAAAAAAATAATGTAGTCAGGGCTATGATGGGTCACATGACTGAGGTGAGTTTTCCTGTGTCCCGTTCCATGGACGTGAAAAGTCCTAACATCTAAACCCTCATTGCTCTCACAGAGATCTCATAGGCTTATAGGAAAGAGCCTACTTGAGAATGGAACTACAAGCGTGATGAGGGACAGGAGGTGTAGATATATGAAATTTAAGATCGTTACATCAACTAGCATGTGGGATATCATTCATTCCTACACTAATGATGTACTGTGTATTAGGTAACCCATTTATTACGAATGTCTCATGCAAAATAGATACAATACCAACGCACTATAATGATTCTTATGCATTATTGTATGTTGCATTATCAAGTATGGCACACCAAGGACGTGGCAACATTTTTGGGAATTCCAGAGCTTCTTGTATTCGTTGTCACCCAAAACAGACACACTGTCTGTCTGATGTATTATATTCTTTTATTGTTCTTAAGGTTACTAATTGAACCTACATTACTTTAAGATGGTGTATCCATCCCATGCTTACAAGGAACCCCCAACAAGCAACAATTACAATTATAAATCGATATACAGAGATGGCAAAATGTAATCGATTACTTGGAAGCCTCGTAAAAGGGAAAGCTCTAATCTTTTGAAGTCTTTTATACCATAGAGAGCTCTTTTAACGAATATGCCTCTGATCTCGAGAAGGGTTGGCTTAATGGCTGTCTTCAACTATGTGACCAGTTCTTTATCAACCTGAATTCTCTCAAGTAGGGATATTAGTGTGTTAGCTGACCTTCTGCGAAGGTTAATAACTAAAGTGGTGCTTGTGAAAGTGATACAGTGTTCATAGCCGTAGGTAATGTGCTCTTTATATACAGTCTGTGATATCCTATGTGAATTTACTTGTGTTTATTTTAAAATAAGGTAAATATTGATGTACTTTTACATTACAAAATAAAAGACCGGATGATACAAAATTATATATAAGTTACAAAAACCTTTGTAAGAGCTTTGAGGGTAAAGAACTACTTAATTGATCATGTTTGAATACAACCGATAAGATTTTTTAAGAGAAGAATCTTCTTCCTGAAAGATCCAGATCATCAGTAATGAAGTATAAATTGTTTTCTGTATTAATCAATATCAATTTAACGATCAATATATTTTTACTCTTATCCTTGAATAATTATATAGTGCATCATATATGTACAAATACACAAGTCTTTGTTAGGGAGGTCTTGTGTTTCCAATTAGTGTATTTATAAGTTTTATTTCTGGATCAATAGTTGCTTGGCAAGTAAAAGAAGCTGGATATGCGTATCTTTGCATTACAGCGACGCCGTCCTTCATTTATTTTTTTCCATTTTTTTTTTTTTTTTTTTTTTTACATAAGAATAATATTCTGTCTCCTGTAACTTTCTTGATGCTCTGAAGCTATATTTTGCAAAGACACCTCTCAGTAACTGTATCTTTAAACTCCCCCTTTAAAAATTTCGCTTATATTTTTACAATCTCCATACCACTATATTTTTCTCTCATTTAACTTTAATGATGCCAACAATGAGCAACTTTTCCTCAATGTAATCCTTGCTATTCCACCAGGCGTCTAATTATTAAAGTCTTTTTTCATTGAATTCAGATCTCTAACTTTCATAATCCCACGGACATACTGTATAGTCTTTTGTATAAGCATATCTGTTTTTACAATCGATTTCTAACAGCGTTTGAAATTACCAGGTCCATTTCATGGTTACCTGTTGATTAAATACTGAATTTCAATTAGGCTGATTAATCAACGCGAATATTACTGATGTCCAGTAACAATTAGTTCGACGCATGAATAGTAAAGGTCTTTTGAAACTGCCAGGAGGGCTTATTTCATTACTCCAATTAGGAGGGGAAAGAGCATTAATACTCGAAACAACTCACGAGCACCGACCCACAGCTGGTTCATATCCTCGGAAAAAACTGAGCAAAAAAGAATTATGTCTCTGTTGAAGCTACCCTCTCTCTCTCTCTCTCTCTCTCTCTCTCTCTCTCTCTCTCTCTCTCTCTCTCTCTCTCTCTCTCTCTCGTTTCAGATTCAATTAGCTGGGCGTGCAGAGTTTTTAAATCCTTTGTGAGAGATTCTCGCTCTGAGATCTCCTGGTGGCGTTTCAGACAGAAATTGTTTCAGCTTTATTTGGAACATTACCTGATTACAGTACCTGAAACTGAAGATTTGTAATCACGTTACTTCTATTGAGAACTTTTTTTTTTTTTTTAGGGTAAATCCAATTAAGCTATGGTTGAGAAGTCACTGCATATTTTGCTCATTTTTCTATTTCCTCTCTTTCATCTTCTGTGAGTCTTTCCTTCAAGGTTTGGATTCAACGTGCTGGTAAATGACAAAGAATGTTATTTCATTTTATAAGAGAATATATATTTGGATATTTTTGCAACAAAAAAAAATATGTTTTTAGTTTTGAGATCTACTAGATCATAAATAAAATTCAGTCTAGAAACTTTAACAATCACATTAACCACGTTCAGCCCTGTGTTAAAAGAATAAACATTTTGGCGTGTTCATTTTATTTGTTTAGGTAATAAATTTAGATTTTAGAGCATAATTTACTGTAGAAATAAAAAACATTTCTCTTTTTCCTTATTTTATATCACATTGCAGTTATTTGTTACGAAAATATAAGAAATTTGTGTGCTTTTGCTCTCTTTTTAGTTAGCAATTATCCATTTCAATTGTATATCACTCGTAGCCATGTGTAAACTAATTTTTCCTCATATACAACGAGTATTCCTAACCAGTGTCTTCACAACTTCTCCTGGGTTTTTTGTTCCTGCATTCATCCGCCTGTTCATCTTTCTATCCATCGGTCCTCTTGTTCAATTATTTTTACTTCCACCCATGAACTTAGGATTTCAGTTTGCTCCGTTTGTCTCATTGTTAGTAGGATTACGCAAAAAGTTAAATGTGGATTTTCCCAAAATTGTACCGACTATTGCATTTGTGTCTGGTTAGAAGATATGGAATGTTGATAGAGATAATGGTGTCCCTTTTGGGGAGAAGGAACCTTTTCAAGTGGGTTGTTCAATCTTGGCGGAAGTTTGCTGAAACCGAATCGTGCACAGATTGTTCCATTATTTTGTATAGTAAAACTACTGAGAAATATAATACAAATATTCTTGATATTTTACAAAACTAAAAGTATTTTTCTCCATATTCATCTATATACCTAATATTCAGAAATATTTATGCGTATATTTTCTTTTATCTAAGTATGAGTCATATTTAAGCAAATAAGACACTTTTATGTTAGACACTAACCCTAAATGATTACAATTGATATGTAAAATTAGATGGTTCGCCATAGTCATAAGAAGATTTTTTTTTTTCTTCAGAGATTTTGTTTTGCCAATTAACTTTAGAGAGATAACACGCGGGATAAGGAATTAGTTGAACTTTAACAATGGACCTGCTTTCTTGCTTCCTATTGGCCTCCACTCTGACTCTAGATTCGTAGATCGAAAGTTCGAGCCAAGCTCTAAGTCAGAAAAAGTTTTAACTATTGTTCGCAACCTAACCATGTGTGAGTTAGGATGGTACGTCTAGAGGAACAAATATGTCTACCTGTTGATTCATCAGCAACCATTGCTTATGTGGAGATGGGCTTAGGCACTGATCTTTTGCAGAAAACATGTGGGGAAATTCCGAAAGCCTATTGCTAAAAGATAAATATTCCTATACAGTAAAATCAAGTGGTAAGATTATAGAACAACACAGAATTACATTTCCTAAAGAAAAAACAACTTTTCCTACAGTAAATAGTGAGCTATCTACGAATTTCACTTTTATTTCCACAGCAAATACCCGTTCTCCCGTTATCCTCATCCCCTTCTCGACGGATACAGGTGGGAACCTGAGACTCTGGGTGTGCAAAAATAAGAAAAAACATTATTATTTAACACTTCCGAGATTGTAAAAGGCCACAGAACCTAACAAGCAAGCTCCCAGTACCCTTCTTCACAGGTCACAGAACAAGCTGGGGGTTGAAGCCCCCTTCCCAGGTCACAGAACCTCCCAGGTCACAGACCTAGCCGGGGGCTTAACGCTATTCCTGTTTTGTAAAATATATTTAAACAATATGTTCTTTAACTTTAAAAAAAAAAATCTATAGTTAGGAGGAAATTGATCACATTAAGAACACTATGTGTTTTCTGAAGGAATGCCATGAAAAATCAGTTAGCATTACTTAATTATGGAAATTCACTTGCACATTCATAGTCATTAATGTATATTTCTATATCTGTCATACAGAGAAGAGGAATATTTTGCGTGAGTAATCTTATTTTATAAGAAGGTATAACCTTTAGTAAAAATGATACTAAGACATTACGCAATGGACGTGAAGCGCATAATATCTTGTCAGAATATCAAAGAAAAGTCAAGCTCTTCTGTAAAAACGATTTTCTTATCCAGCTTAACATTATATACCCTTGAGACAGTCTTCGCCGCATCCATCATTTATGATCTTTTGTGAAGACGCAAACTTTGACGAAATTCTTAAACTCTTATCGGCGTCGTTAAAGAAGATGCAAGATATTTTTGTTGCTGGATTTTCGGACGAAAGTTTCCACATTTTCAAAGTTATAAGAATTGCCAGTCGTCTTTCGTCGGATACCGTTTTTGGTTGAAAACTTGGTCATGCATTTAATCGCACCAATAAAACGGAGCTTTTATACTAAAACTCAAATAGAATTTACTCTATCATTATCTGTTTAGTACATTTTTTCTTTTAGTTTTAAAGCCAAAAACTCCATCTCTGGAGGATAGAAATTCCGCAAATGTGCTCGAGTTTTATACCGTCTTTTAAGAAATGGTCTGCAAGTATTATGATATTCTATTGTCAGCTTTTACGTTGGAGATACAAACTGGTATTTTCTTTCATAAATCCGAGTCATGTCTACAGAAATATCTATAAAAATCCCATCTGGTAGTATGATGCAACAGTTTCCTTCCTTTCTCATGTCTTTTACAAACATGTGTTTTGTTATATATTTTGCAAACTTGCATACATATATACACAGGCATAGAAATACTCTGGCCATTATGAGCGCAAGTAATCAGTGTAGGAGAGATTTTCTTAGAGGTTCATTGCGAATGCGGACCAACTTTTTCGGCCCGTTCCAACGATAGTTTTCTATTACTCATCAAAAATCTTTAGAATGCAGCCATCTGAATTAAAAGAGAAGGACAGGGAGATTGCGAAACAACAAAAACCGCAGTTCTCTTCCATGAAAAACGACCCTCGTATTGGTGAGCATGCTGTAGTCGCATGGGAAAGCGAGGAAATGAAACGATAACACAGCGGTGAAAGTTTTTCAGGGATTTTTTCGTATTATTCGGATGCAGCAACTAATGGCGTACGAAGCGGCAGATTGTGCTAATTTTCAAAGGTTTTTGTTTAGTTTTTTCCTTTTCCTGGACTCAAGAATCGAATGAAAATGGAACACAGTGTGTGGTGATGGACCTATTATTCCTACCGGACGCTTTAAAAGCAGTAGCGACTAAAGGAGATCTACTGAATGAAAAGAAGAGAGTACGAGAGAATGGGGATGTGCGAAATGGAAAGAGAATATTCAGAATAGGGGAATAAGATAATACAGTAAAAAAGAAATTCAGGAGGAGAAAAGGAAATTCTGGCAGAAAAAGAGAGAGTTCAACTTGAAAAGAGAGCGAAGAGATTATTCAGTGAGACCAGAGAAGATGCGGGAATGAAGGGGAAATACAAGGGGATCAAGAAAGACATGAAATGAAAGGAAAGAATAAAGGAGAAAGAGACAAATATACGAGGGAAAACAAGTTGAGTAATTTGCAAACATATGAATGACAGTAGAAATATTAAGAAATGACAGTGAAAAGGATAAATGAATGACTGTAAAAATATCAAGAAATGACAGTGATAAGGATAAAGAAATGTATTTAGGATTCATTCAAAGTGAATGACCATTGTTGGTAAGACGATTTTGAGGAATTTGTTAATAAAACCACCACTGCTTTATTATGCAAAGAGAGGAACAGATAATATTGCGCTGTAGAACCATAAATATTGAAGAACAATTAAGAAAGTTTGTTACAGTTATTAAAACTGAATTTATTTGCGTACAAATACTTACTCATAATTACGCATTGTAGGAGCAATGACTTTCATTCCATATTTGTGTGTATGTATATGCATGTGCATTCGTGTGTTTAAGACTACATATACATACTCTATGTATTTTGTGTTAAATAAGGTCAGATTTCTTCATAACACGGCCCATTCTTTTAGTATTATTAACATCCGATTGTTTATGAATCTCACTTTCTTAAAGAAAAAATGGCGTCACTACACTTTGTAACCCACGAAGCGTTTGTGATATGATTAGCACATTCTGCATGTGAGATAATTTGTGACCAGGCATTAGATCGTGTGGCGGGATAAGGAGGTTGCGCTACAACTACGGCAAAGGTTCTGGTAACTTACCAGTTGTCAATCTAATCAATTGCAACAACAAAAGTAAGTAAAACTTTAGCAGTATCACAATCACTTCTTATACTTACAAATTGCTGACCGATTATCATATCCTCTGCATTTTACCTATAACCTTCCCTGGTCTTTCTTTTTCCAGAATAATGGTGCATCACGATAGTTTTCTTAATCGAATCAGTACATTTTCATTCAAATTCATTCAGGTATCACTTGTGTGAAGAACCTTAATCTTTGATCACATGCGTGTTCGGTCTGCATACATTCACCTGTTCCTTGCTACCACTTCTAGCTGCCTTTAAAAAGAACAAAAGGCCAAACAGAGTTTTAAAATTTGATATTAACCGTTAGGAACTGTTAACCACCTGACCATTTATATTAACAATTCAAGACCATAAACTTTACTGGCTGTTTATAAAAGCATGAGTTGGTGAAGGCATCAGATAAAGATAATATAATGATATGAACTAAATGTATAAATGTAATCAATTGAATAAATAACGGGGGCATATCCTCCAATAATGTAAACGATTATGGAGAATAACACCAGCCACCCATTGATATACTACGACTAGAGGGGTATTGGGCTCTTTGACTGTGCTCTAGTAAGGGTTAATTTTCCCTTTGCCTACACATATACCGAATAGTCTGGCCTATTCATTCCACATTCTCCTCTGTTCTCATATACATGACAACACTAAGATTACCAAACAATTCTTTGCTGAAGGGGT
>NC_090726.1:70411736-70424236 GCF_036898095.1 Palaemon carinicauda | reverse complement strand
TCCTTTTAATTTCTTCCCAACGATTAGCTGCCTCATGATATAAAAGATGAGTTTCCCCATTCGCAGTCATCTTTTTTCCGAACCACCATGCGAGACGAATTTCTATTATTTCTGCTAATTAATTATTAATCAACTCCACGTAGTTTTAAAAATGCATTTTTCTGATGCAATTAACTATAATTTTGTGTTTATTACTTTTCACTGAATCAAAGTGGAAACAATGGTATAAAAAAATAAATTTGAAACATAGCTGGAATCAGGTTCTTTTTAGAGCTATGAAACTGGGTCATAGACTTTATATACTTCTGCTAAGCTTTTTGTTCTCTTAAAGGTTGTCACTTCTCCGTTGCTGATAAATTCCCCATGTGTGTTGCCCTGGCCCAATTTGACCTTTTTCGTAAGACGCTACTGACAATTTATGCCTGCGTAAGGAACTGTGTTTGAGTCTTTGAGCTTTACCTCTTGAGGATTCATCGAAGGTTTCCTTAAGCAAGATAAGAGCTAAACTGAATAGTTTCTAACATCCGTAAAAAGGATTTGGTGTACGATAAGGAAAAGAAAAATGTTGTGCTTCTTGCAAATTTACCTTAACTGTTTCAAAGGACACACAGATTAAGAAGAAAATGTGGTGTCATTTATATCAAAGAGTAATAAAAATCTATCTCTTTGTTTTTAAGAGTCAAATGTCACCCTTTGATTGCTTTGTTGCTAGACATTTTCAGAAAAGGTTATTGCTGGGCAAAATGGCTTAATCTTTTAGTAAAATAAAATAATAGGAGAGCTATGTATTGGGTCACGATTATTATTATTATCATTATTACTATTACTGGCCACGCTACACCACTAGTTGGAAAAGCAGGATGCTATAAGCCCAAGGGCTCCAACAAGGAAAAATAGCTCAGTGGAAAAAGGAAATAAGGAAATGATTATACTACATGAGAAGTAATGAATACTTAATATAAAATATTTTGATATTAGTGACGTTAGAATATGTGTCATATATAAACCAAGAAGAGAGACTTATGTCAGCCTGTTCAAAATAAAAGAAAAAAAAAATCGCTGCATGTTCGAACTTCTGATGTTCCAACAATTCAACTGCCTGATTAGGAGGATCATTCCATAATCTGCCTATAGCTGAAATAAAACTTGTAGAATACACTACTGTGTAGTATTGAGCCTTAGAATGGTTACCCCTTGGAATATCTGAATGCAAAGGATAGTCAGCATTATGAAAAATCCTATGCCATATGCATGAAGAACTAAACAAATGGCGGTGCCAGAGACAATCTATTAAAAAATTGAGCCTATCTCTATGAATTCTTTATTCGTCTTAATGTAAATGGAAAATTAGACTCGCAATATCTAAAATCTAGAAATTTAAGTGACTATAAATTGTCATAATAACAAAAACCACATAATATCACGATTTTACAAACAGCTACAAAACCATAGTTCCAAACTGTGCTCACTGACCATTTTATATATGCCTAAATTGATCAAAGCAATCAATTCAAGGACAATTTTCTACTCATCTTTGTATATCTGGTATTCTGTAAACTGAGGATATTAGATCAATCTGTATTTTCTAAATTTTTTGTTAAAGAAATACATTATTAGAATAGCTATATCTACCGCAATTGTGTTGCATGTAATTCTCTAAAAAACTCATTAATATTTTTAGAGGATTTTATCTGCCCTTGTTTTCAACATTGTTTTCAGGGATGAAGATGCTCTTCTACAATCATTTCTTATATTCAAATAAAAAAAAATATATTCAATATAGTAACTCCATATACTTTACTGTAACTCAGCTGTAATGCCAGCGCACTCAGCCAGTGAAGGGGATATTGCTATGGTCATTACATTTGATAGCATTTTTATCAAACTAGCCCTTTTCTCTAACAGCGTCTATTACCTTAGGTTGCATATTCATAGTGTGTCGATCTTAAAAAATCATGGCAGATTCTAGATCAATTAGCTGTTTTGACTATAAAATTCAGAAAAGGAGGATTATATTTCCCATAGCATTCCCAGAATCATGTTACTTACAAAATTTTAGATGGAGGTGTCAGGAAAAGAAATTTTATACCTGTTTTTAGAATCTACTCCCCTCTTTCTCAGTAATTTACCTCTTTTATTATAGTCCATTCTTTTGAGATTTGTATAACTTATTGTAGATCTATAGAAGCATAAATGAGTGAGATACAATATATGTTATCGGGTCTTATGCCGGAGTCACACAATGGTGATTCAAGGCCACACTTGTGGTAACAGTCGAATGGGGCGAACATCATGGACAGCTGTAAGTGGATTCTGACAGCATAATATGTTATAACATTACTAGCTTGTTCTGATCAATATTAACTTTTGTATGTACGTAATCTGGTGGCGTAGTATGTCGCTGATTAATCCATGCCCCCATTTTTTGGTTGCGACACAATGGCACAGTACGTAGACGCATCCAGAATTACGCCGATGTACTTGCATAGTAGGTGATAGCAGCATTCGTTATGACATGGTGTGCATGGATACCATCATATAAATAGTAAGTTGAACTCTGCACTGATTATTCTCGTTCAGATACAGCAACAACTAGCTCACTATGAATAACATTTTGGAAGAGCATGGCCTCTGTTAAACCTCATACTAAACTACCAACATGACCCCAAATTTGTTAAAGCCATTTCTGATTATCATGGTGCCCTGATGCAGATAAGAATTGTGTAAGATCTTCATTGTACGAAGATATTCAAGAAGCAGAGAATTCTAAGATGTTTCTGGTCACTACCATACTGATGCAAAAGCTGGCTACTGCAAATCGAGGATTATATAAGAATTTTACTAGGATTACTTGCAACTTTTTCTATGAAATTTTGTAATGGGTTAAACCGTAAATAACAAAGACCCTGACATTCTGGAGGAGACAGATTGAACACAACCTGCATGTTGCAAATTGTCCTACATTATCTTACGACAGGCAAATCCTTAAAGAGCTCCCAACATCCTCAGCAGTATTGTGTCTGATACTTGTAGATCTCATGTACAAGCCTTTCGATAGGAGGTCATGCAGGTTCCCAGTATTTCTGAGAAATGGAAGGAGATAGCCCATGAATTTGAGCAATGATGGAAATTTCCATAATTCCTTAAAGCAAAGGACGGGAGGCACATTCGCATCCAGAAAATCTACCTTGATTCTTCTTACGGTTGATTTTGTTGAGTACAAGTTCTTCTAGTATATGGATGTAAGAGCCATAGAATCCGATTCTGATGGTAGGATTTTTGCCAAGACAAAGTTACTGGATATGTTGGATAAACGCAAAACCTACTTGCTTGCCACTGGAAGATTTGAAGACGAAATGGAAGGTAAACCCCCAATGAAATATTTCTGATGAAAACATACCCTGCACGATGCTTGACACGTGCAGAACGAATCTACAACTATCAATTGGGCAGGACAAGATAGACTGTGTAGAGCATTTTAAGGATCTTAGCGACCAAGTAATTATTGTTCCAAATTATCATAATCTTCAATCATAATCTTTATTTGTTGGACAGTCCGATATTTTAACTCTTTCTTGAAACATGTGCATTATGAAAATACGCTGTGTATATCATTTTATGATCTAATAAAAAATTTTCCTTCATCTTTCATAGGTTTAGATTTTTTCACATTTTTATCAAGCTTCATCACAATCGTATCAAGTCCATGGTGTTGGCACCATGTGTGCTGCACAACTTAATTTTGACGGCATAACGAAACGCTAGGAGTGAGGGAGCCCAAGAGGACTCATATACGTATGAGGTCGTACCTGGCAGCTGGAAGTCTGACCAAATTTTATATTGTCTGACTTTCAGACGAAGACGCACATCAAGCTTTACTGGAAGAAGTCAACGTGACCACCTGCGGGAACAGTGAATTCCCCTGTAGGTTCCGTTCCTTGGTAAGATTCTATGATCTAGAAAGTTTTCATGTATTACAATTAGTCGAAAAAATTACATAAGTAAGTTTATGTCAATTATTAATAAGAAAAAATGTGTTTTGAACAATATGTTTTGAACTTTGAAACTGCAAATAAACTTCTGAATTTTTTATATCCTTATCACATCCACTTTTGAAAATATTTTCATATAACAAATAGAAATAGCTTACGTTTTTTTTATAAATACTCAATATTTTGATAAGGCAAATTTAGTTATTAATTATTGAATGCATTGTACTCATGCCAAAATATGTATTTCCTGGATTGAAAGACATTTTTGACAGGAATATTTATCATAATAAATCAATACTTTTTTTTTTCTTTTTGGCTCCTTCATTTTTACCTCGTCATAGTCATCCTCAGCATGATCATCTCTTCCTACGCCTATTGACGCAAATGGCCTCGATTAGGTTTCACCAGTCGTCTCTATCTTGAGCTTTTGAATCAATACTTCTCTATTCATCCTCTCTTACTTCATTGTTCTACGCATTAGAAAATACATGAGGAGGATACTTAACATAGGTGACAGCACATTTCCCAGGAGTTCAAAGGATATTCATTTGAACGAACTCAAACTATTCAAATACACTTCTTTGAGCATTCTTTAATATTTTCTGGAATCATACCAGTCATGAATTAGTTCCAAATAGAAACTATATCAATTTATTTGTAAGAGGTTCCTTGGATAAATCAAGAGATAACATATGAAAAATATATATAATTTATTATTTGAAAAAATATATATTGTATATAAGGTATTTACAAACATAAACGAAATATTTACTGGCCTTACAATAGCCATATCATATTTTAACATATCAATGGCAACATGCTTTCCACCAGCGCAGAAATAGATGTATTTTCAGTTGTAGTAGGAAGACTGATTTCTAAATACTTTTCATCATATTCTTCCTGGAGATCTGCTTTCCTAGAGGATTGTGTGGCATCTTTAAATGATATTGGCAAAAGCAAAAGTGAAGATACAAGGTTACAGGGAAGAGCGCAGCATGTCACGTTAGGTCGCTTGAAGAAGACTACTAACACATTGTTCCAATCTTATCATGTCTGTCTTTTATAGATTGAGCAGTGTGTGTTGAAAGTGTGTTGCTAATACTACTTTCACACCAGATGGCTGAGCAATCTCGCACTAGCCATATGGCTGCAGATGACTGCGGAAGCCAGTGTGAGGCTAGTCATGGGCCAAAGTCGTGAAAAAAAAAAAAACACTAAAATGCTTGCACAGTCATGGCGTTTCCACTGTGGAACAGTATATAGGGTGGCAGAGAGTAGGCGTACCGGCAACGCACTAACTATATACTGGACTCACGTACGGGCTTGTATGGCTGCGTAAAGCTACATGCTGGTATCATACAGCTGCGTGGACATCCCAGAGGAATGTTGTACACTATGTGTGGTTAGCTTAGAGTTCTCGCAAGATACGTTTGACGATGTACTGTTGTGTAGATAACTGACTGTCGGAAGATAAATTGCAACATTGCACTGAGGAGGACACATTTCTGCTGCATACCACTACTAATAGCTTCATATGGAACTCAAATCATATGAAAGATCTTATTGAATACAACAACTCATCATTTGCACTTTTAAAATTTGCACCATACACATCTAAAGAGATCCAGTGTATGATGGACAGAGATCTACAAATAAGGATTCTGCAACATATTTAGTGCACTTATGCTCTGACTGCATCTTATCTCCTATACTATGATGATGATGGAGAAGAAAGAGCCCTCACCAACAATAAAAAAACAGAAGAGAACATATTGGGTAATTGCATTTTATTATTCGGGACTCCTTTTATTCACTTCCTAAACCTTTTATGTTTTTCAACTTATATATTTCCAGGTTAAACCTTAGCTGCAAAGGAGACCTAAGTACATATATTTATGTTTTTAACTTATAACTTACAAGGTGAAACCTTGGCTGAAGAGGAGACCCATGTTTGGGCAATATCATCATTTGATAGCAGAGCTGAATCTTGAAGAATTTCAATCTTTTACGAACTATGTTATAATGAGTCCCAATTTATTCAAAAAATTTCTTCACAGGATCTAACACTGTATCACTATTCTAGAGAATTGGTGTAAATTTATTATAAATAATTTTTTTTTGTGTATTATAATCTACTTCTGTTAGGTCATAGAATACAGCTGTTCTAGCCTGGTTAGGTCAATTAACAGGTAAACGACTGTTCTATTATGTTATGGAATAGGTTTGGCGCATTTACTGCTGCAAAAAAGTATTATAAATTTTCTGATTATTGTTCTCTTTCAGGAATTGTTATGTTATGTTGAACATACTTGTATAAAACTAGCTAGGGTTAGTTTCTATTGTTTGAGTAATTGTAGTCAGTATTTTCTGTTCCATGAAAATTAGTTATCAAGCAGCGGTCAGCTGAGAAAGTTCAGTTTGTAATGATTATTTTAAAGCTTCAGCAAATACAGTGTTTTGAGTTTTAAAGGAATCCTCCACGGAATTAAATAAAATGGTTTATATCCCATTTGAAGAGTGTTCTTCCTTCATTTACCAATAGCCAAAAAAAAAAAAAAAAAAAAAAAAAAAAAAAAAAAAACATACGATTTCATTGAGGACTATGGAGTGCTGAAGATTGAAGATGCAAGAAAAGCACGGCTGTTAGCCAAAACAGTGTTTACAAGATTTAAGGGAATATTGATCAGATATATAGAACAAAGGCAAAGCGCTGAAATTATAAAGAACTATTATGGTAAAGTTGGGGATTCTTTTGAGAAAATAGAAATCAAACATAATGAGTAAACTACATTCATAGATAACAGTGACGATTATGAAACAGAAGCGCAATGGTTTTTTAATGAAATACTTAAATTTTTTGTAAATTAGAGTTAGCTATGAGGGAATACTCTAAATCTATGGAAAATAGCAATTCAGAGAGTGAAATAAAGTTCAACAATAATAGGGAGGAGGGAGAAAGGCAGATAGGGACAGTGAAAAAAAGTGAGTGGAGAGAAAAAGTGGCCATTTAAACAGGAGAAACCCAAATAACCTCAGTTTGCAGGGGATGTGAGGGAATACGCTATATTCAAGTCTGACTTTAAGCACAGAGTTGAGAGCAATTACGCAGAGTGGGACTGCATCACACTTTTAAGTAAGTGCTTGTTAGAAAAGCCCTCACAGCTCATCAAGGGACTTGATAACGATTATGATGCAGCGTGGGAATATCTGTATTCCGTGTAACGCTACCCCAGCATGTAGCAGATGCTATTCTTGAAGTGATCATAAGATTTAAACTATTGCAACCTGGTGAGGACTCTAGGTTTTGTGATCTATCCCATCTCATACGAAGGAGTTACAAGACATTAAAAGAAGTAAATAAGCCACATGATATGGGCATCAATCACATGTTAGCCATAATTTAGCAAAAGATGTGTGTAGAGGATAGAAAAGTGTGTGAAAGAGAGTTTCATTGTGAGGGCCAAGAGGCTTTTCTTGGCAGCCTTCTGAAATGGATGGACTGAGAAAGAAAAACAAGGATGAGGGCATATGACCCCATTAAGTACACAAATATAACAGTTCCAAAATCAATACACTACACGATAACAACGAAAGAGTACAGCAACAAATGTTGGTTATGTCAGAATTCACCACATTAAACAGATTAGTGCGACAAGTTAAAGGATATGACAGCGGAAAAGCGTCAGGCAAAGGCCAGCAATAACATGCTTGCTTTTCTCGTCCGAAGAAAAAGCCCATGCCCAGAAACTGATTGCAAATACTATCATCACCGATTATTTGACACAACCGCAAAAAAGTCAGCAGATGCATTAAGTGTTGGTCATCAGAATGTTAACAGCCCCCTCTTGTCAGTGCTGACAGCAGAAGTCCATGGACTCAGAGGCGGGAGCGCTGCAAATATTCTCATTGACTCAGTTGTTCAAGTATCATTGATCCGGTATAGTTTGGCACAGGAGTTAAGCTTAAAGGGAGAGAAAGTAAGAATAGAGATTACCAAAGTTGGCAGAGAAACTGACGGAATGACAACTAAGTCATATACAGTGAAGGTGACGTCATTTTTTGATGGCAGTGTTCATCCCATCAAAGCCATTGTCATTGAGAAGGTGTCACTAGGTGACGTTGCTATGAAGTTATGTTTGAAAGCAAATACATTACATTGCAAGGAAGGTGGTATTGACATTCTAGTCGGTGTAGATCACCCAGAGCTGAAAACAGGAAGAACAACAATTGTTCAGCAGTTTGTAGCGAGATAGACACCTTTGGGTTGGGTAGTTTTTGGCCCAGAATGCAGTAATGGTATACCAACACTCTCAATAAAGGTAATGATTGTTCAAGTGTCTTCCTGTACAATAGATATTACTGATTTCTGGTCAACCAAAGCTAAGGGAGTCAGAGGAGAGGAGATAAACAGACAGTTTAATTTGTTTGTGGAGGATAATGGTATAATGCGAACTAAAGGTCGGATTGACAAAAACATTACTTTAAAATTTGATATTGTCAATCCTATTCTTGTGGATAAGAAGCATCATTTGACCCGGTTGTTGATTTGTTATGCCCATTGTAAGTCTATGCATATGGGTTTGCAATCCACTCTTAGTTTTTTGCGCATACATGGTTTGTGGATTGTGAAGGCTAGGCAAGCAGTTTTGTCTGTCCTTAAGGATTGTATTGTATGCCAGCGTTATAATGCTAGCACAGTGAAGTATCCTTCTCCTTCTTCGCTTCCTTCTTCCATGGTTAATTTGAGTGTGCCTTTTGCTGATACTGGTGGGGATTATACAGGCCACTTATGGTTGAGGGAGAAAAATTGAGAAAAAATAAGGTGTACATTCTTATTTTCACTTGTTTCAATACAAGAGCAATACATTTGGAAGTTGTCCAGTCTATGTCAACCTCGGAATTTATATTAGCTTTCATTAGATTTTCTAATAGGTTTGGTGTTCTTAATGCTGTTTATTCAGATAATGCCAAGTCCTTTGTTCAGGCTGGTAATATAATTGAACAGTTACTTACTTCTTCTGAGTTTGAGGAGAAGTTTAGGGTCGCTTCAATTTCTCATAAGACTTTCCCTGTGTACGCAGCGTGGTATGGTTCTGTTTGGGAAAGATCAATTAAAACAGTTAAGCATTGCCTTTTTAAAACTCTTGGTAGATTTATTCCTTCATTTTCTGAATTTGTCACTTTCCTCTCTGACATTCAGAAAATTTTGAATAATAGGCCTTTAACTTATAGATCTTGTGAAAATGAGTTAGATATAATTTCTCCTAATCATTTCTTGGTTGGCATATTTATTCATTCATTAATGTTTGGTGATTCTGAACAAATTCCTGAGTGGGAGTATGGTGAGGAGGATGAGCATTATTCTCTCATTGCTTGTACTTTGGAAACTAGGGATGGACTTTATGAAAGCTTTAAGGAAAGGTGGCTTTCTGAATATATAGTAAGTTTAAAAAGAAAAGGATAAATCTTCTTTTCATCCTCCAAGAAAGTGGGAAAAAGGGGAAATTGCTCTCTTTAAATTATCTTCCAAATCTAGAACTTATTGGCCATTGGTTAGAATTGTTGAAACATTCAGTGACAACGAAGGTGCTGTACGTACTGTTCGTATTGTTAAGCCTGATAAAAGTGAAAGTAGTGAAAGTGAATTTAATGTTAGTTTCTTAATACCTTTAGAATTATATTCTGAACTTAGTGATCCTAATTTATATGTTCAAATTGAAGAACAAGAAGAAAGTGTTAGTGAGTTGGAGACAGATGAAATACCTGACACTGGAACAGCTTTGCCCAATGAAACATCTACTAGGCCTACCTGTAGTATTGCTCTTGCCTCCAGAAACCTAATAAGAAGTTTAGGTCTGAAGGGTATATTGTAAACAATGGATTGTTTTTGTTTTATAAAAGTTGTCTTTTGTTGTCGAGTTAATCTGTCAAAATGGTTCTTTGTGTAGAAATAGTTGATTGGAGAATGGTAATTTCATTCGTGGGAGAATAGTCGAATTGACTAGTTTGTTTGTTTCTTACTTTTTGTCCCCACTTTTGGTGTTCGTTTATGGACGGAAAGTAAACCGAATGATTGCCGTTTGTTAATATTAAATGTAAAACCTCAACTTTCCCTTTTTTGTATTCTACTTGAATTAATTACTTTAATGTTTACTGTATTCCTTATAAGGAAACAGTTTTGTTTTCCCGTCTTTATTTTTCAACATTGTTCGAGAGTTTCGGACAAAGTGAAAGAAAACAAAGTTGTTGACAATTTTTGGTCCGAGAAGGAATTCAGAGTCTGCGGAACCGGTCGGACAGAAGAACGGGTGTTCTGTTTCTGCCATAAAAAGTGAATTAAGGATTTTAAATTCAAAGCTTAAGAAGAAATTATTCTAGAAGAAGGTGCATGTAAGTAGAAATATGAAGACTTGCCTTATAAATGATTTGAGTTAGATCATTCTGACAGCTTCTTTTTTTACATATGACGACGGACTGTCACAATTATTTTGATGAAGACTTAAGTTAGCGTTACCAGATTGTTAGATACCAAATTCCCCTGAGAATAACGGAAATACAATGTAATCATGAGCTACAATGAAAATAAAAAAACATGAATACGTTTATTCTAATGCTAATTTTTGTTTTATTCATTTTGTAGCATATATTTGCATCAAGCCTGATAAAAACACCCATCATAGTTTGAAAATAACGTTGGTGAAATTTGTCCATCTGGTAACATTGACTTGCATAAACAAGTAGCAGACGACAAGAATAGCGCCACCTGTTGCGGATGCACCCTACTAAAGCGTCCAAATGCTCACAGAAATCTAAGTGATGTTCCTGACTCCCCTCTACTGTCTTTGTTTATTCATGAAGGTAGCAGGCGGCCTATTAACTTTGGAAGAGTAGCAGATCAGCTTTGATTTGGAATAACTATACTCAAATAAGAGCTGTTCCTCAAATGATTTATGATTCAACTGAAAAGGAATACAATTTAATGATTAAAGAAACCCTTTCTGACAAAACCAGGAACATAAGTGGTGAGTTACCCTTAAATTTGTACTCTTTGGTATAGACTTAACAGTTCCCTTTACTTAAACCAGGTGTCTCTATAAATGACTGTTCAGTACCTGTGCATCAACCTGTATCCTTACAGCCACCTGATCTTAAGCTACAGCAGAACAACATCAACTCACAATGTATAACTGCCAGTACCTTTGCATCAACCTGTATCCTTACAGCCACATGATCTTGAGCAACAACAGAACAACATCAACTCCCAATGTATAACTGCCAGTACCTGTGCATCAACCTGTATCCTTACAGCCACCTGATCTTGAGTAACAGCCGAATAACATCAACTCCCAATGTATAACTGCCAGCACCTGTGCATCAACCTGTATCCTTGTAACCACCCGATCTTGAGTAACACTAGAACAACATCAACTCCCAATATATAACTGCCATTACCTGTGCATCAACCTGTATCCTTACAGACACCTGTTCTTGAGCAACAGCAGAACAACATCAACTCCCAATGTATAACTGCCAGTACCTGTGCATAAACCTGTATCATTACAGCCACCTGATCTTGAGCAATAGCAGAACAACATCAACTCCTAATGTATAACTGCCAGTACTTCTGCATCAACCTGTATCCTTACAGCCACCTGATCTTGAGTAACAGCAGAACAACATCAACTACCAATGTATAACTGCCAGTACCTTTGCATCAACCTGTAACCTTACAGCCACCTGATTTTGAGCAACAACAGAACCACATCAACTCCCAATGTATAACTGCCAGCACCTGTGCATCAACCTGTATCCTTGTAACCACCTTATCTTGAGTAACACCAGAACAACATCAACTCCCAATGTATAACTGCCAGTACCTGTGCATCAACCTGTATCCTTACAGACACCTGTTCTTGAGCAACAGCAGAACAACATCAACTCCAAATGTATAACTGCCAGTACCTGTGCATCAACCTGTATCCTTGCAGCCACGGGATCTTGAGTAACAGCAGAACAAATTCAACTCACAATGTATAACTGCCAGTACCTGTGCATCAACCTGTATCCTTGCAGCCACCTGATCTTGAGTAACAGCAGAACAACATCAACTCCCAATGTATAACTGACAGTACCTGTGCATTAACCTGTATCCTACCAGCTAACTGATTTTGAGCAATAGCAGAACAACATCAACCCCAATGTATAACTGCCAGTACCTGCGCATCAACCTGTATCCTTGCAGCCCCGTGATCTTGAGTAACAGCAGAAATCCCAATGTATAACTGCCAGTACCTATGCATCAACCTGTATTCTTACAGCCACCTGATCTTCAACAACATCAGAACAACATCAACTCCCAATGTATAACTGCCAGTACCTGTGCATCAACCTGTATCCTTGCAGCCACCTGATCTTGAGTAACAGCAGAATAACATCAACTCCCAATATATAACTGCCATTACCTGTGCATCAACCTGTATCCTTGCAGCCACGTGATATTGAGCAAAA
>NC_090726.1:70396736-70406736 GCF_036898095.1 Palaemon carinicauda | reverse complement strand
ATTATTAGAATAGCTATATCTACCGCAATTGTGTTGCATGTAATTCTCTAAAAAACTCATTAATATTTTTAGAGGATTTTATCTGCCCTTGTTTTCAACATTGTTTTCAGGGATGAAGATGCTCTTCTACAATCATTTCTTATATTCAAATAAAAAAAAATATATTCAATATAGTAACTCCATATACTTTACTGTAACTCAGCTGTAATGCCAGTGCACTCAGCCAGTGCAGGGGATATTGCTATGGTCATTACATTTGATAGCATTTTTATCAAACTAGCCCTTTTCTCTAACAGCGTCTTTTACCTTAGGTTGCATATTCATAGTGTGTCGATCTTAAAAAATCATGGCAGATTCTAGATCAATTAGCTGTTTTGACTATAAAATTCAGAAAAGGAGGATTATATTTCCTATAGCAATCCCAGAATCATGTTACTTACAAAATTTTAGATGGAGGTGTCAGGAAAAGAAATTTTATACCTGTTTTTAGAATCTACTCCCCTCTTTCTCAGTAATTTACCTCTTTTATTATAGTCCATTCTTTTGAGATTTGTATAACTTATTGTAGATCTATAGAAGCATAAATGAGTGAGATACAATATATGTTATCGGGTCTTATGCCGGAGTCACACAATGGTGATTCAAGGCCACACTTGTGGTAACGGTCGAATGGGGCGAACATCATGGACAGCTGTAAGTGGATTCTGACACCATAATATATTATAACATTACTAGCTTGTTCTGATCAATATTAACTTTTGTATGTACGTAATTGGGTGGCGTAGTATGTCGCTGATTAAGCCCTGCCCCCATTTTTTGGTTGCGACACAATGGCACAGTACGTAGACGCATCCAGAATTACGCCGATGTACTTACATAGTAGGTGATAGCAGCATTCGTTATGACATGGTGTGCATGGATACCATCATATAAATAGCAAGTTGAACTCTGCACTGATTATTCTCGTTCAGATACAGCAACGACTAGCTCACTGTGAATAACATTTTGGAAGAGCATGGCCTCTGTTAAACCTCATACTAAACTACCAACATGACCCCAAATTTGTTAAAGCCATTTCTGATTATCATGGTGCCCTGATGCAGATAAGAATTGTGTAAGATCTTCATTGTACGAAGATATTCAAGAAGCAGAGAATTCTAAGATGTTTCTGGTCACTACCATACTGATGCAAAAGCTGGCTACTGCAAATCGAGGATTATATAAGAATTTTACTAGGATTACTTGCAACTTTCTCTATGAAATTTTGTAATGGGTTAAACCGTAAATAACAAAGACCCTGACATTCTGGAGGAGACAGATTGAACACAACCTGCATGTTGCAAATTGTCCTACATTATCTTACGACAGGCAAATCCTTAAAGAGCTCCCAACATCCTCAGCAGTATTGTGTCTGATACTTGTAGATCTCATGTACAAGCCTTTCGATAGGAGGTCATGCAGGTTCCCAGTATTTCTGAGAAATGGAAGGAGATAGCCCATGAATTTGAGCAATGATGGAAATTTCCATAATTCCTTAAAGCAAAGGACGGGAGGCACATTCGCATCCAGAAAATCTACCTTGATTCTTCTTACGGTTGACTTTGTTGAGTACAAGTTCTTCTAGTATATGGATGTAAGAGCCATAGAATCCGATTCTGATGGTAGGATTTTTGCCAAGACAAAGTTACTGGATATGTTGGATAAACGCAAAACCTACTTGCTTGCCACTGGAAGATTTGAAGACGAAATGGAAGATAAACCCCCAATGAAATATTTCTGATGAAAACATACCCTGCACGATGCCTGACACGTGCAGAACGAATCTACAAGTATCAATTGGGCAGGACAAGATAGACTGTGTAGAGCATTTTAAGGATCTTAGCGACCAAGTAATTATTGTTCCAAATTATCATAATCTTCAATCATTATCTTTATTTGTTGGACAGTCCGATAATTTAACTCTTTCTTGAAACATGTGCATTATGAAAATACGCTGTGTATATCATTTTATGATCTAATAGAAATTTTTCCTTTATCTTTCACAGGTTTAGATTTTTTCACATTTTCATCAAGCTTCATCACAATCGTATCAAGTCCATGGTGTTGGCATCATGTGTGCTGCACAACTTAAGGGCAGGCTCCACCCTGAATGGGTGCCAATCGTAAAAAATATTTCCCAAAAATACACTAATCAAGACACACTAATGAAATTTTCAGGCATTATTAGCACTATAATAAGGCATATCCTCTGTAAGTTTTATCATCCTACAGGGAAAACAAAGGATTTTATGAATAAAAATGTGAAAATCGGAGCTAGCGACTTAAATGTTATTTGGTGACCAGTGAGAAACTACTGTCTTGAATTGAAATGCGCTCTGTTATTATGTTTGTTTATCCACCTGGAACAACCACACAAAGTTTTATCAATATCGAACAGTAAATAAGCACACAGCAAGAAAAAAACGAGTAATAACTTTAGTGAAAGCCAAGCCGTTGATGGTGGGAAACCTAGAAATAAATATTCACCAAAATTTAAAATCTCGATTTAGGGAAAAAACCTTCTTTGTTTTTGTAGGTATTATGTCACTTGATAGCCTAAAACATCTAAATATTATATTACTTAAGGCATAAGAGCAGGACAAGCAAAGAAATACACCCCTCTCCCGAAAAAGAAAAAACGAGAAATTACGATTTTTGTCTGATGATAGAAATATTGGATATAAAATCATAGTCACCCCGGAGTCCATTTTCTTTGATGTCACTAATATGAGAAAACAACTTTGAACAGTTTTTAAGGGGTAAACTATAAAAATTTGAAAATTACTAATGATATTTCTTATTTTTACTATTAACATAACCATGGGGGGCATTATAGAGGCTGGAGATGAATTCTACACATATCATGGCCTTCTGATAGGCAAAAGGAATACTTTTAGCAAAGAAAAAAAATTGGCAAAAATCACCCTTGTAAGATGGAGACTATTTTTGACGGCATAACGAAACGCTAGGAGTGAGGGAGCCCAAGAGGACTCATATACGTATGAGGTCCTACCTGGCAGCTGGAAGTCTGACCAAATTTTATATTGTCTGACTTTCAGACGAAGACGCTCATCAAGCTTTACTGGAAGAAGTCAACGTGACCACCTGCGGGAACAGTGAATTCCCCTGTAGGTTCCGTTCCTTGGTAAGATTCTATGATCTAGAAAGTTTTCATGTATTACAATTAGTCGAAAAAATTACATAAGTAAGTTTATGTCAATTATTAATAAGAAAAAATGTGTTTTGAACAATATGTTTTGAACTTTGAAACTGCAAATAAACTTCTGAATTTTTTATATCCTTATCACATCCACTTTTGAAAATATTTTCATATAACAAATAGAAATAGCTTACGTTTTTTTATAAATACTCAATATTTTTATAAGGCAAATTTAGTTATTAATTATTGAATGCATTATACTCATGCCAAAATATGTATTTCCTGGATTGAAAGACATTTTTGACAGGAATATTTATCATAATAAATTAATGCTTTTTTTTTTTCTTTTTGGCTCCTTCATTCTTACCTCGTCACCGTCATCCTCAGCATGATCATCTCTTCCTACGCCTATTGACGCAAATGGCCTCGATTAGGTTTCACCAGTCATCTCTATCTTGAGCTTTTGAATCAATACTTCTCTATTCATCCTCTCTTACTTCATTGTTCTACGCATTAGAAAATACATGAGGAGGATACTTAACATAGGTGACAGCACATTTCCCAGGAGTTCACTGGATATTCATTTGAACGAACTCTAACCATGTCAAATACACTTCTTTGAGCATTCTTTAATATTTTCTGGAATCATACCAGTCATGAATTAGTTCCAAATAGAAACTATATCAATTTATTTGTAAGAGGTTCCTTGGATAAATCAAGAGATAACATACGAAAAATATATATAATTTATTATTTGAAAAAATATATATTGTATATAAGGTATTTACAAACATAAACGAAATATTTACTGGCCTTACAATAGCCATATCATATTTTAACATATCAATGGCAACATGCTTTCCACCAGCGCAGAAATAGATGTATTTTCAGTTGTAGTAGGAAGACTGATTTCTAAATACTTTTCATCATATTCTTCCTGGAGATCTGCTTTCCTAGAGGATTGTGTGGCATCTTTAAATGATATTGGCAAAAACAAAAGTGAAGATACAAGGTTACAGGGAAGAGCGCAGCATGTCACGTTAGGTCGCTTGAAGAAGACTACTAACACATTGTTCCAATCTTATCATGTCTGTCTTTTATAGATTGAGCAGTGTGTGTTGAAAGTGTGTTGCTAATACTACTTTCACACCAGATGGCTGAGCAATCTCGCACTAGCCATATGGCTGCAGATGACTGCGGAAGCCAGTGTGAGGCTAGCCATGGGCCAAAGTCGTGAAAAAAAAAAAAACACTAAAATGCTTGCACAGTCATGGCGTTTCCACTGTGGAACAGTATATAGGGTGGCAGAGAGTAGGCGTACCGGCAACGCACTAACTATATACTGGACTCACGTACGGGCTTGTATGGCTGCGTAAAGCTACATGCTGGTATCATACAGCTGCGTGGACATCCCAGAGGAATGTTGTACACTATGTGTGGTTAGCTTAGAGTTCTCGCAAGATACGTTTGACGATGTACTGTTGTGTAGATAACTGACTGTCGGAAGATAAATTGCAACATTGCACTGAGGAGGACACATTTCTGCTGCATACCACTACTAATAGCTTCATATGGAACTCAAATCATATGAAAGGTCTTATTGAATACAACTCATCATTTGCACTTTTAAAATTTGCACCATACACATCTAAAGAGATCCAGTGTATGATGGACAGAGATCTACAAATAAGGATTCTGCAACATATTTAGTGCACTTATGCTCTGACTGCATCTTATCTCCTATACTATGATGATGATGGAGAAGAAAGAGCCCTCACCAACAATAAAAAAACAGAAGAGAACATATTGGGTAATTGCATTTTATTATTCGGGACTCCTTTTATTCACTTCCTAAACCTTTTATGTTTTTCAACTTATATATTTCCAGGTTAAACCTTAGCTGCAAAGGAGACCTAAGTACATATATTTATGTTTTTAACTTATAACTTACAAGGTGAAACCTTGGCTGAAGAGGAGACCCATGTTTGAGCAATATCATCATTTGATAGCAGAGCTGAATCTTGAAGAATTTCAATCTTTTACGAACTATGTTATAATGAGTCCCAATTTACTCAAAAAATTTCTTCACAGGATCTAACACTGTATCACTATTCTAGAGAATTGGTGTAAATTCATTATAAATAATTTTTTTTTGTGTATTATAATCTACTTCTGTTAGGTCATAGAATACAGCTGTTCTAGCCTGGTTAGGTCAATTAACAGGTAAACGACTGTTCTATTATGTTATGGAATAGGTTTGGCGCATTTATTGCTGCAAAAAAGTATTATAAATTTTCTGATTATTGTTCTTTTTCAGGAATTGTTATGTTATGTTGAACATACTTGTATAAAACTAGCTAGGGTTAGTTTCTATTGTTTGAGTTATTGTAGTCAGTATTTTCTGTTCCATGAAAATTAGTTATCAAGCAGCGGTCAGCTGGGAAAGTTCAGTTTGTAATGATTATTTTAAAGCTTCAGCAAATACAGTGTTTTGAGTTTTAAAGGGATCCTCCACGGAATTGAATAAAATAGTTTATATCCCATTTGAAGAGTGTTCTTCCTTCATTTACCAATAGCCAAAAAAAAAAAAAAAAAAAACATACGATTTCATTGAGGACTATGGAGTGCTGAAGATTGAAGATGCAAGAAAAGCACGGCTGTTAGCCAAAACAGTGTTTACAAGATTTAAGGGAATATTGATCAGATATATAGAACAAAGGCAAAGCGCTGAAATTATAAAGAACTATTATGGTAAAGTTGAGGATTCTTTTGAGAAAATAGAAATCAAACATAATGAGTACACTACATTCATAGATGACAGTGACGATTATGAAACAGAAGAGCAATGGTTTTTAATGAAATACTCAAATTTTTTGTAAATTAGAGTTAGCTATGAGGGAATACTCTAAATCTATGGAAAATAGCAATTCAGAGAGTGAAATAAAGTTCAACGACAATAGGGAGGAGGGAGAAAGGCAGATAGGGACAGTGAAAAAAAGTGAGTGGAGAGAAAAAGTGGCCATTTAAACAGGAGAAACCCAAATAACCCCAGTTTGCAGGGGATGTGAGGGAATACGCTATGTTCAAGTCTGACTTTAAGCACAGAGTTGAGAGCAATTACGCGGAATGGGACTGCATCACACTTTTAAGTAAGTGCTTGTTAGAAAAGCCCTCACAGCTCATCAAGGGACTTGATAACGATTATGATGCAGCGTGGGAATATCTGTATTCCGTGTAACGCTACCCCAGCATGTAGCAGATGCTATTCTTGAAGTGATCATAAGATTTAAACTATTGCAACCTGGTGAGGACTCTAGGTTTTGTGATCTATCCCATCTCATACGAAGGAGTTACAAGACATTAAAAGAAGTAAATAAGCCACATGATATGGGCATCAATCACATGTTAGCCATAATTTAGCAAAAGGTGTGTGTAGAGGATAGAAAAGTGTGTGAAAGAGAGTTTCATTGTGAGGGCCAAGAGGCATCTCATGGCAGCCTTCTGAAATGGATGGACTGGGAAAGAAAAACAAGGATGAGGGCATCGGACCCCATTAAGTACACAAATATAACAGTTCCAAAATCAATACACTACACGATAACAACGAAAGAGTACAGCAACAAATGTTGGTTATGTCAGAATTCACCACATTAAACAGATTAGTGCGACAAGTTAAAGGATATGACAGCGGAAAAGCGTCAGGCAAAGGCCAGCAATAACATGCTTGCTTTTCTCGTCCGAAGAAAAAGCCCATGCCCAGAAACTGATTGCAAATACTATCATCACCGATTATTTGACACAACCGCAAAAAAGTCAGCAGATGCATTAAGTGTTGGTCATCAGAATGTTAACAGCCCCCTCTTGTCAGTGCTGACAGCAGAAGTCCATGGACTCAGAGGCGGGAGCGCTGCAAATATTCTCATTGACTCAGTTGTTCAAGTATCATTGATCCGGTATAGTTTGGCACAGGAGTTAAGCTTAAAGGGAGAGAAAGTAAGAATAGAGATTACCAAAGTTGGCAGAGAAACTGACGGAATGACAACTAAGTCATATACAGTGAAGGTGACGTCATTTCTTGATGGCAGTGTTCATCCCATCAAAGCCATTGTCATTGAGAAGGTGTCACTAGGTGACGTTGCTATGAAGTTATGTTTGAAAGCAAATACATTACATTGCAAGGAAGGTGGTATTGACATTCTAGTCGGTGTAGATCACCCAGAGCTGAAAACAGGAAGAACAACAATTGTTCAGCAGTTTGTAGCGAGATAGACACCTTTGGGTTGGGTAGTTTTTGGCCCAGAATGCAGTAATGGTATACCAACACTCTCAATAAAGGTAATGATTGTTCAAGTGTCTTCCTGTACAATAGATATTACTGATTTCTGGTCAACCAAAGCTAAGGGAGTCAGAGGAGAGGAGATAAACAGACAGTTTAATTTGTTTGTGGAGGATAATGGTATAATGCGAACTAAAGGTCGGATTGACAAAAACATTACTTTAAAATTTGATATTGTCAATCCTATTCTTGTGGATAAGAAGCATCATTTGACCCGGTTGTTGATTTGTTATGCCCATTGTAAGTCTATGCATATGGGTTTGCAATCCACTCTTAGTTTTTTGCGCATACATGGTTTGTGGATTGTGAAGGCTAGGCAAGCAGTTTTGTCTGTCCTTAAGGATTGTATTGTATGCCAGCGTTATAATGCTAGCACAGTGAAGTATCCTTCTCCTTCTTCGCTTCCTTCTTCCATGGTTAATTTGAGTGTGCCTTTTGCTGATACTGGTGGGGATTATACAGGCCACTTATGGTTGAGGGAGAAAAAATGAGAAAAATTAAGGTGTACATTCTTATTTTCACTTGTTTCAATACAAGAGCAATACATTTGGAAGTTGTCCAGTCTATGTCAACCTCGGAATTTATATTAGCTTTCATTAGATTTTCTAATAGGTTTGGTGTTCTTAATGCTGTTTATTCAGATAATGCCAAGTCCTTTGTTCAGGCTGGTAATATAATTGAACAGTTACTTACTTCTTCTGAGTTTGAGGAGAAGTTTAGGGTCGCTTCAATTTCTCATAAGACTTTCCCTGTGTACGCAGCGTGGTATGGTTCTGTTTGGGAAAGATCAATTAAAACAGTTAAGCATTGCCTTTTTAAAACTCTTGGTAGATTTATTCCTTCATTTTCTGAATTTGTCACTTTCCTCTCTGACATTCAGAAAATTTTGAATAATAGGCCTTTAACTTATAGATCTTGTGAAAATGAGTTAGATATAATTTCTCCTAATCATTTCTTGGTTGGCATATTTATTCATTCATTAATGTTTGGTGATTCTGAACAAATTCCTGAGTGGGAGTATGGTGAGGAGGATGAGCATTATTCTCTCATTGCTTGTACTTTGGAAACTAGGGATGGACTTTATGAAAGCTTTAAGGAAAGGTGGCTTTCTGAATATATAGTAAGTTTAAAAAGAAAAGGATAAATCTTCTTTTCATCCTCCAAGAAAGTGGGAAAAAGGGGAAATTGCTCTCTTTAAATTATCTTCCAAATCTAGAACTTATTGGCCATTGGTTAGAATTGTTGAAACATTCAGTGACAACGAAGGTGCTGTACGTACTGTTCGTATTGTTAAGCCTGATAAAAGTGAAAGTAGTGAAAGTGAATTTAATGTTAGTTTCTTAATACCTTTAGAATTATATTCTGAACTTAGTGATCCTAATTTATATGTTCAAATTGAAGAACAAGAAGAAAGTGTTAGTGAGTTGGAGACAGATGAAATACCTGACACTGGAACAGCTTTGCCCAATGAAACATCTACTAGGCCTACCTGTAGTATTGCTCTTGCCTCCAGAAACCTAATAAGAAGTTTAGGTCTGAAGGGTATATTGTAAACAATGGATTGTTTTTGTTTTATAAAAGTTGTCTTTTGTTGTCGAGTTAATCTGTCAAAATGGTTCTTTGTGTAGAAATAGTTGATTGGAGAATGGTAATTTCATTCGTGGGAGAATAGTCGAATTGACTAGTTTGTTTGTTTCTTACTTTTTGTCCCCATTTTTGGTGTTCGTTTTTGGACGGAAAGTAAACCGAATGATTGCCGTTGTAAAACCTCAACTTTCCCTTTTTTGTATTCTACTTGAATTAATTACTTTAATGTTTACTGTATTCCTTAAAAGGAAACAGTTTTGTTTTCCCGTCTTTATTTTTCAACATTGTTCGAGAGTTTCGGACAAAGTGAAAGAAAACGAAGTTGTTGACAATTTTTGGTCCGAGAAGGAATTCAGAGTCTGCGGAACCGGTCGGACAGAAGAACGGGTGTTCTGTTTCTGCCATAAAAAGTGAATTAAGGATTTTAAATTCAAAGATTAAGAAGAAATTATTCTAGAAGAAGGTGCATGTAAGTAGAAATATGAAGACTGGCCTTATAAATGATTTGAGTTAGATCATTCTGACAGCTTCTTTTTTTACATATGACGACGGACTGTCACAATTATTTTGATGAAGACTTAAGTTAGCGTTACCAGATTGTTAGATACCAAATTCCCCTGAGAATAACGGAAATACAATGTAATCATGAGCTACAATGAAAATAAAAAAACATGAATACGTTTATTCTAATGCTAATTTTTGTTTTATTCATTTTGTAGCATATATTTGCATCAAGCCTGATAAAAACACCCATCATAGTTTGAAAATAACGTTGGTGAAATTTGTCCATCTGGTAACATTGACTTGCATAAACAAGTAGCAGACGACAAGAATAGTGCCACCTGTTGCGGATGCACCCTACTAAAGCGTCCAAATGC
>NC_090726.1:70379236-70389236 GCF_036898095.1 Palaemon carinicauda | reverse complement strand
TGATAGCAGCATTCGTTATGACATGGTGTGCATGGATACCATCATATAAATAGCAAGTTGAACTCTGCACTGATTATTCTCGTTCAGATACAGCAACGACTAGCTCACTGTGAATAACATTTTGGAAGAGCATGGCCTCTGTTAAACCTCATACTAAACTACCAACATGACCCCAAATTTGTTAAAGCCATTTCTGATTATCATGGTGCCCTGATGCAGATAAGAATTGTGTAAGATCTTCATTGTACGAAGATATTCAAGAAGCAGAGAATTCTAAGATGTTTCTGGTCACTACCATACTGATGCAAAAGCTGGCTACTGCAAATCGAGGATTATATAAGAATTTTACTAGGATTACTTGCAACTTTCTCTATGAAATTTTGTAATGGGTTAAACCGTAAATAACAAAGACCCTGACATTCTGGAGGAGACAGATTGAACACAACCTGCATGTTGCAAATTGTCCTACATTATCTTACGACAGGCAAATCCTTAAAGAGCTCCCAACATCCTCAGCAGTATTGTGTCTGATACTTGTAGATCTCATGTACAAGCCTTTCGATAGGAGGTCATGCAGGTTCCCAGTATTTCTGAGAAATGGAAGGAGATAGCCCATGAATTTGAGCAATGATGGAAATTTCCATAATTCCTTAAAGCAAAGGACGGGAGGCACATTCGCATCCAGAAAATCTACCTTGATTCTTCTTACGGTTGACTTTGTTGAGTACAAGTTCTTCTAGTATATGGATGTAAGAGCCATAGAATCCGATTCTGATGGTAGGATTTTTGCCAAGACAAAGTTACTGGATATGTTGGATAAACGCAAAACCTACTTGCTTGCCACTGGAAGATTTGAAGACGAAATGGAAGATAAACCCCCAATGAAATATTTCTGATGAAAACATACCCTGCACGATGCCTGACACGTGCAGAACGAATCTACAAGTATCAATTGGGCAGGACAAGATAGACTGTGTAGAGCATTTTAAGGATCTTAGCGACCAAGTAATTATTGTTCCAAATTATCATAATCTTCAATCATTATCTTTATTTGTTGGACAGTCCGATAATTTAACTCTTTCTTGAAACATGTGCATTATGAAAATACGCTGTGTATATCATTTTATGATCTAATAGAAATTTTTCCTTTATCTTTCACAGGTTTAGATTTTTTCACATTTTCATCAAGCTTCATCACAATCGTATCAAGTCCATGGTGTTGGCATCATGTGTGCTGCACAACTTAAGGGCAGGCTCCACCCTGAATGGGTGCCAATCGTAAAAAATATTTCCCAAAAATACACTAATCAAGACACACTAATGAAATTTTCAGGCATTATTAGCACTATAATAAGGCATATCCTCTGTAAGTTTTATCATCCTACAGGGAAAACAAAGGATTTTATGAATAAAAATGTGAAAATCGGAGCTAGCGACTTAAATGTTATTTGGTGACCAGTGAGAAACTACTGTCTTGAATTGAAATGCGCTCTGTTATTATGTTTGTTTATCCACCTGGAACAACCACACAAAGTTTTATCAATATCGAACAGTAAATAAGCACACAGCAAGAAAAAAACGAGTAATAACTTTAGTGAAAGCCAAGCCGTTGATGGTGGGAAACCTAGAAATAAATATTCACCAAAATTTAAAATCTCGATTTAGGGAAAAAACCTTCTTTGTTTTTGTAGGTATTATGTCACTTGATAGCCTAAAACATCTAAATATTATATTACTTAAGGCATAAGAGCAGGACAAGCAAAGAAATACACCCCTCTCCCGAAAAAGAAAAAACGAGAAATTACGATTTTTGTCTGATGATAGAAATATTGGATATAAAATCATAGTCACCCCGGAGTCCATTTTCTTTGATGTCACTAATATGAGAAAACAACTTTGAACAGTTTTTAAGGGGTAAACTATAAAAATTTGAAAATTACTAATGATATTTCTTATTTTTACTATTAACATAACCATGGGGGGCATTATAGAGGCTGGAGATGAATTCTACACATATCATGGCCTTCTGATAGGCAAAAGGAATACTTTTAGCAAAGAAAAAAAATTGGCAAAAATCACCCTTGTAAGATGGAGACTATTTTTGACGGCATAACGAAACGCTAGGAGTGAGGGAGCCCAAGAGGACTCATATACGTATGAGGTCCTACCTGGCAGCTGGAAGTCTGACCAAATTTTATATTGTCTGACTTTCAGACGAAGACGCTCATCAAGCTTTACTGGAAGAAGTCAACGTGACCACCTGCGGGAACAGTGAATTCCCCTGTAGGTTCCGTTCCTTGGTAAGATTCTATGATCTAGAAAGTTTTCATGTATTACAATTAGTCGAAAAAATTACATAAGTAAGTTTATGTCAATTATTAATAAGAAAAAATGTGTTTTGAACAATATGTTTTGAACTTTGAAACTGCAAATAAACTTCTGAATTTTTTATATCCTTATCACATCCACTTTTGAAAATATTTTCATATAACAAATAGAAATAGCTTACGTTTTTTTATAAATACTCAATATTTTTATAAGGCAAATTTAGTTATTAATTATTGAATGCATTATACTCATGCCAAAATATGTATTTCCTGGATTGAAAGACATTTTTGACAGGAATATTTATCATAATAAATTAATGCTTTTTTTTTTTCTTTTTGGCTCCTTCATTCTTACCTCGTCACCGTCATCCTCAGCATGATCATCTCTTCCTACGCCTATTGACGCAAATGGCCTCGATTAGGTTTCACCAGTCATCTCTATCTTGAGCTTTTGAATCAATACTTCTCTATTCATCCTCTCTTACTTCATTGTTCTACGCATTAGAAAATACATGAGGAGGATACTTAACATAGGTGACAGCACATTTCCCAGGAGTTCACTGGATATTCATTTGAACGAACTCTAACCATGTCAAATACACTTCTTTGAGCATTCTTTAATATTTTCTGGAATCATACCAGTCATGAATTAGTTCCAAATAGAAACTATATCAATTTATTTGTAAGAGGTTCCTTGGATAAATCAAGAGATAACATACGAAAAATATATATAATTTATTATTTGA
Organism: Palaemon carinicauda; assembly: GCF_036898095.1. Classification (NCBI taxonomy): domain Eukaryota; kingdom Metazoa; phylum Arthropoda; class Malacostraca; order Decapoda; family Palaemonidae; genus Palaemon; species Palaemon carinicauda. Next base: position 70,386,163 of record NC_090726.1, on the reverse strand, counting down.
AAAAATATATATTGTATATAAGGTATTTACAAACATAAACGAAATATTTACTGGCCTTACAATAGCCATATCATATTTTAACATATCAATGGCAACATGCTTTCCACCAGCGCAGAAATAGATGTATTTTCAGTTGTAGTAGGAAGACTGATTTCTAAATACTTTTCATCATATTCTTCCTGGAGATCTGCTTTCCTAGAGGATTGTGTGGCATCTTTAAATGATATTGGCAAAAACAAAAGTGAAGATACAAGGTTACAGGGAAGAGCGCAGCATGTCACGTTAGGTCGCTTGAAGAAGACTACTAACACATTGTTCCAATCTTATCATGTCTGTCTTTTATAGATTGAGCAGTGTGTGTTGAAAGTGTGTTGCTAATACTACTTTCACACCAGATGGCTGAGCAATCTCGCACTAGCCATATGGCTGCAGATGACTGCGGAAGCCAGTGTGAGGCTAGCCATGGGCCAAAGTCGTGAAAAAAAAAAAAACACTAAAATGCTTGCACAGTCATGGCGTTTCCACTGTGGAACAGTATATAGGGTGGCAGAGAGTAGGCGTACCGGCAACGCACTAACTATATACTGGACTCACGTACGGGCTTGTATGGCTGCGTAAAGCTACATGCTGGTATCATACAGCTGCGTGGACATCCCAGAGGAATGTTGTACACTATGTGTGGTTAGCTTAGAGTTCTCGCAAGATACGTTTGACGATGTACTGTTGTGTAGATAACTGACTGTCGGAAGATAAATTGCAACATTGCACTGAGGAGGACACATTTCTGCTGCATACCACTACTAATAGCTTCATATGGAACTCAAATCATATGAAAGGTCTTATTGAATACAACTCATCATTTGCACTTTTAAAATTTGCACCATACACATCTAAAGAGATCCAGTGTATGATGGACAGAGATCTACAAATAAGGATTCTGCAACATATTTAGTGCACTTATGCTCTGACTGCATCTTATCTCCTATACTATGATGATGATGGAGAAGAAAGAGCCCTCACCAACAATAAAAAAACAGAAGAGAACATATTGGGTAATTGCATTTTATTATTCGGGACTCCTTTTATTCACTTCCTAAACCTTTTATGTTTTTCAACTTATATATTTCCAGGTTAAACCTTAGCTGCAAAGGAGACCTAAGTACATATATTTATGTTTTTAACTTATAACTTACAAGGTGAAACCTTGGCTGAAGAGGAGACCCATGTTTGAGCAATATCATCATTTGATAGCAGAGCTGAATCTTGAAGAATTTCAATCTTTTACGAACTATGTTATAATGAGTCCCAATTTACTCAAAAAATTTCTTCACAGGATCTAACACTGTATCACTATTCTAGAGAATTGGTGTAAATTCATTATAAATAATTTTTTTTTGTGTATTATAATCTACTTCTGTTAGGTCATAGAATACAGCTGTTCTAGCCTGGTTAGGTCAATTAACAGGTAAACGACTGTTCTATTATGTTATGGAATAGGTTTGGCGCATTTATTGCTGCAAAAAAGTATTATAAATTTTCTGATTATTGTTCTTTTTCAGGAATTGTTATGTTATGTTGAACATACTTGTATAAAACTAGCTAGGGTTAGTTTCTATTGTTTGAGTTATTGTAGTCAGTATTTTCTGTTCCATGAAAATTAGTTATCAAGCAGCGGTCAGCTGGGAAAGTTCAGTTTGTAATGATTATTTTAAAGCTTCAGCAAATACAGTGTTTTGAGTTTTAAAGGGATCCTCCACGGAATTGAATAAAATAGTTTATATCCCATTTGAAGAGTGTTCTTCCTTCATTTACCAATAGCCAAAAAAAAAAAAAAAAAAAACATACGATTTCATTGAGGACTATGGAGTGCTGAAGATTGAAGATGCAAGAAAAGCACGGCTGTTAGCCAAAACAGTGTTTACAAGATTTAAGGGAATATTGATCAGATATATAGAACAAAGGCAAAGCGCTGAAATTATAAAGAACTATTATGGTAAAGTTGAGGATTCTTTTGAGAAAATAGAAATCAAACATAATGAGTACACTACATTCATAGATGACAGTGACGATTATGAAACAGAAGAGCAATGGTTTTTAATGAAATACTCAAATTTTTTGTAAATTAGAGTTAGCTATGAGGGAATACTCTAAATCTATGGAAAATAGCAATTCAGAGAGTGAAATAAAGTTCAACGACAATAGGGAGGAGGGAGAAAGGCAGATAGGGACAGTGAAAAAAAGTGAGTGGAGAGAAAAAGTGGCCATTTAAACAGGAGAAACCCAAATAACCCCAGTTTGCAGGGGATGTGAGGGAATACGCTATGTTCAAGTCTGACTTTAAGCACAGAGTTGAGAGCAATTACGCGGAATGGGACTGCATCACACTTTTAAGTAAGTGCTTGTTAGAAAAGCCCTCACAGCTCATCAAGGGACTTGATAACGATTATGATGCAGCGTGGGAATATCTGTATTCCGTGTAACGCTACCCCAGCATGTAGCAGATGCTATTCTTGAAGTGATCATAAGATTTAAACTATTGCAACCTGGTGAGGACTCTAGGTTTTGTGATCTATCCCATCTCATACGAAGGAGTTACAAGACATTAAAAGAAGTAAATAAGCCACATGATATGGGCATCAATCACATGTTAGCCATAATTTAGCAAAAGGTGTGTGTAGAGGATAGAAAAGTGTGTGAAAGAGAGTTTCATTGTGAGGGCCAAGAGGCATCTCATGGCAGCCTTCTGAAATGGATGGACTGGGAAAGAAAAACAAGGATGAGGGCATCGGACCCCATTAAGTACACAAATATAACAGTTCCAAAATCAATACACTACACGATAACAACGAAAGAGTACAGCAACAAATGTTGGTTATGTCAGAATTCACCACATTAAACAGATTAGTGCGACAAGTTAAAGGATATGACAGCGGAAAAGCGTCAGGCAAAGGCCAGCAATAACATGCTTGCTTTTCTCGTCCGAAGAAAAAGCCCATGCCCAGAAACTGATTGCAAATACTATCATCACCGATTATTTGACACAACCGCAAAAAAGTCAGCAGATGCATTAAGTGTTGGTCATCAGAATGTTAACAGCCCCCTCTTGTCAGTGCTGACAGCAGAAGTCCATGGACTCAGAGGCGGGAGCGCTGCAAATATTCTCATTGACTCAGTTGTTCAAGTATCATTGATCCGGTATAGTTTGGCACAGGAGTTAAGCTTAAAGGGAGAGAAAGTAAGAATAGAGATTACCAAAGTTGGCAGAGAAACTGACGGAATGACAACTAAGTCATATACAGTGAAGGTGACGTCATTTCTTGATGGCAGTGTTCATCCCATCAAAGCCATTGTCATTGAGAAGGTGTCACTAGGTGACGTTGCTATGAAGTTATGTTTGAAAGCAAATACATTACATTGCAAGGAAGGTGGTATTGACATTCTAGTCGGTGTAGATCACCCAGAGCTGAAAACAGGAAGAACAACAATTGTTCAGCAGTTTGTAGCGAGATAGACACCTTTGGGTTGGGTAGTTTTTGGCCCAGAATGCAGTAATGGTATACCAACACTCTCAATAAAGGTAATGATTGTTCAAGTGTCTTCCTGTACAATAGATATTACTGATTTCTGGTCAACCAAAGCTAAGGGAGTCAGAGGAGAGGAGATAAACAGACAGTTTAATTTGTTTGTGGAGGATAATGGTATAATGCGAACTAAAGGTCGGATTGACAAAAACATTACTTTAAAATTTGATATTGTCAATCCTATTCTTGTGGATAAGAAGCATCATTTGACCCGGTTGTTGATTTGTTATGCCCATTGTAAGTCTATGCATATGGGTTTGCAATCCACTCTTAGTTTTTTGCGCATACATGGTTTGTGGATTGTGAAGGCTAGGCAAGCAGTTTTGTCTGTCCTTAAGGATTGTATTGTATGCCAGCGTTATAATGCTAGCACAGTGAAGTATCCTTCTCCTTCTTCGCTTCCTTCTTCCATGGTTAATTTGAGTGTGCCTTTTGCTGATACTGGTGGGGATTATACAGGCCACTTATGGTTGAGGGAGAAAAAATGAGAAAAATTAAGGTGTACATTCTTATTTTCACTTGTTTCAATACAAGAGCAATACATTTGGAAGTTGTCCAGTCTATGTCAACCTCGGAATTTATATTAGCTTTCATTAGATTTTCTAATAGGTTTGGTGTTCTTAATGCTGTTTATTCAGATAATGCCAAGTCCTTTGTTCAGGCTGGTAATATAATTGAACAGTTACTTACTTCTTCTGAGTTTGAGGAGAAGTTTAGGGTCGCTTCAATTTCTCATAAGACTTTCCCTGTGTACGCAGCGTGGTATGGTTCTGTTTGGGAAAGATCAATTAAAACAGTTAAGCATTGCCTTTTTAAAACTCTTGGTAGATTTATTCCTTCATTTTCTGAATTTGTCACTTTCCTCTCTGACATTCAGAAAATTTTGAATAATAGGCCTTTAACTTATAGATCTTGTGAAAATGAGTTAGATATAATTTCTCCTAATCATTTCTTGGTTGGCATATTTATTCATTCATTAATGTTTGGTGATTCTGAACAAATTCCTGAGTGGGAGTATGGTGAGGAGGATGAGCATTATTCTCTCATTGCTTGTACTTTGGAAACTAGGGATGGACTTTATGAAAGCTTTAAGGAAAGGTGGCTTTCTGAATATATAGTAAGTTTAAAAAGAAAAGGATAAATCTTCTTTTCATCCTCCAAGAAAGTGGGAAAAAGGGGAAATTGCTCTCTTTAAATTATCTTCCAAATCTAGAACTTATTGGCCATTGGTTAGAATTGTTGAAACATTCAGTGACAACGAAGGTGCTGTACGTACTGTTCGTATTGTTAAGCCTGATAAAAGTGAAAGTAGTGAAAGTGAATTTAATGTTAGTTTCTTAATACCTTTAGAATTATATTCTGAACTTAGTGATCCTAATTTATATGTTCAAATTGAAGAACAAGAAGAAAGTGTTAGTGAGTTGGAGACAGATGAAATACCTGACACTGGAACAGCTTTGCCCAATGAAACATCTACTAGGCCTACCTGTAGTATTGCTCTTGCCTCCAGAAACCTAATAAGAAGTTTAGGTCTGAAGGGTATATTGTAAACAATGGATTGTTTTTGTTTTATAAAAGTTGTCTTTTGTTGTCGAGTTAATCTGTCAAAATGGTTCTTTGTGTAGAAATAGTTGATTGGAGAATGGTAATTTCATTCGTGGGAGAATAGTCGAATTGACTAGTTTGTTTGTTTCTTACTTTTTGTCCCCATTTTTGGTGTTCGTTTTTGGACGGAAAGTAAACCGAATGATTGCCGTTGTAAAACCTCAACTTTCCCTTTTTTGTATTCTACTTGAATTAATTACTTTAATGTTTACTGTATTCCTTAAAAGGAAACAGTTTTGTTTTCCCGTCTTTATTTTTCAACATTGTTCGAGAGTTTCGGACAAAGTGAAAGAAAACGAAGTTGTTGACAATTTTTGGTCCGAGAAGGAATTCAGAGTCTGCGGAACCGGTCGGACAGAAGAACGGGTGTTCTGTTTCTGCCATAAAAAGTGAATTAAGGATTTTAAATTCAAAGATTAAGAAGAAATTATTCTAGAAGAAGGTGCATGTAAGTAGAAATATGAAGACTGGCCTTATAAATGATTTGAGTTAGATCATTCTGACAGCTTCTTTTTTTACATATGACGACGGACTGTCACAATTATTTTGATGAAGACTTAAGTTAGCGTTACCAGATTGTTAGATACCAAATTCCCCTGAGAATAACGGAAATACAATGTAATCATGAGCTACAATGAAAATAAAAAAACATGAATACGTTTATTCTAATGCTAATTTTTGTTTTATTCATTTTGTAGCATATATTTGCATCAAGCCTGATAAAAACACCCATCATAGTTTGAAAATAACGTTGGTGAAATTTGTCCATCTGGTAACATTGACTTGCATAAACAAGTAGCAGACGACAAGAATAGTGCCACCTGTTGCGGATGCACCCTACTAAAGCGTCCAAATGCTCACAGAAATCTAAGTGATGTTCCTGACTCCCCTCTACTGTCTTTGTTTATTCATGAAGGTAGCAGGCGGCCTATTAACTTTGGAAGAGTAACAGATCAGCTTTGATTTGGAATAACTATACTCAAATAAGAGCTGTTCCTCAAATGATTTATGCTTCAACTGAAAAGGAATACAATTTAATGATTAAAGAAACCCTTTCTGACAAAACCAGGAACATAAGTGGTGAGTTACCCTTAAATTTGTACTCTTTGGTATAGACTTAACAGTTCCCTTTACTTAAACCAGGTGTCTCTATAAATGACTGTTCAGTACCTGTGCATCAACCTGTATCCTTACAGCCACCTGATCTTAAGCTACAGCAGAACAACATCAACTCACAATGTATAACTGCCAGTACCTTTGCATCAACCTGTATCCTTACAGCCACATGATCTTGAGCAACAACAGAACAACATCAACTCCCAATGTATAACTGCCAGTACCTGTGCATCAACCTGTATCCTTACAGCCACCTGATCTTGAGTAACAGCCGAATAACATCAACTCCCAATGTATAACTGCCAGCACCTGTGCATCAACCTGTATCCTTGTAACCACCCGATCTTGAGTAACACTAGAACAACATCAACTCCCAATATATAACTGCCATTACCTGTGCATCAACCTGTATCCTTACAGACACCTGTTCTTGAGCAACAGCAGAACAACATCAACTCCCAATGTATAACTGCCAGTACCTGTGCATCAACCTGTATCCTTACAGCCACCTGATCTTGAGCAATAGCAGAACAACATCAACTCCTAATGTATAACTGCCAGTACCTCTGCATCAACCTGTATCCTTACAGCCACCTGATCTTGAGTAACAGCAGAACAACATCAA
>NC_090726.1:70361736-70374236 GCF_036898095.1 Palaemon carinicauda | reverse complement strand
GATCATTCCATAATCTGCCTATAGCTGAAATAAAACTTGTAGAATACACTACTGTGTAGTATTGAGCCTTAGAATGGTTACCCCTTGGAATATCTGAATGCAAAGGATAGTCAGCATTTTGAAAAATCCTATGCCATATGCATGAAGAACTAAACAAATGGCGGTGCCAGAGACAATCTATTAAAAAATTGAGCCTATCTCTATGAATTCTTTATTCGTCTTTATGTAGATGGAAAATTCGACTCGCAATATCTAAAATCTAGAAATTTAAGTGACTATAAATTGTCATAATAACAAAAACCACATAATATCACGATTTTACAAACAGCTACAAAACCATAGTTCCAAACTGTGCTCACTGACCATTTTATATATGCCTAAATTGATCAAAGCAATCAATTCAAGGACAATTTTCTACTCATCTTTGTATATCTGGTATTCTGTAAACTGAGGACATTAGATCAATCTGTATTTTCTAAATTTTTTGTTAAAGAAATACATTATTAGAATAGCTATATCTACCGCAATTGTGTTGCATGTAATTCTCTAAAAAACTCATTAATATTTTTAGAGGATTTTATCTGCCCTTGTTTTCAACATTGTTTTCAGGGATGAAGATGCTCTTCTACAATCATTTCTTATATTCAAATAAAAAAAAATATATTCAATATAGTAACTCCATATACTTTACTGTAACTCAGCTGTAATGCCAGTGCACTCAGCCAGTGCAGGGGATATTGCTATGGTCATTACATTTGATAGCATTTTTATCAAACTAGCCCTTTTCTCTAACAGCGTCTTTTACCTTAGGTTGCATATTCATAGTGTGTCGATCTTAAAAAATCATGGCAGATTCTAGATCAATTAGCTGTTTTGACTATAAAATTCAGAAAAGGAGGATTATATTTCCTATAGCAATCCCAGAATCATGTTACTTACAAAATTTTAGATGGAGGTGTCAGGAAAAGAAATTTTATACCTGTTTTTAGAATCTACTCCCCTCTTTCTCAGTAATTTACCTCTTTTATTATAGTCCATTCTTTTGAGATTTGTATAACTTATTGTAGATCTATAGAAGCATAAATGAGTGAGATACAATATATGTTATCGGGTCTTATGCCGGAGTCACACAATGGTGATTCAAGGCCACACTTGTGGTAACGGTCGAATGGGGCGAACATCATGGACAGCTGTAAGTGGATTCTGACACCATAATATATTATAACATTACTAGCTTGTTCTGATCAATATTAACTTTTGTATGTACGTAATTGGGTGGCGTAGTATGTCGCTGATTAAGCCCTGCCCCCATTTTTTGGTTGCGACACAATGGCACAGTACGTAGACGCATCCAGAATTACGCCGATGTACTTACATAGTAGGTGATAGCAGCATTCGTTATGACATGGTGTGCATGGATACCATCATATAAATAGCAAGTTGAACTCTGCACTGATTATTCTCGTTCAGATACAGCAACGACTAGCTCACTGTGAATAACATTTTGGAAGAGCATGGCCTCTGTTAAACCTCATACTAAACTACCAACATGACCCCAAATTTGTTAAAGCCATTTCTGATTATCATGGTGCCCTGATGCAGATAAGAATTGTGTAAGATCTTCATTGTACGAAGATATTCAAGAAGCAGAGAATTCTAAGATGTTTCTGGTCACTACCATACTGATGCAAAAGCTGGCTACTGCAAATCGAGGATTATATAAGAATTTTACTAGGATTACTTGCAACTTTCTCTATGAAATTTTGTAATGGGTTAAACCGTAAATAACAAAGACCCTGACATTCTGGAGGAGACAGATTGAACACAACCTGCATGTTGCAAATTGTCCTACATTATCTTACGACAGGCAAATCCTTAAAGAGCTCCCAACATCCTCAGCAGTATTGTGTCTGATACTTGTAGATCTCATGTACAAGCCTTTCGATAGGAGGTCATGCAGGTTCCCAGTATTTCTGAGAAATGGAAGGAGATAGCCCATGAATTTGAGCAATGATGGAAATTTCCATAATTCCTTAAAGCAAAGGACGGGAGGCACATTCGCATCCAGAAAATCTACCTTGATTCTTCTTACGGTTGACTTTGTTGAGTACAAGTTCTTCTAGTATATGGATGTAAGAGCCATAGAATCCGATTCTGATGGTAGGATTTTTGCCAAGACAAAGTTACTGGATATGTTGGATAAACGCAAAACCTACTTGCTTGCCACTGGAAGATTTGAAGACGAAATGGAAGATAAACCCCCAATGAAATATTTCTGATGAAAACATACCCTGCACGATGCCTGACACGTGCAGAACGAATCTACAAGTATCAATTGGGCAGGACAAGATAGACTGTGTAGAGCATTTTAAGGATCTTAGCGACCAAGTAATTATTGTTCCAAATTATCATAATCTTCAATCATTATCTTTATTTGTTGGACAGTCCGATAATTTAACTCTTTCTTGAAACATGTGCATTATGAAAATACGCTGTGTATATCATTTTATGATCTAATAGAAATTTTTCCTTTATCTTTCACAGGTTTAGATTTTTTCACATTTTCATCAAGCTTCATCACAATCGTATCAAGTCCATGGTGTTGGCATCATGTGTGCTGCACAACTTAAGGGCAGGCTCCACCCTGAATGGGTGCCAATCGTAAAAAATATTTCCCAAAAATACACTAATCAAGACACACTAATGAAATTTTCAGGCATTATTAGCACTATAATAAGGCATATCCTCTGTAAGTTTTATCATCCTACAGGGAAAACAAAGGATTTTATGAATAAAAATGTGAAAATCGGAGCTAGCGACTTAAATGTTATTTGGTGACCAGTGAGAAACTACTGTCTTGAATTGAAATGCGCTCTGTTATTATGTTTGTTTATCCACCTGGAACAACCACACAAAGTTTTATCAATATCGAACAGTAAATAAGCACACAGCAAGAAAAAAACGAGTAATAACTTTAGTGAAAGCCAAGCCGTTGATGGTGGGAAACCTAGAAATAAATATTCACCAAAATTTAAAATCTCGATTTAGGGAAAAAACCTTCTTTGTTTTTGTAGGTATTATGTCACTTGATAGCCTAAAACATCTAAATATTATATTACTTAAGGCATAAGAGCAGGACAAGCAAAGAAATACACCCCTCTCCCGAAAAAGAAAAAACGAGAAATTACGATTTTTGTCTGATGATAGAAATATTGGATATAAAATCATAGTCACCCCGGAGTCCATTTTCTTTGATGTCACTAATATGAGAAAACAACTTTGAACAGTTTTTAAGGGGTAAACTATAAAAATTTGAAAATTACTAATGATATTTCTTATTTTTACTATTAACATAACCATGGGGGGCATTATAGAGGCTGGAGATGAATTCTACACATATCATGGCCTTCTGATAGGCAAAAGGAATACTTTTAGCAAAGAAAAAAAATTGGCAAAAATCACCCTTGTAAGATGGAGACTATTTTTGACGGCATAACGAAACGCTAGGAGTGAGGGAGCCCAAGAGGACTCATATACGTATGAGGTCCTACCTGGCAGCTGGAAGTCTGACCAAATTTTATATTGTCTGACTTTCAGACGAAGACGCTCATCAAGCTTTACTGGAAGAAGTCAACGTGACCACCTGCGGGAACAGTGAATTCCCCTGTAGGTTCCGTTCCTTGGTAAGATTCTATGATCTAGAAAGTTTTCATGTATTACAATTAGTCGAAAAAATTACATAAGTAAGTTTATGTCAATTATTAATAAGAAAAAATGTGTTTTGAACAATATGTTTTGAACTTTGAAACTGCAAATAAACTTCTGAATTTTTTATATCCTTATCACATCCACTTTTGAAAATATTTTCATATAACAAATAGAAATAGCTTACGTTTTTTTATAAATACTCAATATTTTTATAAGGCAAATTTAGTTATTAATTATTGAATGCATTATACTCATGCCAAAATATGTATTTCCTGGATTGAAAGACATTTTTGACAGGAATATTTATCATAATAAATTAATGCTTTTTTTTTTTCTTTTTGGCTCCTTCATTCTTACCTCGTCACCGTCATCCTCAGCATGATCATCTCTTCCTACGCCTATTGACGCAAATGGCCTCGATTAGGTTTCACCAGTCATCTCTATCTTGAGCTTTTGAATCAATACTTCTCTATTCATCCTCTCTTACTTCATTGTTCTACGCATTAGAAAATACATGAGGAGGATACTTAACATAGGTGACAGCACATTTCCCAGGAGTTCACTGGATATTCATTTGAACGAACTCTAACCATGTCAAATACACTTCTTTGAGCATTCTTTAATATTTTCTGGAATCATACCAGTCATGAATTAGTTCCAAATAGAAACTATATCAATTTATTTGTAAGAGGTTCCTTGGATAAATCAAGAGATAACATACGAAAAATATATATAATTTATTATTTGAAAAAATATATATTGTATATAAGGTATTTACAAACATAAACGAAATATTTACTGGCCTTACAATAGCCATATCATATTTTAACATATCAATGGCAACATGCTTTCCACCAGCGCAGAAATAGATGTATTTTCAGTTGTAGTAGGAAGACTGATTTCTAAATACTTTTCATCATATTCTTCCTGGAGATCTGCTTTCCTAGAGGATTGTGTGGCATCTTTAAATGATATTGGCAAAAACAAAAGTGAAGATACAAGGTTACAGGGAAGAGCGCAGCATGTCACGTTAGGTCGCTTGAAGAAGACTACTAACACATTGTTCCAATCTTATCATGTCTGTCTTTTATAGATTGAGCAGTGTGTGTTGAAAGTGTGTTGCTAATACTACTTTCACACCAGATGGCTGAGCAATCTCGCACTAGCCATATGGCTGCAGATGACTGCGGAAGCCAGTGTGAGGCTAGCCATGGGCCAAAGTCGTGAAAAAAAAAAAAACACTAAAATGCTTGCACAGTCATGGCGTTTCCACTGTGGAACAGTATATAGGGTGGCAGAGAGTAGGCGTACCGGCAACGCACTAACTATATACTGGACTCACGTACGGGCTTGTATGGCTGCGTAAAGCTACATGCTGGTATCATACAGCTGCGTGGACATCCCAGAGGAATGTTGTACACTATGTGTGGTTAGCTTAGAGTTCTCGCAAGATACGTTTGACGATGTACTGTTGTGTAGATAACTGACTGTCGGAAGATAAATTGCAACATTGCACTGAGGAGGACACATTTCTGCTGCATACCACTACTAATAGCTTCATATGGAACTCAAATCATATGAAAGGTCTTATTGAATACAACTCATCATTTGCACTTTTAAAATTTGCACCATACACATCTAAAGAGATCCAGTGTATGATGGACAGAGATCTACAAATAAGGATTCTGCAACATATTTAGTGCACTTATGCTCTGACTGCATCTTATCTCCTATACTATGATGATGATGGAGAAGAAAGAGCCCTCACCAACAATAAAAAAACAGAAGAGAACATATTGGGTAATTGCATTTTATTATTCGGGACTCCTTTTATTCACTTCCTAAACCTTTTATGTTTTTCAACTTATATATTTCCAGGTTAAACCTTAGCTGCAAAGGAGACCTAAGTACATATATTTATGTTTTTAACTTATAACTTACAAGGTGAAACCTTGGCTGAAGAGGAGACCCATGTTTGAGCAATATCATCATTTGATAGCAGAGCTGAATCTTGAAGAATTTCAATCTTTTACGAACTATGTTATAATGAGTCCCAATTTACTCAAAAAATTTCTTCACAGGATCTAACACTGTATCACTATTCTAGAGAATTGGTGTAAATTCATTATAAATAATTTTTTTTTGTGTATTATAATCTACTTCTGTTAGGTCATAGAATACAGCTGTTCTAGCCTGGTTAGGTCAATTAACAGGTAAACGACTGTTCTATTATGTTATGGAATAGGTTTGGCGCATTTATTGCTGCAAAAAAGTATTATAAATTTTCTGATTATTGTTCTTTTTCAGGAATTGTTATGTTATGTTGAACATACTTGTATAAAACTAGCTAGGGTTAGTTTCTATTGTTTGAGTTATTGTAGTCAGTATTTTCTGTTCCATGAAAATTAGTTATCAAGCAGCGGTCAGCTGGGAAAGTTCAGTTTGTAATGATTATTTTAAAGCTTCAGCAAATACAGTGTTTTGAGTTTTAAAGGGATCCTCCACGGAATTGAATAAAATAGTTTATATCCCATTTGAAGAGTGTTCTTCCTTCATTTACCAATAGCCAAAAAAAAAAAAAAAAAAAAACATACGATTTCATTGAGGACTATGGAGTGCTGAAGATTGAAGATGCAAGAAAAGCACGGCTGTTAGCCAAAACAGTGTTTACAAGATTTAAGGGAATATTGATCAGATATATAGAACAAAGGCAAAGCGCTGAAATTATAAAGAACTATTATGGTAAAGTTGAGGATTCTTTTGAGAAAATAGAAATCAAACATAATGAGTACACTACATTCATAGATGACAGTGACGATTATGAAACAGAAGAGCAATGGTTTTTAATGAAATACTCAAATTTTTTGTAAATTAGAGTTAGCTATGAGGGAATACTCTAAATCTATGGAAAATAGCAATTCAGAGAGTGAAATAAAGTTCAACGACAATAGGGAGGAGGGAGAAAGGCAGATAGGGACAGTGAAAAAAAGTGAGTGGAGAGAAAAAGTGGCCATTTAAACAGGAGAAACCCAAATAACCCCAGTTTGCAGGGGATGTGAGGGAATACGCTATGTTCAAGTCTGACTTTAAGCACAGAGTTGAGAGCAATTACGCGGAATGGGACTGCATCACACTTTTAAGTAAGTGCTTGTTAGAAAAGCCCTCACAGCTCATCAAGGGACTTGATAACGATTATGATGCAGCGTGGGAATATCTGTATTCCGTGTAACGCTACCCCAGCATGTAGCAGATGCTATTCTTGAAGTGATCATAAGATTTAAACTATTGCAACCTGGTGAGGACTCTAGGTTTTGTGATCTATCCCATCTCATACGAAGGAGTTACAAGACATTAAAAGAAGTAAATAAGCCACATGATATGGGCATCAATCACATGTTAGCCATAATTTAGCAAAAGGTGTGTGTAGAGGATAGAAAAGTGTGTGAAAGAGAGTTTCATTGTGAGGGCCAAGAGGCATCTCATGGCAGCCTTCTGAAATGGATGGACTGGGAAAGAAAAACAAGGATGAGGGCATCGGACCCCATTAAGTACACAAATATAACAGTTCCAAAATCAATACACTACACGATAACAACGAAAGAGTACAGCAACAAATGTTGGTTATGTCAGAATTCACCACATTAAACAGATTAGTGCGACAAGTTAAAGGATATGACAGCGGAAAAGCGTCAGGCAAAGGCCAGCAATAACATGCTTGCTTTTCTCGTCCGAAGAAAAAGCCCATGCCCAGAAACTGATTGCAAATACTATCATCACCGATTATTTGACACAACCGCAAAAAAGTCAGCAGATGCATTAAGTGTTGGTCATCAGAATGTTAACAGCCCCCTCTTGTCAGTGCTGACAGCAGAAGTCCATGGACTCAGAGGCGGGAGCGCTGCAAATATTCTCATTGACTCAGTTGTTCAAGTATCATTGATCCGGTATAGTTTGGCACAGGAGTTAAGCTTAAAGGGAGAGAAAGTAAGAATAGAGATTACCAAAGTTGGCAGAGAAACTGACGGAATGACAACTAAGTCATATACAGTGAAGGTGACGTCATTTCTTGATGGCAGTGTTCATCCCATCAAAGCCATTGTCATTGAGAAGGTGTCACTAGGTGACGTTGCTATGAAGTTATGTTTGAAAGCAAATACATTACATTGCAAGGAAGGTGGTATTGACATTCTAGTCGGTGTAGATCACCCAGAGCTGAAAACAGGAAGAACAACAATTGTTCAGCAGTTTGTAGCGAGATAGACACCTTTGGGTTGGGTAGTTTTTGGCCCAGAATGCAGTAATGGTATACCAACACTCTCAATAAAGGTAATGATTGTTCAAGTGTCTTCCTGTACAATAGATATTACTGATTTCTGGTCAACCAAAGCTAAGGGAGTCAGAGGAGAGGAGATAAACAGACAGTTTAATTTGTTTGTGGAGGATAATGGTATAATGCGAACTAAAGGTCGGATTGACAAAAACATTACTTTAAAATTTGATATTGTCAATCCTATTCTTGTGGATAAGAAGCATCATTTGACCCGGTTGTTGATTTGTTATGCCCATTGTAAGTCTATGCATATGGGTTTGCAATCCACTCTTAGTTTTTTGCGCATACATGGTTTGTGGATTGTGAAGGCTAGGCAAGCAGTTTTGTCTGTCCTTAAGGATTGTATTGTATGCCAGCGTTATAATGCTAGCACAGTGAAGTATCCTTCTCCTTCTTCGCTTCCTTCTTCCATGGTTAATTTGAGTGTGCCTTTTGCTGATACTGGTGGGGATTATACAGGCCACTTATGGTTGAGGGAGAAAAAATGAGAAAAATTAAGGTGTACATTCTTATTTTCACTTGTTTCAATACAAGAGCAATACATTTGGAAGTTGTCCAGTCTATGTCAACCTCGGAATTTATATTAGCTTTCATTAGATTTTCTAATAGGTTTGGTGTTCTTAATGCTGTTTATTCAGATAATGCCAAGTCCTTTGTTCAGGCTGGTAATATAATTGAACAGTTACTTACTTCTTCTGAGTTTGAGGAGAAGTTTAGGGTCGCTTCAATTTCTCATAAGACTTTCCCTGTGTACGCAGCGTGGTATGGTTCTGTTTGGGAAAGATCAATTAAAACAGTTAAGCATTGCCTTTTTAAAACTCTTGGTAGATTTATTCCTTCATTTTCTGAATTTGTCACTTTCCTCTCTGACATTCAGAAAATTTTGAATAATAGGCCTTTAACTTATAGATCTTGTGAAAATGAGTTAGATATAATTTCTCCTAATCATTTCTTGGTTGGCATATTTATTCATTCATTAATGTTTGGTGATTCTGAACAAATTCCTGAGTGGGAGTATGGTGAGGAGGATGAGCATTATTCTCTCATTGCTTGTACTTTGGAAACTAGGGATGGACTTTATGAAAGCTTTAAGGAAAGGTGGCTTTCTGAATATATAGTAAGTTTAAAAAGAAAAGGATAAATCTTCTTTTCATCCTCCAAGAAAGTGGGAAAAAGGGGAAATTGCTCTCTTTAAATTATCTTCCAAATCTAGAACTTATTGGCCATTGGTTAGAATTGTTGAAACATTCAGTGACAACGAAGGTGCTGTACGTACTGTTCGTATTGTTAAGCCTGATAAAAGTGAAAGTAGTGAAAGTGAATTTAATGTTAGTTTCTTAATACCTTTAGAATTATATTCTGAACTTAGTGATCCTAATTTATATGTTCAAATTGAAGAACAAGAAGAAAGTGTTAGTGAGTTGGAGACAGATGAAATACCTGACACTGGAACAGCTTTGCCCAATGAAACATCTACTAGGCCTACCTGTAGTATTGCTCTTGCCTCCAGAAACCTAATAAGAAGTTTAGGTCTGAAGGGTATATTGTAAACAATGGATTGTTTTTGTTTTATAAAAGTTGTCTTTTGTTGTCGAGTTAATCTGTCAAAATGGTTCTTTGTGTAGAAATAGTTGATTGGAGAATGGTAATTTCATTCGTGGGAGAATAGTCGAATTGACTAGTTTGTTTGTTTCTTACTTTTTGTCCCCATTTTTGGTGTTCGTTTTTGGACGGAAAGTAAACCGAATGATTGCCGTTGTAAAACCTCAACTTTCCCTTTTTTGTATTCTACTTGAATTAATTACTTTAATGTTTACTGTATTCCTTAAAAGGAAACAGTTTTGTTTTCCCGTCTTTATTTTTCAACATTGTTCGAGAGTTTCGGACAAAGTGAAAGAAAACGAAGTTGTTGACAATTTTTGGTCCGAGAAGGAATTCAGAGTCTGCGGAACCGGTCGGACAGAAGAACGGGTGTTCTGTTTCTGCCATAAAAAGTGAATTAAGGATTTTAAATTCAAAGATTAAGAAGAAATTATTCTAGAAGAAGGTGCATGTAAGTAGAAATATGAAGACTGGCCTTATAAATGATTTGAGTTAGATCATTCTGACAGCTTCTTTTTTTACATATGACGACGGACTGTCACAATTATTTTGATGAAGACTTAAGTTAGCGTTACCAGATTGTTAGATACCAAATTCCCCTGAGAATAACGGAAATACAATGTAATCATGAGCTACAATGAAAATAAAAAAACATGAATACGTTTATTCTAATGCTAATTTTTGTTTTATTCATTTTGTAGCATATATTTGCATCAAGCCTGATAAAAACACCCATCATAGTTTGAAAATAACGTTGGTGAAATTTGTCCATCTGGTAACATTGACTTGCATAAACAAGTAGCAGACGACAAGAATAGTGCCACCTGTTGCGGATGCACCCTACTAAAGCGTCCAAATGCTCACAGAAATCTAAGTGATGTTCCTGACTCCCCTCTACTGTCTTTGTTTATTCATGAAGGTAGCAGGCGGCCTATTAACTTTGGAAGAGTAACAGATCAGCTTTGATTTGGAATAACTATACTCAAATAAGAGCTGTTCCTCAAATGATTTATGCTTCAACTGAAAAGGAATACAATTTAATGATTAAAGAAACCCTTTCTGACAAAACCAGGAACATAAGTGGTGAGTTACCCTTAAATTTGTACTCTTTGGTATAGACTTAACAGTTCCCTTTACTTAAACCAGGTGTCTCTATAAATGACTGTTCAGTACCTGTGCATCAACCTGTATCCTTACAGCCACCTGATCTTAAGCTACAGCAGAACAACATCAACTCACAATGTATAACTGCCAGTACCTTTGCATCAACCTGTATCCTTACAGCCACATGATCTTGAGCAACAACAGAACAACATCAACTCCCAATGTATAACTGCCAGTACCTGTGCATCAACCTGTATCCTTACAGCCACCTGATCTTGAGTAACAGCCGAATAACATCAACTCCCAATGTATAACTGCCAGCACCTGTGCATCAACCTGTATCCTTGTAACCACCCGATCTTGAGTAACACTAGAACAACATCAACTCCCAATATATAACTGCCATTACCTGTGCATCAACCTGTATCCTTACAGACACCTGTTCTTGAGCAACAGCAGAACAACATCAACTCCCAATGTATAACTGCCAGTACCTGTGCATCAACCTGTATCCTTACAGCCACCTGATCTTGAGCAATAGCAGAACAACATCAACTCCTAATGTATAACTGCCAGTACCTCTGCATCAACCTGTATCCTTACAGCCACCTGATCTTGAGTAACAGCAGAACAACATCAACTCCCAATGTATAACTGCCAGTACCTTTGCATCAACCTGTATCCTTACAGCCACCTGATTTTGAGCAACAACAGAACCACATCAACTCCCAATGTATAACTGCCAGCACCTGTGCATCAACCTGTATCCTTGTAACCACCTGATCTTGAGTAACACCAGAACAACATCAACTCCCAATGTATAACTGCCAGTACCTGTGCATCAACCTGTATCCTTACAGACACCTGTTCTTGAGCAACAGCAGAACAACATCAACTCCAAATGTATAACTGCCAGTACCTGTGCATCAACCTGTATCCTTGCAGCCACGTGATCTTGAGTAACAGCAGAACAAATTCAACTCACAATGTATAACTGCCAGTACCTGTGCATCAACCTGTATCCTACCAGCTAACTGATTTTGAGCAATAGCAGAACAACATCAACCCCAATGTATAACTGCCAGTACCTGTGCATCAACCTGTATCCTTGCAGCCCCCTGATCTTGAGTAACAGCAGAAATCCCAATGTATAACTGCCAGTACCTGTGCATCAACCTGTATTCTTACAGCCACCTGATCTTCAACAACATCAGAACAACATCAACTCCCAATGTATAACTGCCAGTACCTGTGCATCAACCTGTATCCTTGCAGCCACCTGATCTTGAGTAACAGCAGAATAACATCAACTCCCAATATATAACTGCCATTACCTGTGCATCAACCTGTATCCTTGCAGCCACGTGATATTGAGCAAAAGCAGAACAGCATCTACTCCCAATATATAGCTGCCAGTTAATCTCGGAAAGAACAAGAGCTAGTAGCAGTTGTGATGGGACATAACGTTGCTCCTTCCCTTCCATTAGTTGATCGAGGTCGTGGAGACCCAAGGAACATAGAGTGAGTAGAAGCATAAACGATCAATACAAACTGACCACCAAAGGTAGCATTCTGAAAGGAAGTTATTTTAATTATCAATTTGGCATTCGTCCTGAAAGATCTTTCAAAGAAAATAACATCAAAATTTAGACAAACATTTCTCTATGTATCCCATGTTCAGATTGATTTCATTTTAACATTTGCTTTTATATTGTGTAAACTTTCTTATATTGTGAATTGAATTATAATACAAAAT
>NC_090726.1:70344236-70356736 GCF_036898095.1 Palaemon carinicauda | reverse complement strand
AAATTTTAGATGGGAGTGTCAGGAAAAGAAATTTTATACCTGTTATTAGAATCTACTCCTCTCTTTCTCAGTAATTTACCTCTTTTATTATAGTCCATTCTTTTAAGAATTGTATAAGTTATTGTAGATCTATAGAAGCATAAATGAGTGAGAAATAATATATGTTATCGGGTCTTATGCCGGAGTCACACAATGGTAATTCAAGGCCACAGTTGTGGTAACGGTCGAATGGGGCGAACATCATGGACAGCTGTAAGTGGATTCTGACACCATAATGTATTATAACATTACTAGCTTGTTCTGATCAATATTAACTTTTGTATGTACGTAATCTGGTGGCGTAGTATGTCGCTGATTAATCCATGCCCCCATTTTTTGGTTGCGACACAATGGCACAGTACGTAGACGCATCCAGAATTACGCCGATGTACTTACATAGTAGGTGATAGCAGCATTCGTTATGACATGGTGTGCATGGATACCATCATATAAATAGCAAGTTGAACTCTGCACTGATTATTCTCGTTCAGATACAGCAACGACTAGCTCACTGTGAATAACATTTTGGAAGAGCATGGCCTTTGTTAAATCTCATACCAAACTAACAATATGACCCTAAATTTGTTAAAGCCATTTCTGATTATCATGGTGCCCTGATGCAGATAAGAATTGTGTAAGATCTTCACTGTACGAAGATATTTAAGAAGCAGAGAATTCTAAGATGTTTCTGGTCACTACCATACTGATCCAAAAGCTGGCTACTGCAAATCCAGGATTATATAGGAATATTACTAGGATTACATGTAACTTTTTCTATGAAATTTTGTAATGGGTTAAACCGTAAATAACAAAGACCCTGACATTCTGGAGGAGACAGATTGAACACAACCTGCATGTTGCAAATTGTCCTACATTATCTTACGACAGGCAAATCCTAGAAGAACTCCCAACACCCTCAGTAGTATTGTGTCTGATACTTGTAGATCTCATGTACAAGCCTTTGGATAGGAGTTCATACAGGTTCCCAGTATTTCTGAGAAATGGAAGGAGATAGCCCATGGATTTGAGCAACGATGGAAATTTCCATAATTCCTTAAAGCAAAGGACGGGAGGCACATTCACATCCAGAGAATCTACATTGATTCTTCTTATGGTTGATTTTGTTGAGTACAAGTTGTAGTATATGGATGTAAGAGCCATAGGATCCGATTCTGATGGTAGTGTTTTTGTCAAGACAAAGTTACTGGATATGTTGGATAAACGCAAAACCTACTTGCTTGCCACTGGAAGATTTGAAGACGAAATGGAAGATGAACCCCCAATGAAATATTTCTGATGAAAACATACCCTGCACATGCCCGACACGTGCAGAACGAATCTTAACTATCAACTGGGCACGACAAGATAGACTGTAGAGCATCTTTAGGATCTTAGCGAGCAAGTAATTATTGTACCAAATTATCATAATCTTCAATCATTATCTTTATTTGTTGGACTGTCCGATATTTTAACTCTTTCTTGAAACGTGTGCATTATGAAAATACACTGTGTATATCATTTTATGATCTAATAAAAAATTTTCCTTCATCTTTCACAGGTTTAGATTTTTTCACATTTCCATCAAGCTTCATCACGATCGTATCAAGTCCATGGTGTTGGCATCATGTGTGCTGCACAACTTAATTTTGACGGCATAACGAAACGCTAGGAGTGAGGGAGCCCAAGAGAACTCATATACGTATGAGGTCCTACCTGGCAGCTGGAAGTCTGACCAAATTTTATATTGTCTGACTTTCAGACGAAGACGCACATCAAGCTTTACTGGAAGAAGTCAACGTGACCACCTGGGGTAATATGTGAATTCCTCTGTAGGTTCCGTTCCTTGGCAAGATTCTATGATCTATAAAGTTTTCATGTATTACAATTAGTCGAAAAAATTACATAAGTAAGTTTATGTCAATTATTAAGAAAAAAAAATATGTTTTGAACAATATGTTTTGAACTTTGAAACTACAAATAAACTTCTGAATTTTTTCATATCCTTATCACATCCACTTTTGAAAATATTTGCATATAACAAATAGAAATAGTTTACGTTTTTTATAAATACTCAATACTTTTATAAGGCAAATTTAGTTATTAATTATTGAATGCATTGTATTGATGCCAAAATATGTATTTCCTAGATTGAAAGACATTTTTGACAGGAATATTTATCGTAATAAATCAATGCTTTTTTTTTTCTTTTTGGCTCCTTCATTCTTACTTCGTCACCGTCATCCTCAGCAAGATCATCTCTTCCTACGCCTATTGACGCAAATGACCTCGATTAGGTTTCACCAGTCGTCTCTAGCTTGAGCTTTTGAATCAATACTTCTCTATTCATCCTCTCTTACTTCATTGTTCTACGCATTAGAAAATACATGAGGAGGATACTTAACATAGGTGACAGCACATTTCCCAGGAGCTCACTGGATATTCATTTGAAAGAACTCTATCTATGTCAAACACACTTATTTGAGCATTCTTTAATATTTTCTGGAATCATACCAGTCATGAATTAGTTCCAAATAGAAACTATATCAATGTATTTGTAAGAGGTTCCTTGGATAAATCAAGAGATAACATATGAAAAATATATATAATTTATTATTTGAAAAAATATATATTGTCTATAAGGTATTTACAAACATAAACGAAATATTTACTGGCTTTACAATAGCCATATTATATTTTAACATATTAATGGAAACATGCTTTTAACCAGCATAGAAATAGATGTATTTTCAGTTGTAGTAGGAAGAATGATTTCCAAATACTTTTCATCATATTCTTCCTGGAGATGTGCTTTCCCAGAGGATTGTGTGTCATCTTTAAATGATATTGGCAAAAGCAAAATTGAAGATAAATGGTTACAGGGAAGAGCGCAGCATGTCACGTTAGGTCGCTTGAAGAAGACTACTAACACATTGTCCCAATCTTATCATGGCTGTCTTTTATAGATTGAGCAGTGTGTGGTGGAAGTGTGTTGCTAATACTACTTTCACACCAGATGGCTGAGCAATCTCGCACTGGCCATATAGCTGCAGATGACTGCGGAAGCCAGTGTGAGGCTAGACATGGGCCAAAGTCGTGAAAAAAAGAAAAAAAATACTAACAAGCTGGCAGAGTCATGGCGTTTCCGCTGTGGAACAGTATATAGGGTGGCAGAGAGTAGGCGTACCGGCAACGCATTAACTATATACTGGACTCACGTACGGGCTTGTATGGCTGCGTAAAGCTACATGCTGGTATCATACAGCTGCGTGGACATCCCAGAGAAATGTTGTACACTATGTGTGGTTAGCTTAGAGTTCTCGCAAGATACGTTTGACGATGTACTGTTGTGTAGATAACTGACTGTCGGAAGATAAATTGCAACATTGCACTGAGGAGGACACATTTCTGCTGCATACCACTACTAATAGCTTCATATGGAACTCAAATCATATGAAAGGTCTTATTGAATACAACAACTCATCATTTGCACTTTTAAAATTTGCACCATACACATCTAAAGAGATCCAGTGTATAATTGACAGAGATCTACAAATAAGGATTCTGCAACATATTTAGTGCACTTATGCTCTGACTGCATCTTATCTCCTATACTATGATGATGATGGAGAAGAAAGAAAGAGCCCTCACCAACAATAAAAAAACAGAAGAGAACATATTGGGTAATTGCATTTTATTATTCGGGACTCCTTTTATCCACTTCCTAAACCTTTTATGTTTTTCAACTTATATATTTCCAGGTTAAACCTTAGCTGCAAAGGAGACCTAAGTACATATATTTATGTTTTTAACTTATAACTTACAAGGTGAAACCTTGGCTGAAGAGGAGACCCATGTTTGGGCAATGTCATCATTTGATAGCAGAGCTAAATCTTGAAGAATTTCAATCTTTTACGAATTATGTTATAATGAGTCCCAATTTATTCAAAAAACTTCTTCAGAGGATCTAACACTGTATCACTATTCTAGAGAACTGGTGTAAATTTATTATAAATAATTTTTTGTGTATTATAATCTACTTCTGTTAGGTCATAGAATACAGCTGTTCTAGCCTGGTTAGGTCAGTTAACAGGTAAACGACTGTTCTATTATGTAATGGAATAGGTTTGGCGCATTTATTGCTGCAAAAAAGTATTATAAATTTTCTGATTATTGTTCTCTTTCAGGAATTGTTATGTTATGTTGAACATACTTGTATAAAACTAGCTAGGGTTAGTTTCTATTGTTCGAGTTATTGTAGTCAGTATTTTCTGTTCCATGAAAATCAGTTATCAAGCAGCGGTCAGCTGGGAAAGTTCAGTTTGGAATGATTATTTTAAAGCTTCAGCAAATACAGTGTTTTGAGTTTTAAAGGAATCCTCCACGGAATCAAATCAAATAGTTTATATCCCATTTGAAGAGTGTTCTTCCTTCATTTACCAACAGCCAAAAAAAAAAAAAAACATACGATTTCATTGAGGACTATGGAGTGCTGAAGACTGAAGATGCAAGAAAAGCACGGCTGTTAGCCAAAACAGTGTTTACAAGATTTAAGGGAATATTGATCAGATATATAGAACAAAAGCAAAGCGCTGAAATTGTAAAGAACTATTATGGTAAAGTTGGGGATTCTTTTGAGAAAATAGAAATCAAACATAATGAGTACACTACGTTCATAGATGACAGTGACGATTATGAAACAGAAGAGCAATGGTCTTTAATGAAATACTTAAATGTTTTGTAAATTAGAGTTAGCTATGAGGGAATACTCTAAATCAATGGAAAATAGCAATTCAGAGTGAAATAAAGTTCAACGATAATAGGGAGGAGGGAGAAAGGCAGATAGGGACAGTGAAAAAAGTGAGTGGAGAGAAAAAGTGGCCATTTAAACAGGAGAAACCCAAATAATGGTAGAAAATGATCGCACTAATTACTCTGGGACTACAGTATAACGACAGGCACAGTGATACAAGCTTATCGACCAGACATCACTCCGGTTGAGAAGACAACGAAAAAAAGTATCACTCATAGATGTCGCTATACCATGGGACTCAAGAGTGGAAGACAAATGGAGACAAAAAGAAAAAAGCCAGTACCAGCGAATTGAACTGAGTAGATTATGGAATATAGAGGTAAAAGTTGCATCAATAACTATAGGAGCACTAGCGACCATACCCAAGTGATTGAAGAAGAGTCTCGAGAAGGTAGGGGCTGATATTTCGCTAGGATGGTGCAAAAGAGCATGCTATTTGAAGCAGCACATATAGCGAGGAAAGTGATGGACTTCTGAGGGATCTGGATGCAACCTGGAACCCTATACTATAAACCACCAGTCTCTGTAGACTATGACTAACAACACAACAACAACAGTAACAACAACAGCAACACAAACAAAAACAACAAAAACAATAATAATAATAATAATAATAATAATAATAATAATAATAATAATAATAATAATAATAATGATAATAATAATTGTAATAATGATAATAATAATAATAATAATAATAATAATAATAATAATAATAGTAGTAGTAATAATAGTAGTAGTAATAATAATAATAATCATAATAATGATAATAGTAATAATAATAATAATAATAATAATAACAATAATAATAATAATAATAATAATAATAATAATTTCAATTATTAAAGTAATATGCAATCAAATACTTTTGTATTTCATTTATTAGATAATGCCACATTTGTTAAAATATACTAAATGACATTAGCAGCAGTTGGAATATAATTTAGACGACGAAGAGCATTTGAATCCAGAACCTGAATTCAGGGGTTTCCTCATGTTCACACAATTATCATCATTGATACTGATATTCAATTGGGCTAAAACTTACAACCGAACCAATAATAAAAAACCAGAGATCTCAAACCTCTGACAAGCCTAACAAACTCCATTTCCTAAAGATTTCTTCTTTTAAAAAGTGACGTCATCTGCCCCAAAGGTTGATAAAACTCTCGTGAATAACCTTTTATATATTGGTACATCCCTCATAACCATCATTAAAATTAAATAAAAACAATTTAAAAAAAATTAATTATAAGAAACTGAATATCAATAAAAGAGGATCGTTTCTCACAAGAAAATCCTATGATAAAATCGGCGAATGTTGTTTACACTAAATTACAGAATGTCCGAATTTAGAAACTTCCATTTAAACCGGAAATGAGTTGGTCGTAAAACTAAGCCTGAACTACCGGGTACCATTTCATTAACTCTTAATCCAATAAGTAATTACAGTATTTGAAAAGAGTTATTTAATGTGGGCTAACTGTAATTTCTATTTTTTGAATTCTCAGATACTATGCATTAACGTCTGCTCTTGTTTGGTGTTTGAAGAAATTAGATTATATGGAAGAAAATGGCTGAAACCAATAGATGATATATATATATATATATATATATATATATATATATATATATATATATATATATATATATATATATATATATATATATATATTGAAAATTCAAGTTTCGATTTAATGTTTGCCATTTAAGAATTCTCTTCTTCAACTGCAGTATATGAATGGTAGCGGTAAAAAAATAATAGATACCGAATGTATGGTCCCCTATGAAAAAAAATAGAAAATTCCTGTTCTTGAAACTAAAAAGGCAATGACTAATGTGAAAATACAAACCTCTTTTTGTAAAGTATTGACTATTTTTTAGTCATAACTACGACTATAAAAATGCAGTACTTCGTTGTACTATCTGAAATTTCATTCAATCATCACGGAAGATATTTACGTTTTGACAAGAAATATTTATTGATTATGAAAAAAGTCGGTTTTTTGGGGGGGGATGTGAAACTGTAACCAATAAGCTATTGCATTTTTCACAAGTGAAATAAATTATAATCGCCCTTAGCTTATTTTATCAAGATTGTTCTATAGAAATTTATGATAGTATTAATACCTTACCGTCCAATATTGGTATAATTCAATACAGCATACTTTATAACATTACTGTAGAGCATGCCATTCATATACCTCAAATCAAATTAAATATCCTTTATTAATTTTACTGAATTCACCAATGAGAAATAAGCACTCACTAAAAAAGATGAGCATTAAAAGAAAAGGGGAAAACAGATGATGCTTATCCAGTAGATTCCGGTTTTAAGCCTGATTGAAAGTTGCAATAGAAGGAGGTTTGATTATGGAGAAAGCTTTCGACTACGAAGTCTATTCAGATCTCTCTAATTGTCAGCCTGGGAGAACTTTCGGAAGATCCATTATTTTTCAGTTTTATGAGAAATGGTTCCTTTTTCGAATTTATTGCTGTAATTTTTGTGGATGGAGACTGCCATAGTTAAAATGATAGGATGTTGAGAGCATATTGAAGACTCATAAATGGTACTTGACAATAAATGATCAAGATGGGTTTACGTCATCTTCAACTAAAATTAAAATAATAGTTATTTTGAAGAGACTTTCAGTATATTTGCCTGCATCGTTAACTGTAGGTTCAAGTCATCTGCCACTTCCGAAATATCTTATTACGAATCCATTGAAAGTTGATCACCTCAATATTTTGAAACGATAAAAGTTATTGCAAAGCGGTATTTTTCTTTATTTTATACGCAGGATTGGAATGCTTTCTTCCGGAAATTTTCATTCATAATGATTCATTTAGAATGTAATTAAGTGACACCATCTCTTGTGAAGATGAAAAGAAGAATAATGTTGTAAAATATTTCCAGAGAGTAAATATATGATGCTTATTCTTTTTGTTTTAAATATATTAACGTATCGGAGATTTTCTAAATCATGTAGAAAGAAAAACAATATAATTATGAGAAAAACAAACGTAATTAACCGAAAACACGATGATAAAAGAGCAAGATCTTTCAGCAGATTTGAAAAAAAAAAACACGAAAAATAAACAAAAAACAAATATACGTCATCAAGAGATATATATTCGAGCATAAAGCTCCAGTCATTTAGGTATATTTTGTTGGGAGTTGTCAACCTATTCCAGCATTTTATGGAAGCTGGGGATTGTCAAAGTGAGTAGAATTGAAAGCATTCATTTAGACTTCATCATTCTTCAGAAATTCTCTGTGATCTCTATATTTTATTACAAAATCCTCACTTTCTAATTTTTCATGAATACGAATCTGTTTCTTTCCGTCAAAGCCTTTTCAATACGAACAAGGAGCATACAGTGTTATAGGTGCGTCTGTTATAAAAGCAAAACCCGAAGTCTAATGGTGATTTTAGAAAAAATAGTTGTAAAGGCTATATAAATTAGACGTATTAGTCTCTAATGAATTAGAATTCACAAAGATTGTGGGCAAAAATGGAAAAAAAATTCGAAGGTTATCAACTTTTTATTTGAAATAAACGATTTATATGCATATATATATATATATATATATATATATATATATATATATATATATATATATATATGTATATATATATATATATATATATATATATATATATATATATATATATATATATATATATATATATATATATATATATGCATATATATATATATATATATATATATATATATATATATATATATTACAACTAGTGAAGTACGTAAATTCTAAAGTTCCAAAACTAACCTGCTTTATATTACATAATTTGATACACAACAGAAAACTTCCAAGCTCTGAGAATAATATGCAACTCAGAGACAATAATATATATGAACACTGAATATCTAAAAGGTCTCTTTACATTACATTCAAAACAAAACTGGGTGATTACTTTACTTCTAACAGAAACTATTCATAAATCAACCTCTTACTTAGGTTCTTAGTCGGGGAGACGAGCAAAGCCTCTAAAGGCCCTGTCACACCTTGACGATTTATCCAGCGTATGCCGACGTATGAAAAATTTGGCAAATACGCTGGCGTACGTCGAATAAGTTATGGGTAAGTTTTGTATACGTTAACAGCACGCTGAAGCACGTTGGTATACGTCGAAGTACGTCGAGGTCGTCGAAAAATTTTGTGCATGCTCAAAATTTCTCAACGTATGTCAGCGTATGGCTATACGTCCCGTATACGCAGGCCATAAGTAATAGGTAAGTTATGCGATTGTTGACACACGTTCAAACACGTTAAGTGTAGGTTACTCATAAGTCCAAATACGTCGAGATAATGTCTAGCGTACCCAAAACTTATGAGTAACGTGCTTTGAACGTATGTATAACTTATATCGAACTTATCTCCTACGCATATTGACGTATGTAGATGTATTTAACATGTTCCGGACGACCACAGAACTTACTGAACGTGTTTCTAACGTACAGCTGCCGTATAATGGCGTATTGGTAGCGTTTAGGGGAATTGGGATATAAAAATGGGGTTCACAGGAGGAACCCGTCAGTACTCCTCTAGATTTCATGG
Organism: Palaemon carinicauda; assembly: GCF_036898095.1. Lineage (NCBI taxonomy): Eukaryota > Metazoa > Arthropoda > Malacostraca > Decapoda > Palaemonidae > Palaemon > Palaemon carinicauda. The sequence goes on along the minus strand of NC_090726.1, from coordinate 70,347,302 downwards.
TGAGCAGATGTTCATATCAGTTATGATTTGAAACATCGAGCGGCAGCCTTTTTATAGACTACGACACGTGATCGTCGGCAATATGCTGCTGCACGCTATGCATAAGTTAGACTATCGTTGGGCATAAGTTGTGTACGCGGGCAACACGCTAGGCATTCGTTGGAATAAGTTATCTATAAGTTATCGAAACGTTCTATATAATTTACTGATACGTTATGTATACGTCCAACTCGTTATGAATACGCTATGTATACGCCCAAAATTGAAAAAAAATTCGATAATTCAGCGTATGCCAGCGTTTTAGGGAAATTCTGATACGTCGGCATGCGCTGGCTGAATCGTCAAGGTGTGACAGGGCCTTAAAATAATTATTGGTGATCAAAATAATACACACTTTACAAAAATAAATATATTCTATAAAAAACTAACAAATTCAAAAAAATAAAAATCCAAAAATCAATTAATAAATGCAGATTTAACACTTATAGAAAATAAATCAGAATTACACTTACTTATACTTAACTGTTATTCTTATGTCCTTAGGCTCACACAATGTTACCAAACGGTTAACCAAAAATAAATACACTTCACTGTTTAACCTAATCTCACAGGACCAGTCACAAAAAACAATTAATTTTCATAATATACCAGTAATCACATTTACACGGCACTTCTATTGACTTAAACCACATAAATTCTAATGTTTAGACAAACACTATTCACATTTGAGAGAAAACACTATGCACATTGGAGATAAAAATCAATGGATGGCTGAAGGTGGCTATCGGGAGGATTGTCGGGCATTGGCTCTTTCGGAATCAGGCTGGATCTATCCGTCTCCTATGCATTGCTAGGTCTTTTTACATTAATTCAATTCACTGTAGAAACTTCTAGTAAATCATTCTCGTAGGGTAGGAGTATGGCTCTACTGGCATCAAGATTACCAACTTGGCATTATGGAAGTAGGGTACCATCGTCACTTGCGGATAAACTCTCACAGATAACTCCACTCACCTCCTCTCATAACATTAAAGAAAAAAAATAAACTTTAGTTTAGAATTTTCATGGATTTTCCAACCACATGGAAACATGAGGTAATCCCCAGTGTGTATCATATAGCATACCTTTTAATAAGTTTACATAAGACTTCGTAACAAAACTACATGAAATGAAAATTTGATTGTTAAAAATGACGTAAATTTACATATACGGATCTGAATGAAAATACAACTAAAGGAATGACGAAAGTCTTATGGAATTATACATTACTTAATCCTACATGAGTGGAACTCACCTTACGAGCTGGCTATATTTCTCCTAAATATATAAACAAAATATGAGAATAAAATAATCGACTCTTATGTAGACCAGCTCCGTAGGAATATATATATATATATATATATATATATATATATGTATATATATACATATATATACATATATATATATATATATATATATATATATATATATATGTATGTATATTGTATATGTATATATATATATATATATATATATATATATATATATATATATATATATATATATATATATATATATATATATATACAGTAGATATATATATATACAGTATATATATATATACATACATATATATATATATATATATATATATATATATACAGTAGATATATATATATACAGTATATATATATATATACATACATATATATATATATATATATATATATATATATATATATATATATGTTCATACGTCTTTTGAGAAATACATGCAATGGTATCACGTTAACTTAGATAACTAAGAAATTGTCGGTCATATGTGAATAATTATAATCCTGTCACTAAATTGTGAATTGAAAATAAACAAATTCTCTGGCACAGTCAAATCAAATTTTGAGACAGACTGTGTGAACTAAGTATTCATATTTTGTATGAATTGGCTTTCACCGGAATACTAATAAAGTATGAAAAGCAATTTCCCAATTCCTAGATTTAAACCAAATGATGCGGAATACCAACTGGAAGACATCTGATGCCCATAATGACTTAGTGATTTACATTCTTACTGATTAAGGCTAAACTAATCATTACTCATAGGGTGTTTTGTTACACACTGAGAAATAAACGAATTGATCAAAATGGTAGTTTATATAGTTAGATGCTTATACTAAAAGTATGTTAATAATAATAATAATAATAATAATAATAATAATAATAATAATAATAATAATAATAGTAATTTCACTGATAATGATAATTTTAGTAATTTTACTATTAATAATAATCATAATAGTTTTATCAATTATAATAATCTTAATTTTAATGATAATAATTTTACTAATAATGATGATTTTTATAATTTTGATAATGATAATTCTAATAGCAATAGAAAATTTTATAATGATAATAAAAGTAATTTCTATAATAATAAAGACTACTGATATTTCTAAATTTGAGGACACCAATATATATATATATATATATATATATATATATATATACATATTCAAATAAGCCATATATATTTTTGATACATTAATGTCTGGATTCTCTTAACGACATCGGGATCAGAGCCCCAGGCGAAATCACACAAAGACAAGAGCTTGTGACCGGCCAGGAATCGAACCCTGGTTTGGCAAGCTTGTATAGACAGTGACTGTCTATACAAGCTTGCCGGACCAGGGTTCGATTCCCGGCATGTCACAAGCTCTTGTCTTTGTGTGATTTCGCCTGGGGCTATGGTCCCGAGTTCGTTAAGAGAATCCAGACATTAATGTATCACAAATATATATGGCTTATTTGAATATATATATATATATATATATATATATATATATATATATATATATATATAAATATATATTTGTATCAATATATATCTATATATATATATATTTGTATAAAGATTATATATATATATATATATATATATATATATATATATATATTTGTATATATATGTATTTGTATATATATACACATATATATATATATATATATATATATATATATATATTATATATATATATATATATATATATATATATATATATATATATATATATATACTAACATATGTAT
>NC_090726.1:70319332-70336832 GCF_036898095.1 Palaemon carinicauda | reverse complement strand
TGATGTAAAGTAGTTTAAAAGTTTAAAGATAAGGATCTTTACCTTCGAAGCAAATATATTAATACAAAGTTCCTCGCTGTCACCACCTATAGACTTACTTAAGTTTACTCTTCAAATATTCCCAGTTTAAACATTAAATAAATGAGGGAGCAAAAATACTAAAGAAGTTTAATTAACCTAATGTTGATTTATTACACAAATTTACATCAAAAGAAACGGACATCTTAACAAAGACAAAAATATCAAAAGAAATGCAAATTGAAATAATGAAAAATGGTTTAGACACGTGGTCTACAATAATTAATAATCAAAATGGGGTCGGACACGTGGCCCATGTGACCCAGAGACTGTGCTAGTCTCCAAGCAAGAAATGATAAGGGAAAAATATTTACACACAATCCCACCACACACAGTCCGAATAGTGTAAAAGCTAGTTATTCTAAGCAAGTTAAAATTAGTCTAAGCTAAGAAAAATTGGGGGAATAACTATGGCCATTTGTAGTAGTACCTGCACTCCTTTGATGATCAGTCCTATGCCCGTGATGGCTGTTGACCTGGTTGCACTTTGCACTCCTGACTGGCTCACCCCAAAAATCCTTGTTTGTGGTAATTAAGGTTTACCAGGCTCCACTCCTTCACTCTCTCCAGCCGGCAGCACTCCTATGAGGGTTAAGTTTTGGGAGATGGGGTGGGGGTGAGCCAGGGGTGCAAGGGATCACTGACCAGGCAGGTCAGTCGGTCATGGCGACTTCTGATCGAATGGGGCGACACTAAGGTCGAGGAGATCACCTGGCTTCACCTTGCCAAACAAGTGACGGTCATGATGCGCGCGGTAATTCATTGGGGGTGCCATATCGGGACTTCAGGACAGGGCAATATATTGTTGCAAGGAGTGCAGAGGAGGCAGGATTTTGTACTAAATACTTTAGAGAAATCTTGCTGCTCTAAGGGAGTTTATATATACAATAATCCTACCTATTCTGGCTTGCTAGAAAATAATATTTTAAATGATTAATTAGCAATGGGCTGGTGCGATGGGCATACATCTTAAGATTAACAAACCTTAATTGGTATTGAGAAATAAAAGATGTATTAGTTCAGTAGTATTGAAAATTATATCAAAATTCAATCTCAATTCAATTTAATCTCGACCCACGTACTTTAATGAAAGAACCAACATACGTCGGGGGTTACACTAAGGCCCTCTGTTGTGCGCAAGGCCAATATATATTGGCCTTGGTTGTGCGTATCTACGCTGTGACGTCACGAGCATGGCGTGCGCCACTGTCAACACGTTTATTTGATTTAGTTTAGAATAGTCCTCCCTATTTTTCGTTAAAGAAAATTGAATGTAGGAGAGGACGTTTAAGGGGTAGCTACAGTATTAGTAGAAGAGAGTTAAAAATGCGATTGAAAGAAGAAGAGTGAAGAAAATTCTTCACACACACACACACACACACACACATATATATATATATATATATATATATATATATATATATATATATATATATATATATAGTTTGCTTGTGACCGTGTGTATATGTATGCATATAAAAGAGAGAGAGAGAGAGAGAGAGAGAGAGAGAGAGAGAGAGAGAGAGAGAGAGAGAGAGAGAGAGAGAGGGAGGGTGCCTATATTATAGCCCATATAAGTATAGTATAGTTAGGCTATTGTGTATAGTCCTACCTAATAGTTGATCTTTGAATAGGCCTATAATAAGCCCATCTAATGTATGTATAGCCTACAGAATATACAGTATAGGCCATCTATGTATAGGCCTAAAGTATAGCCTTTATACGTATTGACCTACAGCATAGCCAATATTTTTATAGACCTACAGTATATTTATGTGCAATGTACCTTTGCCTATCTATTAATAGGCCTACAATATAATATACGTATAGACCTACCGCATAGTCAATATTTGAATAGGCCCACAGTATATTTATGTGCAATGTACCCTTGCCTATCTATTAATAGGCCTACAATATAATGTACGTATAGACCTACCGCATAGCCAATATTTGAATAGGCCCACAGTATATTCATGTGCAATGTACCTTTGCCTTTTGTGCAAATACTAGTTAATTCTAAAAGTGTGTGGTAAAAGAGAGATAGAGGTTGTCTATTGATCATCTTTTGTTTTAAGAGTTACGTTCAATACTCAGATTTTCAATCAGAAACAATTTCCTACTCAAACGTGAATGTGCCAAGTTTGCAAGGAAGGATATCTTCGACGGTGAGAGTGAGGAGATATGAGAGGCGTGGCATTATCGGTGTGGCCATGCATCCTTTAGCGATTGTACGCCTACAAAGTGCAACTCAAATGGGCACTCGACCCAGTAGTTAAACCAAGATGAAAATAGTATTTGCAGTTAACTTGCTAGAACGAATTTCTGCTAGTAAAGCGTTCCTAAATCGAGTTTTCCTTAGTGATGAGGTAATCTTTCATGTTTCAGTGGATTAGGACACCTACATGTGAATAGGGAACTTCACCGAGATAGTTCGAAGGTGAAAGTGTGGTGTGGATTCACAAGCAATGGAATCATTGTTCCATTTTTCTTCAATGACATATAGATGCTTTCATAGATCTTTTGGCTGAAAATGTGACACCACAACTAGACGACTTTCTGCCGACCATCATTTTGCAGCATGACGATGTACCACCACAAAAGAGAACCTGTTGGTGGGTTCCTAAATTAAACATTTCCAAACGGTTGGATTGAGAGAGATAGCCCAATTCTGGAGGTTTGTTAAAGATATCGGGAATTGAACTCTTCTATTTTAGATTCACTATCAGACTTCAAGTTTTGATTTTATAACAGACACTTATAACACTGTATGATCCTTATTCATGTTGAAAAGGCATTGAAGGAGAGAAGCAGAATCGTATTCATGTAAAATTAGAGAGTGAGGATTTTGTAACATAATATAGCGATCACATAGAATTTTTGGAAAATGATAAAGTCTAAATGAACTTTTAACTCTACTCCCTTTGACAATCACCATCTTCCATAAAAAGCCGGAAAGCGTCAAGGGTGACTGTTTTATAAAATACACCTAAATGATTTGAGCTTTATCTCTTGATTACAGTTATTTGTTTTGGTTTACTTTCTGTGTTGATTTAAAATCTGCTGAAAGATCTTGACATTTCATCATTGTATTCTATTGTGATTACGTTGGTTTTTTCATAATTATATTGGTTTTCTTTCCTTGGCCTTTAGAAAATCTTTGATGCATTACAGTATTCAAAGCAAAAAGAATAAGCATAATATATTTACTCCCTGGAAAATTTTAGAATAATATTTTTTTTTTTTATCTTCACAAGAGATGGCATCACTTGATCACATTCTAAATGAATCATTATGAATGAAAAGTTCCGAATGAAAGTATTCCCAGCCTGTGTATGAAATACCAAAAATACCGTTGCGCGATTAATTTTATCTTTTCAAAATATTGGGGTGATCAACTTTCAATGGATTCGTAATAAAATATTTCGGAAGTAGCAGATGACTTGAACCTAGTCAAAGATGCAGGCGAATATACTGAAAGTCTCTTCAAAATAACTATTATTTTAATTTTAGTTGAAGATGACGTAAACCCATCTTGATCATTTATTGTCATGCACCGTTTATGAGTCTTTTCATCAATATGCTCTCAACATACTATCATTTTAACTATGGCCGTCTCCATCCACAAAAATTACAGCAATAAATTCGAAAAAGGAACCATTTCTCATAAAACAAAAAAAATAATGGATCTTCTGAACGCTCTCCCAGGGTGACAATTGGGGAAATCTGAATAGACCTCGTAGTCGAAAGCTTTCTCCAAAATCAAACCTCATTCTATCCCAACTTTCAATCAGGATTAAAATCGGAATCTACTGGATAAGCATCTTCTGTTTTCCCTTTTTCTTTTAATGCTCATCTTATTTAGTGAGTGCTTTTTTCTCATTGGTGAATTAGTAAAATGAATAAGGGATATTCGATTTAATTTGAGGTATATGAATGGCATACTATACAGTAATGTTATAGAGTATAGTGTATCAAATTATACCACTATTCGACGGCAATTAAATCAACAAAATTATTAGAATAAGTTATTAATACTATCATAAATTTCTATGAATCAATCTTGATAAAATAAGCTAAGGGCGATTATAATCTATATCACTCGTAAAAATGCAATAGCTTATTGGCTACAGTTTCAAATTCCAAGAAACAAACCGACTTTATTCATAATCAATAGATATTACTTGTCAAAACGTACATTTCTTCCATGATGATTGAATGAAATTTCAGATAATACAACGAAATACTGCATTTCTATAGTCTTAGTTATGACTATATATTCGATACTTTAATATAAAGAGGTTTTTATTTTCATATTAGTCATTGGTTTTTTAGTTTAAAGAACCAGAATTTTCTATTTTTGTTCATATGGGACCACACATTCTGTTTCTGATAGTTTTTACCGCTACCATTACATATACTGAAGTTGAAGAAGGGGATTCTTAAATGGCAAACTGTATATCGAAACTTGAATTTTCAATACACACACACACACACACACACACACACATATATATATATATATATATATATATATATATATGTATTTATGTATATATATATATACATATATATATATATATGTATATATATATACATATATATATATATATATGTGTGTGTGTGTGTGTGTGTATGCATATATATATATATATATATATATATATATATATATATATATATATATATATATATATACATATATATATGTATATAAATATATACATATAAATATATATATATATATATATATATATATATATATATATATATATATATATATATATATATATCCATCGGTTTCCACCATTTCCTTCCATATAATCTATTTTCTTCAAACACTAAATAAGAGCAGACGTTAATGCATAGTATCTGAGAATTCAAAAAATAGAAATTACTATTAGCCTACATTAAATTGTGAGCTCGAAGGACATGATGGTGGGTTATAATAAAAGATTATCAATAAAAGAGTAACTTTAATGGAGAATGTGGGAGGCAGCAGTACACAGTTCCTTCGGCCATGAACTTGCCGGTTACACTATATGGACAAAAGAAAACGGCGTCACGCCACGCACATCATGACAAGAATTATGGGTAAAAACAAATGATTGTACCCAAGCGCATAATCAACAACACTAATGCATCATAAATAAAAGTTTAATATTCTAACACCCCCTCATAAACTTTTATTCTCATCAATCTGCAAATTACTACACATCAAACAAATATATGCATCATGGTAATCAAAAACAAACAAAATACAAAGCTATCAAAGGTCAATATTACAAAACCATTATTGACACAAATTAAAATAAATCAACTTTGCTTTAGTTACTGGTTTTGTAAACATATCGGCTTTATTTTCACTTGAGGGGACATACACTAAATCAACATTTTTACTCATAACTTCATTACGGATAAAATGATAGCGTATGTCTATATGTTTAGACCTTTGATGGTAAACAGGGTTCTTAGCAAGTTTAATTGCCCCTTGGTTATCAACAAATAATATGATGGGTTTGACTTCAACATTAATCATATCAGTTAACAACTGCTGCAAAAATTTTGCTTCTTGGATAGCAAAAGTCAATGAAACATACTCAGCTTCACAAGAACTTAAAGCTACATTGCTTTGTTTCTTACTCTTCCAAGAAATAAGAGCACTATCGGCGTTCATTTGGTAACAATAACCTGAAATACTTTTACGATCTTCAGAACTACCCCAGTCTGAGTCGCAGTAACCAGAAAATCTCAATAGTATCGTAAGACCTCTTAAAAACAAGGCAATGTTGTTTAGTACCTTTAAGAAATTTTAGAACATATTTACACATAGCCAAATGACTTTGAGTTGGCCTAGCCATATACTGTGAAAGTTTAGACACAACAAAACTTAAATCAGGCCTAGTACAAGTCATGATATATATCAAGCTTCCAACAATGTTTCTGTAAAGAGTACTATCAACTAGTTCAGGACTTTCCTCAAAGGTACACTTATTAACACTTAGATCACAAGGAATTGACTTTGGGTTGCATTCATCCATTTTGAACTTTCTCAAAACTTTCTCAAGGAACTTACTCTGGTTCATTTTTATACAATCTCCATCAAAAACAAACTCAATACCCAAAAACCATGAAAGTTTCCCTAAATCTTTCATCTCAAATCTATGACATAATACACGTTTAGTGTCAAACAGAGCTTTCTCATTACTACTGGCAATGATCATATCATCAACCCAAACCAAAATAATTACATGAAAGTTATGTCTTTTATTGACATACACACAATGATCACTTAATGACTGCTCAAAATCATTTTGAATTAAGAAATCATGGAGCATATTATTCCAATTTCTGCCTGATTGCTTTAAACCATACAGAGATTTATTCAGTTTCCAAACCAATTGTTCATTATTACTTCCTGTCTCAATGTAACCTTCAGGCTGTTGAACAAATATTTCACAATCAATATCAGAATTAAGATAGGCAGTTTTAAAATCCATACAATGCACAATTAAATCATATTGTACTGCCAATTGCATAAGCATTCTAATTGAGGTCATACGCACTGTAGGAGAAAAAGTATCAGTATAATCAACACCTTCAATTTGGGAATACCCTTTTGCAACATAGCGAGCTTTATATTGCTCTTCACCATTTAACCCTTCTTTAATGGCATATACCCATCGTCCACCTACAATACAACGGTTGTTTGGTAAACTACACAATTCATAAGTATTGTTATCTCTCAAAGATTGAATTTCATCATCCATTGCAGCTATCCATTTGTGAGCCACATGTGAATTTAATGCCTCTATAGCTTTCAGGAATTTCAGTTACTTTACAACAATAATGAACAGAATAGCCCAGTAAATCAACATTATCAGGATCAACATATTCTTCAAGATATTTGGGAGCAGTTCGCTCCCTACTTGGGTAACGGGACTCTCCTTCCCTTTCAGTTTCAGTCAAATCTGTATTAATTTCACTATGCTCATCTTCAACAAGGATATGTTTAGAAACAGGATCACTTTGATTATCATTAACAGTTGTTTTCTTTTCATTGCAAATGACATTCTCATTATCAAAATCAAATTCACTATCTTCTGATTCACCATCTTCCTTTAGACTTTGGGATTTATCAAAATTGAATTTATCAGTAAAATGTACTAACCTAACCTTTCTCAAACTGCCAGTTCCTGGATAATATACAAGATAAGCAGGACTGTATGAATCATAACCAACAAATATTCCCTTTTCACATCTTGGATCTAGCTTAGCTTTCTTTTCTACATAAGCATAACACAGGGAACCAAAAATATGCATATTTTCAAGTTTAGGCTTCTTAGACGTTAACACTTCATATGGGGTTTTATCTAGTCTAGAATTGTAGCATCTATTCCTTATATAAGCAGCTGCCCTAACAGCATAATTCCACATGAATTTTGGTAGCTTTGCTTCAATTAAGAGACATCTAGCCATTTCAAACAATGTACGCCACATTCTCTTAGCAGTACCATTTTGGTGTGGTGAATTTGGTGAAGAAAATTCTTGTTTAACCTTATTACTTACCAGAAATTTTTTAAATTCTGAAGAAGTAAATTCTCCTCCATTATCACACCTTAATCTTTTAACAACACCATAAGAACTAGTGTCAGCAAGGAATTTCTTAGTAGCATCAAGTGCATCACTTTTCTGCTTCAAGAAATAAACAAAAACAGATCCTGAATAATCATCTACAAAAACAATACAATATTTAGATTTTTCCCTTGATTCAATACTCATTGGTCCAGCAAGATCACAATGTACAAATTCCATTTTACTCTTTGCTCTCTCATCTGGTAATCTGTTCCTAGATAAATGCATTTTACCTTCATGACAAGTTATGCAATCAAACTTACTTTTGGCACTAATTTTCATACCTTCAGCTTTATCTTCTAACTTCAAAATGTCTTTAACATTGCAGTTTCCCAAAACCTTATGCCACTCCTCTAGTGAACGAGATTTACATGAGTTTACATTATTTAGATAATATAGCTTACCTTTCTTATTTATTTCAAAAGACACACCATTTGGACTTATCAACTCAGAATGATTAGGATTAAAGCTTACTGTAGCTCCTTTACTAACAGCTGATTGTACAGAAAATATATTCTGCTTAAAAGTAGGAATATACAAGGCATTATCAAGAACAACATTTTGTTTTATACCATTTGTATCAAAAAGTACAATTTTAGCCTTACCTTTACCTTTAACAATATTCTTGCATCTTGCACCATCTGCAAGTTCAACCATATGCTTTGATTCATCAAAGTCTTCATCAAACCACTTAAACTTTGATTTGTCAGTAATGATGTGGGTAGTAGCACCACAATCAACAAGAACATTACATATATCTGTAGATATGTTATCAACAGAGCAACTTATTTTGAAACAACATTCTTCATCACTATAATCATTAGTGGATCTAGGCTTACAAACATTCACAGTTGCACTAGAAAATCTAGTGGCCCTATTAGCCTTTCTACATTCATCAAAATTGTGTGTAATGGTTTTGCATTCTTTGCACCACTTACCTCTGTCTTTCTTCAACTTACACTCGAAAGACTTATGTCCAGTCTTACCACATGAATAACATCTTACTGATGAGCCACTGGCAGATCCACCACACTGATAATCAGGATTCTTCTTATAATTCACCTTAAGGACGTTCTCACTCTTCACATCAGGCCTGTGTGCCTCTCGACTCCTCAGGCTTTCTTCATAACTCCGTAGCAGAGACTTGAATTCTGGAAACGTAGACTCGGTATCCTTCTGCATAACAACAGTATTAAATGGAGTAAATTCCTCTGGAAGACCCTTCAACACCATAGCAATAAGAAGGCTGTCGCTGATCGTCTCACCAGCTGACTTTAACGAAGTGGAGGCTGCCTCTGCTCGAAGAAAATAATCAGTTACACATTCTTTCCCTCTCATTTTCAGTGATGTCAGCTCCGTGTAGAGGGAGATGATTCTTGGTTTCCTAGTACCTCGGTAATGGTCCCGTAGAATCTCCAATGCCTTTCTTCCATCGTTGACTGCATCTCTCATTATTAATTGGAGGCTCTTATCATCTAGAACTTGAACGATCTCGGCAAAAATGTCAGCATTTTTAGCACTGAATTCCGCTGAAGTTTGATCTTCACTTTCGTCTAGGGTAAGTTTCCGAAGTCTCAGATGGGCTAGAAATTTTATCTCCCACATTTCATATTTCTCCTCATCACCATCAAAATACAACTTCCTCTTGCTTGAGCTGGGCCCATAACCTGTGAGCTCGAAGGACATGATGGTGGGTTATAATAAAAGATTATCAATAAAAGAGTAACTTTAATGGAGAATGTGGGAGGCAGCAGTACACAGTTCCTTCGGCCATGAACTTGCCGGTTACACTATATGGACAAAAGAAAACGGCGTTACGCCACGCACATCATGACAAGAATTATGGGTAAAAACAAATGATTGTACCCAAGCGCATAATCAACAACACTAATGCATCATAAATAAAAGTTTAATATTCTAACATAAATAACTCTTTTTAAATACTTATTGGATTAAGAGTTAATGAAATGGTACCCGGTAGTTCAGGCTTAGTTTTACGACCAACTCATTTCCGGTTTAAATGGAAGTTTCTAATTCGGATATTCTGTAATTCAGTGTAACCAACATTCGCCGAATTTATCTCAAGATTTACTTGTGAAAAACGATCCTCTTCTATTAAATTTCAGTTTCATATAATTGATTTTTTTTCTTTTATTTTATATCCATGGGGGTTAGCAGTGATGTGCTAAAATATAAAAGGTTATTCACGAGAATTTTATCAACCCTTGGGCAGATGACGTCACTTCTTAAAAGACGAGATATTTACGAGAGCGGAGGTTTAAGATCTCTGGTTTTCTTATTATTGGTTCGGTTGTAAGTGTTATCCTAATTTAATATCAGCATCTATGATTATAATGGTGTGACCATAAGGAACCCCCTAAATTCAAGTCCTTGATTCAAATACGCTTCACTGTTTAATTTATCTTCCAATGCCGCTAAAGTCATTTAGTATATTTCAAGAAATGTGACATTATTTATTAAATGAAATGCAGAAGTGTCAGATTTCAAAAAAAACTTGAATAATGGGAAATATTATTATTATTATTATTATTATTATTATTATTATTATTATTATTATTATTATTATTATTATTATGTCTACTTGCATCATCTAGTCCGTTAAAAATATTTATGTAAATTATATTTGTCATTTTCCCCTACCTGCTTCTATTCAATCCATTGTCATGAAGTTTTCCAATATATTTCCACCACCAGAACATCTTCATGTTCTTATCTTGCAGCTAATTCACTTATCCCGTTTCAATTAATCATTTTTTTTTCTCGTTATTACGAATTTTGCAACGAACTTAGCCAAGTAAGAAATTATTTAACTTTCTCGGTAAGTTGGACTTTAGGAAAATCTTGCTGCTTTTATGCCAAGAATTTTTCTTTTTGGAGTATTGCCGAGCATTTACGTATTAATAAAAGTTGTCCTTGTTATTTCATCAATCATCACTGGACTTTTCTTTTTAAATATTATTATTATTATTATTATTGACGTTGTTGTTGTTGTTGTTGTTACTATTGTTGTTGTTGTTTTTGTTGTCATTTTGTTAGTCACAGTCTACAGAGACTGGTGGTTTATAGTCTCGGGTTCCAGGTTGCATCCAGATCCCTTAGGAGTCCATCACTTTCCTCGTTATATGTGCTGCTTCAAGTAGCATGCACTTTCTTGCACTAGTCCTAGGTAAATATCAGCCCCTACCTTCTTGATATTACTTTTCAATGGCTTAGGGATGGTCCCTAGTGCTCCTATGATTATTGGCACAACTTCTACTTGCAGATTCCATAACCTACTTAGTTCGATTCGCAGATCCTGTCATTTTTCTTTTTTATCTCACTTCATCTTCCACTCTTGAGTCCCATGGTACTGCGACATCTATGAGTGATAGTTTTTTCGTTGTCTTCTCAATCTGAGTGATGTCTGGTCGATATGCTTGTATCACTGTGTCTGTCCTTATACTGTAGTCCCAGAGTAGTTTAGTGTGATAATTTTCTACCCCAGCTTGAGGTTGATGTTTGACCCATTTGTTGCTACATTGTATTTCAACTTTTTGTAGAGACTCCAATGGAGAGTTTAACTGCTCTGTCATGTCTTTTCTTATATTGATTCTGAGCAAATGCTGAATATCTACTTGCGACTTGGTTGATGGTTTCTTCTTTTGCCATACATTTCCTGCACTTTGACGAGATGTTATTGCCGTCTATAGCTCGTTGAATGTATCTTGTTCTTAAGACCTAATCTTGTGCTGCAATTATGATCCCTTCAGTTTCTTTCTTAAGTTCTCCTCTCCGTAGCCATTGTCATGTTTCTTTACTGGAAAATTCTTTTGTTTGTTTCAGAAATTGTTCATGCATTGGTTTCATTTTCCATTCTTCTTGTCTCTTTTTTCCTTTTCTTTTCTATTTAGCGTCGTCATCCTCTTTTCTTAGGTTTTCTTCCCATGCACTTTTTAGCCATTCATCTTCAGTTGTTTAAGGTACTGCCCCAGTGATCTATTTTCGATGTTGAAGCAATCTTCTATAATGATAGGTCCTTTTCCTCCTTCACGTGGTATATAGAGCCTGTCAGTATTCACTCTTTGGTGTAATACTCTGTGCATGTTCATTACCTTTCTAGTTTTCTATCTAGGTTGCAAAGCTCTGACATCTTCTGGCTTTTGGCTTCATTTTATCACTATCTATGAACAAAAATTTGTACATGGTTACCTTTCGAATTTACTGAACTGATTTTGCCCTTCTGAAAACGTCTTTAATTATTTTTTCTGTTTTCACCATCATTCTGAGAAAACTTTTGTATGGTTTCCATTCATCACACTCGTCGATTGAAAAAGTTCGTGTTTGGGTTTCTTTTCTTTCATTAATCCATAATATTGTGCGTATTTTGTTTCCTTTTATCATAAAGTCCCTTTGAAATGGTTTGCATTTGATGTCCTTTTATTACTTTCATGCCATGAATTATCCGCATCGATGCTTCCACACAAGTGAGATAAAACAAGCCATTTCTCGGCCCTCTCCTTTCTATTACTCAATGGCGAAAGATTAATTCGTGCTCCAGAGGGGCACCAGTCCTCATTCTTCATTCGTCTCTCAATCCGCTGTCGAGAGACGGTGATTTATTTCCATGTCAAGAGGTTTTGCCCTTGATTCTTTCACCTCCTGACTCATATTGACGGTATTATTTGCTTCGATCCATGAGAAATTGCTTTCCGGTCTGGGGAAACTTAGATATACCAAAGGAGACTATGACGAGACGACACGTGGTTTCGATTAACTTACTGCAAAAGTATGTTTATATGTTGAGAGAGCTTTGTGGAAACGACTTGAATTACAAAATCTTCACAGTAGGAATAAGGTCACGATTTTGAGAGGTAGGAAATCTAATGTCGGAGATCGACTGCTGTTGACACACAACTGAAGGAGAAGTAAATTGTTTGATTTGGTGAGTAAGAATCAGAAAGTTATTGGATGAGTCAAAATATCCTTTATATTCTACCTGTTGAAAACTACCTGTTATTAACACAATAATACTATATCCTACATTTATATCAAACTTCTATTGCATCTTCATTTTGAATGTTTTAGTTTATTTAGTCATCAGATTATTTTTAGTTATCTCATCAACATTCTTATTATTAGAACTTCACAAAACATCTCGAATTTATGGTATCCGGGGGTGTTTTTCCTTCAAATACCTTAAAAAACATAGTACCATTCTAACCTACTTATTCACTGTCTTCACACCGTATTGGATAACCTAATGGTTCAAGGGCCGGGCTATCGGACTAAATCTGTATAAATCATAGGAAATTATCAGTACAGTTCAATTAACTAGATAATTCATATATCTTCGTTTGAATTTTACTCAAGATCAAAATTCTCTCTAACCTTTCCATTTGTAATATCAGGTTAACGCTTTTATCTCTCACGATATATTTTTCTCTGCCTTCTAAATATTTCTTTAACATGTCCCTTCATTGATTACCTATATCATAAAACATCATAAATCATTCATAATCACTATTTTCTCCTGAACTAATAATATAAAGTAGAGTATCGTTCATTTCACCCAAGATGAAGAGAGAGTTGCAAGATTAACCAATTGTACATGCAAATTAAGATAAAATATCAGAGGAATTCTGGGCTGTCAGCCTTGATATTGCAACGCTGTACCTGGGTCAATTAAACCACACAATTATAACGGAGGAGTTGCCGTGTTAAGGTAAAGCATCTATTCTCTTCTTGAGATTCTACTTATTGAAATTGCCTGTTTCTACATAAGTATTGATACTTTGAAAGGTCTGTAAAATTAGGGTTGTTATAAGAATATTTGTGCTGTCAAGAATGGTTTGTAGGCATATTTGTGATTACACCACGTAAACTGACACTTTTTGATGGTCACCTATCCATGAACTAACCAACTGTGCACAAAGGTCCGTAACCAAAGATGGGTACTAGATTCGTTAAATAAAAACAGTTCTTACAATATGCATAATGACAGGTGCAAAAAATGTGAGGATCACGTGAGCACTGAATAATAATAATAATAATAATAATAATAATAATAATAATAATAATAATAATAACAATAATAATAATAATAATAATAATAATAATAATAATAATAATAATAATAATAATAATGATGAATAAATGCATACATACACACACACATTCATACTGTTACACAGCAGTGTAAACAGACGCTTTGAATTAAAATATTTTCGTTTTAAGGTTTTTCTTTTTTGTGGTTTTGAATAGGAAAAATTCCCTTTTAAATTGAATAAAACATTTTGATTCACATGTAAAAACTACATTTATTCCATACCTTTAAATAATCTGAATTTCTTGCAAGCAAGATCTGAACTTAAGGTTATAAAAGATCATTGCTAATTTACATACCAATTTCTCGTTATCTGTACAACTACATATTTCTTGGTCAGTCATTTTGTTATGATAACTGTCTTTGTCATAAAAATAGATATCGATTTTCATATTTTGAATAGATCATGAAAATATAGAGAATTTTGTGAAAATAAATAAACATCGGTATTTTATTTTTCTGTCAGGTAGACACAATTCCAGGTACAATTATAGTCTATAAGTGAAGTGTCACTTTATTGATGAGGTGTCATTCAAAGTGACAGCCTCTTTTCCATAAAGTAATAGCCATAATCATCACTTGTCTTGGTGGAATTTCATTTGTATGAGCTTCATTCCTACATAGAATGGAATATGATAAGCAAGAGACAGAATTTAATGGAGTTCCGAATCTATTTTCTATAAATGCATTTTATATTTGTTATCAATTTAAACTATTTTCTATTACAATAGATGAGGTAATGAGCAGAGACGCTTGAGGTTTATTTTATATATGAGTTTTATATCCCTGTCACCAACTGTACATTCTTTTATAAATCCATTTCAAATTTATATTACTTGCCATGGGACGTTATTTATTCGACCATTACTAACATTCAGAACCGAGTTTCATTTCACCTAGTGTATAAATGAATAATATCTGTGCAAATTGCGTTGGCAACCAATGTTGTTGCGGTAGTGCAGCACACCTGAGGGGAATATTCCTCATGATATTTTTTCCATTTAGAAACCCGTGACCTTACAGAACGTGGTTTACTTATTTGTTTTAACTTGTATTTGCTGCCTCGATGTTTTTCATTACATAGTCAATATGTGGTGGGCTCCACATACCTACGTTCAGAATAACAGACTTGATTTTTCAATTTGAAAGTGATTTATTTGTGATGTCCACAACAGAGGTTTCACGATGTTGATCAGTAATTCTTATCTAGACTACCTCTGAAATACTGTTGATAAGATTTGCCTAAATCCTGAAAAAAATTAACTGTATTTATAAACTTTCAACACTGAAAAAGATGGAAGTACTTACTTACTTTACTTTAAGGACTGTACTTCTTGTCCTATAGAGCAGGGAAACCCAACTCTCTACAGGACCTCCACAGTCATTGTATCATGTGCATTCCAAAACATTCAGCATTTCACGCCGCATATTGCTTATTTATTGTCAAATCTACACTATCGAAGCACTTTGAAAACAAGAAAGTCTTCAGTTTCCTCTTTCGGATGTTTAGCTGGAGCTTATTATATAGTCTCGGGTTCGCATATTTAAAAGCTCTAAAGCCTATAGTCTAGATTTTTCTAGGTTCCAATAATTTGAAACCATCTGTAACTATTCTCGTGTCAACACGAGTTGTTGACTGCACAATATGAAGTATTCTCTTGGATATTTAGGACGTCTGGTTCTGATAACTTGATGGGTTATTGCACATATCTTAAACTCTATTCTTATTTTATTAGGCAGCCACTGTAAATCAATTCGTGTAGGAGTGTACCTTTCTCGGGGTGGGACACCTTTAATTAATCTTGCTCCTCTATTTATCATGTTTTGCCTTGGCGTCAATGACCTTAGATGCCAGGATGCCAGAAAACCTTAAATACAACAATCATGTTTTGTAATTTCTTTTGTTGTACTTTTGGTAAATTGTAGTAGATGAAATTACAATAGTCAATCCTGGTAATAACACAGTTTATCACAAATTTCTTTACGGAACATTAATCCAGGTACTTCTTTATAAAAGCAATGTTTCTAAGATGATAACCAGCAGTTTTACTTCAATATTTATTTGGGTATTGAAAGAGAAGTTACAGTCAAGAGATAATCCTAGTTAGTGAGCTTTATTTGTGAACTTTATTTTTTAATTATTGTTTATTTGAATATCAAAAAATTCTATTTAGTTGTTTTCTTTTCCAACCACCGTAAATTCAGTTTCATTTTCATTTAGTTTTCGTCGTTTTATTTTCATCCATTCCCTAACACTAGCAAGAATTCGGTTAAGAGTTTCAGAAGTGTCGTCTATATCATTTATGGAAAAGTAAAATTGTATATCATCTGCAAATAGTTTGAGCTTCACTCCATGCCTTTGTAGTATTTTCGACTGAACAATAGTACACAATAGATGTGGGCCTATTACACTCCCCAGAGGTATCACTCTGTTTAATGGTTCATATAATGAATAAGAGTTTACAATTTCCACACAGCCAATTCAGAAAAGCTGTTACTTTGGATTAATAAGTGTGACTAAGAGTTAAAGGGTAAAAGAGACCTCGTAGAAACTTCTAAACTCTCCAACAAATAGTGACGCTATATATATTCTGAATAGACGCTAATTATTAATCACAGAATACTGTATGAATTTGTGTAACTCGGTCAGGATCGTTCACTGGAACACAATGTAACCTTTGCAAAACATATATTCTGGATATCAGCAACTTTTATGAATGGAAGTTACAAAGATGCTCACCAGCACAGACACCGGATGCATCATGCACCCTCCCTTCAGGCAACTACCTCAATGATGAAGGCACCGACACTTTTGAACAAAATATCTGGTTCAGTAGTTTTGTTACAACAGTAATGCAACACTACCCCACACACATTACCCATCTAAGCATGCAGATACTAAGTGTAAGATATTTAGAAGATATATTTCAAAATCCTTTGAGCAGTGTGTGGCAATGAACACCACCATCCCACACCCCTCCATTTTCTACTTTACGTCACCATAGCAGATGGACATTCTGTGCTAGCTGCCCTCGCACAGGTCACTTTTAGTGGAAAGTGGTTTAAAGGTTAAAAGGCCGACCATGAAGGGCAGAGGCAAAGGACAGTGACATTGCCCTATCAAACAGGACAATGCCCTAGAGCAGGGGTGGCCAACCCATGGCGCATGCGCCAACAGTGGCGCATTACACGATTACAATTGGCGCATTGTACCCCAGAGATAATAAAAGAAAAATGCCTACTCTCAAAAAAAAATTAATGATACTTTCCTTTACAGCGGGGACATCTGTCAACACTATCATTCATATATATATATATATATATATATATATATATATATATATATATATATATATATATATATATATATATATATATATATACATATACACACATATACATATACACACACATGTACATATACACACACATGTATATATACACACATGTACATATACATACACATGTACATATACATACACATGTACATATACATACACATGTACATATATATATATATATATATATATATATATATATATATATATATATATATATATATATATATATATAAATCAAATGACTATATGTATAACCGCCAAAAATGTCCAAATCAAAATACCTAAAGGATTGAAAGGGGGTTAAAGTTTTTGTGGCGCATCTGAATTAGAAGTGAAAAAAATTGGT
>NC_090726.1:70304332-70316832 GCF_036898095.1 Palaemon carinicauda | reverse complement strand
GGCCCTACGTCATGGTAGATACACGTCATTCTGCGTCTAGTTGCCAGGTCTTAATATCCGTTCACACGATGCCCACAAAATTGAGATGACATTTCACGATATTAAGTAAGACAATAATGCGGAGTAGATGCTTGATTCCATTTTTTCTAGATTAAGTCGGTGTCTCAAACTCTGGTGGTTTCGGTTTCACATCAACCAGAAGCTTAGTTCTTTAGTTATATTAAAAAAGGAAGTGTCATGTGTCTTCAAATAGATAGTATGTTAGGAAAAAACTATTGCCTTGTTAGAAATATGTACTGCGATAACCGGTAGGATTTAGTGAAACTAACTGTTGGGAAAAAAAGAAAAAAGTATGGGGGATTTTGTTCATAGGAGATTTTGTCCTAAGGAAATATTGCTCTGGGTGGATTTTAACCTCGGGGATTTTGTTCAAGAGGGATTTTGCTCTCGGGTATTTTGTCCTACGGAGGATTTCGTCCTCGGCTATTTTGTCCTGACACCGAAATAATAATCTTTTTATTCAAAGTGAAAATAAAAAAATCCAAATATTAATACAATATAATGCCCCATAAATAAAATACCTAACTCCTGTGAGATATGCAATCTATTTTATAGGGAATCCGCTGCATAACCATCCCTACCACGATTACATTTCCAATGATTATATTATCTTAAGAAACTATCCTTAACTCCTGAATTAGCATCTATATTGGCCGCATATAATGCACAGTAGCTGGCAATAGGTTGACAAATTGGGTTTAAGGTGACAGACAAGCTGCCTCTTTGGATTCTACTACTAATGCCTGGCAGATGATCTTCCTGAAATTAGTATGGACCAGCAGGGGTCACTTGCCTTAGTTACATAGACACTGCGCATCACAATAAACTAACTATCGTTTGATGGATCTAACCAATGAAGCCTCTATGAATTTAGTCAGTCAATGGAAAACAAAGATGACAGAATGGTCCCCAGTCCCAGGCGTAGCGGTGTGCTTAGAATCTCCCAGTTTATAAATACTAAAGACAAATCAAATATTGGTAATTAGAATGCTAAAACCCTGACTCTGAAGTTACAGCAAGTGGGGAATAAAATTATGAAGTATAGTTTAGATATCTTGGCCCTAAGTGAAACACGTCGTAAGGGGTTTGGTAAGGAAATCTTAGACTAAGGCAATATATATAAATTTATACGTATGTATATATATATATATATATATGTATATATATATATATATATATATATATATATATATATATGTGTGTGTGTGTATGTATATACACACACACATACACATATATATATATATATATATATATATATATATAGATAGATAGATATATACATATATATATATATATATATATATATATATATATATATACTGTATATATATACTGTATATATATATATGTATACTGTATATATATATATACATATATATATATATATATATATATATATATATATATATATATATATATATATATATATATATACATATATTCAGGAAGAACAGGTGGAGTTGGAACAGGAGGGGTAGGTATGATGATGACATCAAGAGCAGAGAAGGCATTAACTGAGTGGAGAGCTGTAAAGAGTAGACTGTTACTTACAAAGCTTAAATCAAAAAAGTGCAATATGAATATTATAGGTTGCTAAGTACCAACAAATGATTCCCCTAAAGAAAGGAAAGATTAATTATATTGTACCAACCGTGTGTCACACGATCGTACATAATTCATTTTGTATATATTATGCTTGTATCTTCGCTCTTCCCTCGCACTAAAAAGAACCAGAATAAACATGTCTGCGTTTCGCCTCTGTAACATTGTCTGTCTTGTGAACATGAAAATTCCTGTTGGCTTGGGCTTTTGTATATAAAGGAGAGTGTTCTATAATAAATTAACGCAGTTGCTTCCATACTGCCTTTGAGTTCACAACCTTCTCTCGGCTGTAACAATATGAAGGACTGCAGAGTGTAACAGGTGAGATCTAGGGAGGTATATAAGAAATTAGGATTGGTGGGTATAACTCGAACATGGGGAAGACACAGAAAGCTCAATAAAAAAAAAAAGACTATAGCGCACCTCGTGATGGCACTGCTATTGAGGAAGAAGAAGCAGACGGTCCACAACGACGCCATTTGCCATTATCTTTAACCGCTTTGTTTGTTTACAAGGTAAGATTTTAATGTTTTCGGTAGTCAAATGTAATTTTTCTGTCAACTAATTTAGTGTCCCATGACAGTGAATATGGCAAGATCTTGTTGACATAGATTTCTTAAGTGAAAGTTGCCATATGCATGCAATATGAGTGGAAATAAGAAAAACAGAATCAAAATTGACGCAGTGAGGTGGTTTTGAAAAAAAAAAAAATATGGCTTGGAAATACCTGTAAGGATACAAGCCATACATGCGTATTTCTAAGTATTGATATTTCTTTTAAAAACTGAGAAAACAAATGAAAAAGTGATTGTGTATAGGCCTATACCTTTTAATGAAAATAAGTGCCATGAGTGAAATAGAACCATGAAAAGTACAGTAAGTTAGTTTTTTTAAGCCAAAGTTACGAGTGATTTTAAGTGTTTCTTTTTTTTGTGAAACCATTTCATGGACAATATACGTAGGGTTTATAAGTATTAGATAAAATGTGTTATTGATAAAAAGTGCCTGACTTATATTTAGAGTGATATCCAGATCTTCCTCTTGGTAGGGACGGCCCGTGCAGAAAGGTTTTTACTTTTTCCAGAAAAAGTTTTTATATCACTTTGAGTTTCTCAGGACCACACCATACAAAGGACATACATTAAACTTTATTTTCAGGATTGTGTGTCCAATATGACTAAAACCTTATTTTTAAGAAATGTTTTCTCTCTAGTAGTACGGGTTGTCCCCACCTCAACCTACACGAAAATTATGCATCACAGAAGCCTTTTCCTACAAATCAGCTTTTATGCTACCTATTTTCTACTTTGCTAATTACGTTTTTACTATCAGTGCTCATCATAACTATTCTATTCCTTAAAACACTGAAGTTTCTAACATTCTACTTATGCCTATAAGTCCCCTCAATGTGGAACTTTTGACCCTCTCGGTTTCAGACCTACTACTGGTAATTGTAACCAGACTATCACCGGAAACCTTTACACTAGAGTCTGTTCAACATCATAACTCAAGTCACAGGCAGACTCATTTGCAGCAGAAATCAAATGACCACCTACATCCAAATCAGCAGCATCAGAATATGCAATAAAATCACAAGGTACTGATTACTGTAGATTTGCTCCTTTGCCATTCATTTTTTCAACATTCTGTTGCCAAAAATGCAGCCTTTTACAGGATTTACGTCTAGAAACACTAAAGCATTCCAACTCACCTTTAATAAAATACAATGATACAGCTGTCTAGTTTTCAGCAGACACACAGACCGGACTACAGCATCATAGATATTATTTGACTGACAATACTAGCTATAAATATGCAGCTGTACAAAAACTTTACCAATCTCCATGTTTCTAATCATTTTTCCTATTGTCTGTGACATCCTAGTTATCCTATTCTCTGCTATTTGCAGAATGCCAATTCTCTTTCCCAGCCTCAACTTATCCAAACTAAATTCTGAACTTGTGATAGTAGGCATTTGTCTTCTGCTATCAAAATCTCAAAGTCTATCGAACTCTGTCTTACATACACTCTAAAAACTTAAGGGTATAAAAGGGGTAGAAAAAGGGTATTTCTAGTGGTTAAAATAGCATACCCTATCGGGGTATATAAGAACTATAATATACCATTTACAATATACCCATATCAAGGGTATAACAAATACTTGAGATACCCTTACTTAGGGGTGTATCGTAGGTAAAGAATACCCTTTTACAGAGTATTCTATACGACATAAATACCCGTGTATATTAATTATAATTTTATAATTAATATCTATTCCACCATTATATAGGTGTAGTTATAGCTTATAAGTATATAAAGTAATAAGGTCAATGATTTTAAAAGTTTGGTTTATCAATTTATTATTTCCATTACACTTGAAAATCAAAAGTATATATATAATATATAAAGAGTGATGGCAGAAGCTGCAAAGCAAACCGTACGCAGAAATCTGTGAAAAGAAAATATTTGTTAGTGTGTGTGTGTCTAAATATATAAATATTTTTATATATATATATATATATATATATATATATATATATATATACATATATATATATATACATATATATATATTTATATATATATATATATATATATATATATATATATATATATATATATGTATATATATATATATATATATATATATATATATATATATATATATATATATATATATATATAGAAACGAAAGGAAAAAATATCATGCATAAATACCTAACTGTCTGCTAACTCAAGTCAAACTGGCGTCAGTGTTTGCTTACAGACTACTCGTAATCTTAATGTTATTAACGTTTAGCTGAATACGTTGTTTATGGTTTTTTTTCCTCCCAGACAGCTTGACGCTCTCTCTCTCTCTCTCTCTCTCTCTCTCTCTCTCTCTCTCTCTCTCTCTCTCTCTCTCTCATAATTAAGTAGTGATGATAATTTCTTACTTATTTTCCCCGGTGTTAGTAATAATGATTTTTTAGACTATCACAGCCTGAATGCAAAACTAATGATGATGTCTGACAATTTTTATTCGTAACCACTGTTTATGCTTGCATAGATGGACAGTTAGTGTTCTTACCTTGGTTAACAGATGAAATGCAGTGTAGATATTATAATCTCGGTGACGCTAATTGGAGCAATTTATCTTCACTGCAGAGCAGACCAGAGTCCAGACGCCACTGAAATTTCCCGCCAAATTCCCGACCTCTCGAAGAATCTCGAGACGGCAACAATACAAATTGCCAAGTACTGCATTTTGTAGGAACTTAATTCAAAACTATCCATAACTCAAAACCAATATGTTGTTAGTAACTTTTTTGGTGCATTACACTATCAGTGTAACAATATGGTGATTTAGTACAGAGTAAAAGTTCATTTCATGACATCATCACACACACTTACCAAGCCCATTTTAAGACAAAGTACAATAGAGGGTATATTATTCACAAAAAATACCCTTCCTCCTGGTGTAGAGGGGTATTTTTGAGCCTTAGGGTGTTTTACATGTATATAAACCCCAGCTAAATCGTTATACCCTTTCTGTACCTTGAACTTTTTACAGTGTAAGGACTTACCTCGGAAGATGAAGCAAAATCTTTGTTTCCTTCTAATCCATAGTCTGAATACAAAATTATTTTCAAACCTTCTGGCCTTCAATACTCCACCACTTCTCTAGTCAGATTGGTAAAAGTATGACCATTGCTAGATATACCAAAGGCAATACATTTTAATGAGGATCCTTCCCCCCTCCCTCTAACCAGCTGACACCTAAATATTGCCTAAGCTCTGGAAAAAAAATTCAACATGACGATAGGTACTCTTTAGATTGCATCAAAATATGTAATCATACTTTTTGAATAAGTGCTTTGCCACTGACCCATCTCCGAACTTAAATTTGAACTGGTGTAAATTCTCATTTTGGAAAGTAGCCAACATCCAACAAGAAACAAACGGGATTTTTTTTTCCTCCTTGTTCCTCTATGGCGGGATGTCACAAGAACAAACCCCACACCCTTGAATCACTCTAACTGACAAATTTCTCTTCAATACAAACTTTCCCCTTACGTTATCATAAACTGAACTCTTAGACAAAAAGGACTTAGAAACAAAACATAACCTTAATACTGTATTTCTTAAAAACTAAATATATAATTAACATAAAAAACTTTTCTACAATCAAATAAATCCTAACAAAACTTAAAACTAACCGCAACCCAAACATAAAAACACAAAACACATATATATATTGCGAGTTCACCAACACCAAAATTTGTATGTTTATATAATATATGTTATTTGCAACACATTCGTTCACAAACTGCCGAACTGTCTTTCACGGCACAACCATCAATCTGTGATTAACAGATTAAACTGTGTGGCAATTTGCCACCACTGCCTCCCTAATTGGGGTCCTGGATGTCATCATCGTCATCATCATCATCATCATCAATAACAGCAATCGAAAGTTCATCCAGTCCGGGTCATCAACATTTATCTAAATCCAAAGAGCAGTCTAAATATAATCGTAATACAGGCCAGGTCATCAACGGTTGAGCAACATTCAACACTAAGTTCTCTCCAAAGGAGGAATTACGGCCTGCAAATGAAAAAAGTAAAACACTTACGAACACTCCTAACTAACTAAACTATCGCAATATAATCAAAGATAGATAATAAATTGTTCCTATCATTCAGAATCACGACAAGCAAAGATAAACAAAACTGTACTTACTCAAAAATAAACAAAACACTTCCAACGCTGGTCGAAATCAAATATATAAATCCAGCGTTCACACATCTGCCTCAAGTCGCAATCATTCAATAAAAGCATTCGCTCCGAAACATTTACCATTGTCATAACCTAGCTAAAAGTCAACAAACAATCTCATTTATACCAACAGTTTTTCTCACAACAAACAATCAATACACCAACTACCTTTCGCTCGCTGACACAATATCTCTCTCTCTCTCTCTCTCTCTCTCTCTCTCTCTCTCTCTCTCTCTCTCTCTCTCTCTCTGAATTTGGCAAACAAAAAATAAAAATAAAACAAAAATTAATCCTCCACACCTCCTTGCCTGATGAGAAACTTAACCAAGATTGCTTGCTACTGCTAGGGTGCCACAACCCACCCTCCCTTGCCTTCCACCCGAATGAAGTTTCATATGCTCACTCCCCTAATGTGTGCTACCTCAGTAGTCACCAATGTGTCCCCAGGAAGGAGCAGGGCATATCGGAACTGTGTCACAATCGCTCATCATTCATTTCTATTCCTCCTAGAATTCTTTTGCCTCTCTCACATCTATCCTGCTATTACCTAGGGCTTTCTTCAAATCATCAATCCATCCAAGCTTTTGCCTTACTCTTTCACTTCTTCCATCAACTCTTGCATCAATCACCTACATTAATAGACAATCATTCTCCATCCTCTCTACATGATCAAACCACCTCAACACATTTATTCACTCTAACAGCAAATTCATTCCTCACACCTGCATTCACCCCTATTACTTTATTCCTAACCCTATCCAATCGAGTAACACCAGTCATACATCTTAGACACTCCATCTAATATGCATTCAATTTCTACTGATCTACTTCCTTTGTTCCTAACCCTATCCAATCGAGTTACACCAGTCATGCTTCTCAGACAGTTCACCTAAAATGCATTTAATGTCTACTGATCTACTTCCTCAAGTAACTCCATTTAGCATGGCATTTAATCTAGCACCACACTCCCTTGTTGTGCACCTCATAACCTTTCTTTTACCCCCATTCATCTCTGCTATAGCTCCATCAACAAATAAATTGAATAACCATGGTAATATCACACATCGCTGTCTCGGTCCCACTCTTACTGGAAACCACTCACGCAATTCATTCCCTAATTTAAAACACACTTTACTGCCTAGGCATAATCTTTTCACTGCTTTCAACAACTTTCCACTAATTCCATATAACCTTATCATATTCCACATCATATCCCTATCACCTTAGCTATCATAAGCTTTTCCCGAATCCTTTTGCTAAATATTTCTCGCATATCTGCCTTAATATAAATATCTGATCCATATATCCCTTACTTCTTCTAAAGCCACCCTGCACTTCTAAGATTGCATCCTCCATTTCATCATTAATTCTGGTAATTAACATTCTACCATGAACTTTTCCAGCCTAACTCAACAAACTAATAGCCCAAGAATTAAGCACTCGTGTACATCTCCCTTACCTTTGCATAGTGGAATAACACAAAAAGATACCCAGCAACATGAAGCATATATTAAACAATCTTACAAACCATTCCATCACAGTCATATCCCTTTTATTCAACATCTCAGCCCTCACACCATTTCAGGTGCTTTTTCTGCTCTTGTTTCATCTAGTGCTCTCTTTACTTCCGCTTTTGTAATGTCTCTCTCATTCTAATCTTCCACCACTAGCACCTCAACACCTGCAACAACAATTATATCTGCCTCCATATCATCCTAAACATTTAGCAACTTCTAGAATATTAATACCACGTTTATATGCAACAAAAAAAGCTTAAATTCTCTTTTTAGGCTATCTAAACAAAATATGTGAATCTATCGTCTCATATATATAAAACATTGCATGCTGCAAAACTAATTATAAAAGTTCAAACAGGCCTGTTTCCCTTGATTGGATGGATTTTTTTTCTGATATTGGAGGTGATCGACAACAGTGTACACCCTTGATTTCGTTTTGGATAACTTTCGTTTATTACCTATTTCTTTGTGATACAAGCTTAATATATGTAGAGTATAGTTTTTAGTGACATGTATAGTGTATAGTGCACTTTACTGATATATATGCTTTGATACACAGGAATTAATAATTACTTAGGAGTAGGTGGAGGATAATAATGGGGAAGAGTATATGCAAATATCTTTACGATACAGAAAATATAGAAAATTATATCCCTGAATGATGCATATCGATTCAGAATTGTCACTAACTAAGCATTGTTAATAAAGAACCTTTAGGAAGTAAGATGAATAGATTTAAGTTGTTCATAATACCTTTTCTGACACGTTGAAGCTATTACGAAACCTGGTGACTTGTGACTTGGAGCAAGTTCATTATAAATAATCTTAAAATGATATATTTAAATTTCGATCGTCTTCTTATTGCCGTTTTTTTTTTCAATATATATTACTAACAGTTATAGAGTATCCGTTTGAAAGGGACGATCAAGCTTTATCATGGGATCTGAAAAAAAACTCCTTTATAACTCTTATTACAGACACTGATACTATTTGGAACTCCCTGCCTTCCATTTTTTTTCTCAGAATGAGTCTATTAACCACTGTTTTGAAAATGGGGTATGCCGTCCATTTAGAGGGGAATCAATTTCATTGCCATGATTTTCTTGAAATGACAGAACATGGCTTTAGTGTCTCCACCGTAAAGGAGTGGAGGAATTGAGTTGATCTTACATCTAATCCAATTCTTTGTTGGAAGTCAAAGAGTTGCCAAAGCTCTCTGAATTGTTTTGTTTTGCAGTGGCACAGCGCAATACAATGCCAGAAGCATAACACTTTATTTGTATTATAAGCGTCTCGGGTTTCAAATGGATTTCTGAGCTGATGAATAATGCATCTGACTATTGTGACTTTGAGGGGAAATCCCGATCCAATTTCACCCGGTCGTATTTGGACAATGCTTGAAATGCATTTTCTCGTATCATTTCTCTTATTGTTACTGGGTAATGTATTTGGTATCATCATGTTTTCAGAAATAGTAGAGCAAAAATCATTGTCGAATCCCAGGAAATATATATACATTTCGAATCATTCTTAAACTCTTGTTGAATTCTGTGAAATTGTTTTCTGTTCCATTTACATATAACATTATGTTTTCTGAACTATGGTTTAGCATAGACATACCTTCATTTCTACTCTTCTTTATATAGTGATCAATACTTATTTTTAGTACAAAAGTATGCCGTTCTACCTCTTGTATCAACACTTCGCGGAAAAGTAATTGTTTTGTTCGTTATCCCACCACCCCCCCCCCCCCTCTCTCTCTCTCTCTCTCTCTCTCTCTCTCTCTCTCTCTCTCTCTCTCTCTCTCTCTCTCTCTCTCTCTTTACACAGACAAATATGAGCAAACATCTGCACCTGGCTTCCTTTATTTAAGGCTCATTATAATGTTCCCACCTTCAATAAAACTATTCAAACAGTCTGACACTTATTATCAATTCGAATAAACTAATGTCAGAACATAACGTAGACCCCTGGCCATTTAGGATGCACCACAAAAGGTCAGGTTATGTTAGTAGAATATAAATCTCGGGAGTTCTCCCTTCCTTGTTTAAGGTGGCAAGACAATGGGCTCGCGGAGTATTTACGACTGAAATGAAGACCAAACTCAGAGTAATAGGATGCACACTATCTGCAATATCAACATAAAAATGCATTCTTTATTTATATTCGCGTTACTTACTACATTCCTGGAAGATATCACAAATACTATGCACCTGAAGTCTAGGTTTGTAACAATAGCCAAAGGTTAACTTCTGCTGTCCCATAACGACTCTAACACCTTTGTAAGCAATCGACTTAGTTTCAGCTACAAACATTTGATACTATCGATTTTCTCTACATATCCTTTTCTAAATACATTATTTTCTCCTAGATTTTTATAAGAACTCATAACACCTCCCGTATAGCCTGGAGTTTAAACCATTACTGAGGCTTAATCTATGTAACACATCTTCAACATCCACTTGAAACATACTGACAATTTGAATGTGCAAGACACTATTTTATTATTATTATTATTATTATTATTATTATTATTATTATTATTATTATTATTACTTGCTAAGCTACAACCCTATTTGGAAAAGCAGGATGCTATAAGCCCCATGGCTCCAACAGGAAAAAATAGCCCAGTGAGGGAATGAAATGAGGTAATAAACATACTACACGAGAAGTAATGTACAATTAAGATAAAATATTTTATGCACTAAATATTTATATAAATCGTTCATATTTAAACTATAAAAACTACAAAAAAACAAAACAAGAGGAAGAGAAATAAGATAGAATAGTATCCTCGAGTGTGCCCTCAAGCAAGAGAAATCTACCCCAAGACAGT
The DNA here is from genome assembly GCF_036898095.1 of Palaemon carinicauda. Classification (NCBI taxonomy): domain Eukaryota; kingdom Metazoa; phylum Arthropoda; class Malacostraca; order Decapoda; family Palaemonidae; genus Palaemon; species Palaemon carinicauda. The sequence goes on along the minus strand of NC_090726.1, from coordinate 70,306,055 downwards.
GGAAGACCATGATACAGAGGCTATACCAATACCCAGGAATAGAAAACGATGGTTTGATTTTGTAGTGTCCTCCTAGAAGAGCTGCTTACCATAGCTTAAGAGTCTCTTCTACCCTCTACCAAGAGGAAAGTAGCCACTGAACAATTACAGTGCAGTAGTTAACTCCTTGAGTGAATAATAATTGTTAGGTAATCCTGGTGTTTTTGGGTGTTAGAGGACAGAGGAGAATGTAGAAAGAATAGATCAGACTATTTGGTGTATGTGTAGGCAAAGAAAAAAATGAGCCGTAAGGAGAGAGGAATCCTATGTAGTCCTGCCTGGCAAGTCAAAGGACCCAATAACTCTCCAGCGGGAGTTTCTCAGCGGTGACTTTACAGTATTCAAAGTATTCCCAGAGATGTAAACGGCAATAATTTAGTCTTCAAAACTCTTGAAAATAACTAGATAAAGAGATGGGTAATATTCGAAAAGGTGACAATGATAAATAAATCTTCCAAATAGCCAATTCCATGTCATCAACTGTGTTATAATTTCTAACATGGACAGTCCTATACGCTTGAAAATTCATTAAGAAGACTTGAATAATCAGAGTGATTTTTACTCACTATCACTACTATTGTAAAAAGTAAAGTTATTTAGATTGTAAATCCTTTGTATTTTCTATCACTGAAATTCTTGGTGTAGATCAGTGAGGACTCTTTTGTTATCCTCTAGACTCCCAATCTTTTAATGAATGTAATTAGGTGTTTCTCACATCCCTTTTCTCTAGTTCCTTTTCTCTCTCTTTAGCTGAATCTGATAGTGACATCATGAATCTTAAGATTGCTAGGTTGATTAATGTCATACCTATAGACCTACCATTATTTTCTAAAATATGTAATCAGTCTCATCCTTTAGATTCTTCAGTTTTCTTACATCTGTTGCTCTTGACATGAACATTCCGCAAGTCAGTGTTAATGTAGAAAAATATTTTTTTAATTGATATGATTGCCATGCTTAGATTTTCTAAAATAACCTAAATGTAGAAAATTTCAACTTTTAAAAATCCACTTGATCTTGAAATAAGATTACTTTTCATAAAAATCGATACAATGTTTCCTACAACCCTCCAGCACACATTAACACCAAACGCATCATTTACCCTCATAAGCCCACCATACATATACAGTTTTAACTGACAGTTGCTGAACTAACTATCCTGCCGGACATCGAGAGTGCCCACACACTATCCAGTTCTATCATCGTCTAACGTCAGTTCAACAGTCAACTCAATTGTCACACAGCCAGCACTGTGGCAGCCTCGCTTCTTCCCCTATAATTTAAGACTACTTTTCTGCCTAGCTAATATGTTATTAAAAAAAAAAAAAAATATGTAAATGTAATAAACAATGCTTTTGTGGCAAAAGGACATGGTCCACTAAATTCTAGCATATAATGAAGTAGTACTAACTTAAGGAGTAAATGTGAAGGTTTATATATATATATATATATATATATATATATATATATATATATATGTGTGTGTGTGTGTGTGTATGTGTGTGTGTGTGTGTACTCTTACAAAGTTGGTCTAGCGCAGAGTAAATACAGTAGATTATTCATATATCTTATTTATGTTTTCATATGTGCATTGCAGAGGCGAATAGCCAGCTCTTAAGATGAGTTCCTTTCGTGTGAGGATAAGTTTGTTATGTAAATTACGTAAGGCTTTCGTCGTTAAAGT
>NC_090726.1:70296832-70299332 GCF_036898095.1 Palaemon carinicauda | reverse complement strand
TGAAAAAAAAAAAAAACGGTTAAATCTTGTTTCTTCTGTCGCCCGGTCAGTTAAAACAGTGAGTGTATGGGGGCTTGACTCTTAGTGGTTACTCAATGCAACTGACAACCTATCTTACCGGTGATCTGCAATCTGGTAAACTACCCAAAAGCCCGTAGGATAGAATACAACATCAGAGTGCCTAGACATTAATGTATAACATATGTCACATATCTCATTTTTAAACAGGAAATGTACACTTAAAAATTTACCGTAAAAAGAAAAAAAAACTAAAACCCTGCAATAAATGTTTCCAGGCACTTATCATTTTAAGAAGGGATTTATGAACGTTAAGGATTGATATTACTTAATTACTTACTTTGAGGGCTGCTTTTCTGGTCCCTTACAGCAGGGGAACCCCACTCTCTACAGGACCTCTACTGTCGTTATATCTTGTTCGTTCAGAGTATTCTAGGTTCCAATAGTTTGAAACCATCTGTTACTATTCTCGTGTCAACACGGTTTGTTGGCTGCGCAATACGTAGTACTTTTCTTAAGTATTTTGGACGACCGGTTCTGATAACTTGGGGGGTTATTGTACATATTTTAAATTCAATTCTCGATTTGTTCGGCAGCCAGCGTAAATCAATTAGTATAGGGGTGATCCTTTCTCTAGGTGGAACCCCTTTTATAAGTCTTGCTCCTTTGTTTATTATGTTTTGTAATTTCTTAAGTTGTACTTTTGGTAAATTGTAATAGATGGAGTTGCTCTAGTCAATCCTGGTAATAACACAGTTTATCGCAAGTTTCTTTACAGAATTTTCATCCAGGTACGTTTTTATAAAAGCAACATTTCTTAGATGATAACCAGTAGTTTTTACTACATTATTTATTTGGGCATTGACAGACAAGTTACAGTCAAGAAATACACTTAGGTCATGAACTTTACTAGATTATGATGTCCTTAATATCCATGATCAGTATTTTCTGCAAGTCTTTTCAATGCCAAGTCATAAGCTCTGGAATCTCTAGAATTTAATGTGTGGTCACTAACTTTGTTTAACTTTGTGCAGACAATACACTTTGACATTGGCTAATTACACTCCTTGATGGAATGTTTTCCTGAACAATTCCTGCAGACTTTATCATTTTTCTTAGACTTGCAATCTTTTTCAAGATATCCATATATCTGACAGTGGTAGCAGGTGATCACGTGGCAACTATCACGTATGTTATAAGTACCCCATCGTAACAAAACCTTGTTTCCATTATCATGAATAGCCTTCCGAACTTCAGGATCACATTTCAGCACACGGTGGGTGGTTCTTCAGGACTTGACTTATCTTCTCTTCTATATTTTGGAATTGGTATAGGCAACGATTTCTTTGTATCAAGGGATTTAATACTTCATCTTCATCATTGTACACATTGCATATCATTACTTTTGTTTTTAATTTTCCAATTTTTCTCGTTTCAGTGTCGGCAACCAATGTCTTAATTTTCTTTGCAGCCTCTTCTCTGATCATTTTGTTAGCAAAGTTCACAACAACGTTTCTATTTGTAGTTGATCTCGTGTTAATTATAGGAATGTCTTCAAGTGCTTGTTCAACATCGTGTTTTCTTTCTGTAATTTTAGTTGTTGTAGTTGTTGATTTAATTACCATCAGATTTATTCCTTAACTTAGTCAGCATTTGTCGTTTTCTCTGGTTTTAGGTTCATCAATGATTGAAGTGTTGCCTTAATTGAATCCATATTCATAACAAGATTACCAACTTTCTCAGTGAGGTCAGTGGTGTGGGTGGAATTTGCTGCGTCTGCGCTAAGGTACGCAACTATGTTTTTCAATTCAGCGATTTTTGCGTCTTTGTTTGCTCAGGGCCTCTTCTCTCATACTCACTTCTTCCTTCAATTTTTATATATATAACTTAGCTTGTCTGGCTTCAACTACGCAGTGTGGGCATAACCAATCTAGGTTTCTTAGCTCATTGCCAATGATGCCTGTTACGGTAGCGTCCCCGCCAGGGACGCGAATACCGTGAGACCTTCTACCGGGGGGTACTCCCAGGGTGGCGCCTGGGGGGAGGTTAGAGGGGACTAGTGATAGTCCCTGCTGGCTAATGGTCGCCCGAGGAGGACGATGTAAATCGTCTCTGTGGAGACCTAAAACCCGCAACTTTAACTTAACTTTTTTATATACACACATTTCTTATGATGGAATCTTTTGCACTCGCATTCTACCCATTTTTCCGGTCTCCCTCTGTGGTTTCACAGATGAGGCGGACCGACTTAGGGACAGACAAAGGGATAGACATAGTGTACTGTTTCTTCTCACTTAGGTTTCTCCATAAGATTAACTAATATCTTTTCAGTGATATTCTAAGCAAGAAACAAAAGGTAAAACACGACTAAGGGTGAGTGTTGAATGGAGCTCCGCGCAAAACACGTCCACACCTCAGTGGCACTCACTCACCAACCCGTAAAATATTATAACAAAAGAGAGTAAAAATTATGGTCGCCTGT
>NC_090726.1:70289332-70291832 GCF_036898095.1 Palaemon carinicauda | reverse complement strand
AAGGTGCTACAATGATATAAGACGTGTAAAAAAAGTACACATATTCTTTTACATGTTTTATATCATTGCAAAACCATTTTAGCACATTAAATTGCATTGAAAAAAATAGCAAACCAGCAACTACGACGGGCAATCGGTAGAGCACATACCTTCGCCAACGCCACATCAAAAGATAAGCATTGAAATTTTGTGCATTTTAGCAATAGTTTCCTGCAAATCGGATAAAAAAATAATTTAACCTTTTCATGACCTTGACTTTTGACCCAATTACTCTTAGAATATAATTGAATTATCATTGGATCATGGCCAATCATCCTACTAAATTTGGTGAGATGCAGTCGAATAATTTTTGAGTTATGAGAATTACAAACAATAAACATAAATAAACAAGGGTATTGACATTATTATATTATGTTGTATAATACAATATAGAAAATTGATTGTGCACCTTTTAGCACTAATTTCATACAAATCAGATAAAAATTGGCCACGATATGGAAAAATGTCGTATTTTACTTTTTCATGACCTTGACTTTGACTTTTGACCCAATCACTCCCAAAAACTAATAAAATTGTCTTTTTATCATGGCCAATCATCCCACCTAAAATAGCGACGCAGTAGTGACGCTATTGTTAAGAACCCCCTCTCTCTCTCTCTCTCTCTCTCTCTCTCTCTCTCTGGCTAGTACAGTGGTAACGTGTTCCCCTTGCATTATTTTGGCAACAGATCGATCCCCACCAGGGACCGTGAGTTTGAGCTGCTTACTGGGGAGGCCACTGCTGTTGCTGGGCAGCACAGTAGGGGCTTAGGCTTGGCCAGATGACGTTCTGGCGAGCATCTATTCTGATGAAACCGGAACTGAATTTTACCTGTTTCCATTGCCATGTTATTATCTATTTTGCACTACCTCTCTCTCTCTCTCTCTCTCTCTCTCTCTCTCTCTCTCTCTCTCTCTCTCTCTCTCTCTCTCTCTCTCTTCCGTTCATTTTAAACGAAGAAAAACCGAAGAATTTTCCAAGCTGAGTTCCTTTGCATTTTCTTAATGACGACATATTACTGGAAAGAATCCAGTGTTTTTCGCAATTCCCTTTCAAAATATGGTGTCGAAACTGACAAGCGATCCAAGCATAAAGTCTTGGCAAAAAGTTCGGACACATTTCATTTCACGGATTAATGCTTCACAGTTCTGACTTATAATTAATTTGAAACTTTGGTCTGGGAGGTGACGACCTTGCAAACTATGATGAATTACGCCAAGTTCCCAAGACAGTTTTATGTGTTTGCAAGTGTCTGAGTGCTGCCACCTAGGAGGAGTTGGTGTAGGTGCAAACACACGCACATACAAAAACACTTTCTCAAATACGTATTAGATTTCTTAATATTTTCTATCTCTTTAATCAAGGAAAGTCTATCCTTTCGAAGTTTTATTGCCTCAATAATTTAACCGTCCTTAGACAAAAGCCGAAATCCTTGTCTTCGTGGTATGCAGAATTACATTTTTCTATATAGTTTATGTATATTCTTTTAATTTGTTTTTGGACGAATTGTTATTCACTATCGATGACATATTCATGTCTTTATTATTATTGCTGAGATTGTGCATTTAATTTTTTGTATATTCATGTCTATCATTTTCTTTTTTTCACATGGGAAAATGTCATTCTAGGAAGGTCTCCAACGCAAGTTGAAGACCATTTATATATATATATATATATATATATATATATATATATATATATATATATATATATATATATATACATATATATACACAAATATACATATATATGTATATATATATATATATATATATATATATATATATATATATATATATATATATATATATAAATGTTGGAAAAATCCATACACCTCAGAATACTAGAAATCCCTTCTAAATGCTTTCCGGTCTTGAAAGTATAAAATGTAAATTCCATTTATTATCGCATAGTCTAAACATGATCATCGATATATTGCAAAAATCTAAATTTTCAATGAATTATAGAAAGAAACAGCAACATATAGTATTACATTTTGAAAGCATGAAAATATTTATGCTGACTTCAATCTATGAGAAAGGACTAAAGTTGTCATGACAAGGATAATTGCTCAATCAGGAAATCGAATTTTCTGGAGACATTAAATCCAAATTAGAATATTTTTTTCAAACTGAAAATGGAATGAACAAGCTACGAGACTTTTGCTATTCAATTTTATCTGCGGTCTCCACCAAAAGCACACGAAACGTTGGATTCCTTATTCTTTTTGTTTTCGAAAAGGTATCACTAGTGTAGACAAAGACTCTCAATTAAGACATATTTCAACGTCTACCATATATTTTTATGGTTCTGTTTAACCGTCATTAACCGTAGCTAATTTTTTTTATCTAATTTTACTCTAAAAAGCGCCCTACAGCTAAATGCTATTTTTGTGCAATAAATTAAGGTGTATGTTTATATAGCTTCAAATTAGATTTAAGTAACTGTTTACAACTATCTC
>NC_090726.1:70259332-70279332 GCF_036898095.1 Palaemon carinicauda | reverse complement strand
ACACATCCATTAAAACAGGCATTAGAGAGCGTTGTTATTGCGCTCTCTCTCTCTCTCTCTCTCTCTCTCTCTCTCTCTCTCTCTCTCTCTCTCTCTCTCTTAGATCTCCAAGATGGGCGCTGGTTTGAGGTCGACCCCGTTTGTCAAGAATAAGTGGAAACATTACTTCTTATGTCCTCGCTAAGAGTTTCGAGATTCAGGGACTTGGCAGATTCCGCTTAGAGTTGGATTATATCAAATTTTGCGAAAATATATAAATGCATTAGTATAAAATTTAATCGTGAAAAGTATTAGTGAGAAATTCATTTCTGTAAAAGATATCAATGTGAAAATAAATGTTTTCGTATACCTCGCACGATAAAACTTACGAACTTTTATTGAGAGACGTAACAAAGAAATGTCATCAAAATATCCAAAATTTTTATACACACACAACTGCATATATATATATATATATATATATATGCAGTATATATATTTTCAGCCGTAACTAATATACTGCATGACAGGGTCCTCAGACATGTCCTTCCACTTGTGTCTGTTTATTTTCTCTCTATGCCAGTCTATACCCGCAATTTTCTTCGGTCGTCAAACCATCGTTCTCTCTTCATTCCCCTGCTTCAATTGGAATCTCTAGGGACCCATTCTGTTAGTCTAAATGTCTGTCTATTATCTATCATGCTCATTATATATCATGTCCATTTCTTTTTTTTAACACGTTAGAATATCCTTTAAATTAGTTTGTTCTCGTTATTATGTTGATATTTTTCTGTCTCTTACTGTTATTCCCATCATTATTCTTGCCATAGATCTTTGTGTTCTAAGGCTTTAGAAAGGCTCTAAGTTTCTAATGCTTAAGTTAAAACCGTTAGGACCATCTGATTGAATACTTTCTTTTTTAGAGAAAGAGGCATTCTACTTTTCATAATCTCATTTTTTTTTACCAAAAGTTCTCCATCTTATGTTTATCCTTTTAATTTCGGTCTCATGTCCTGGGGAAACGCAGCCTATCCCAAGTAAGTATAATTAGTAGCAATCTCTTGTGGCTCGTCCATAACCCTTATTTGTTGTCTATCTGCATTTTCATTGATAAATTTCATAGTTTTATTCATAATCATTTTCACTCCTTGAACTCTACTTTTTCTATTCAAATCTTCTATTATCTTGCAATTCCTCCCATGACTCATTAAACACAAGTGTGTCATCAGCATATATTTATATATATATATATATATATATATATATATATATATATATATATATATATATATATATATATATATATATATACAGTATACAGTATATATATATATATATATATATATATATATATATATATATATACCGAAGGAAAAATTCTTACGTTTTCCATTAGAGAATTAGATATCTAAAATGCAATGAAAATCAAAATTCGCAGTTACTTGTTTAGACAGCAATTAATTAAGCATTGAAGCAATAAAATTTCTTCTCTTTAATGAGTAGGAAACACACAAAACACGAAATTATTTATTATGCAGTTAATAGTCAGCTCCAAATACATTTCGCTTAATTTGTATTCATAACAAGATATCCCAATTCCTCATCGTAAAGCCATGAAAATTCATATGACTTTGAGGGTTATTCGGAACAGGCGTTCTATCTTCAACGTCGACGAATCCAAAATTGACCCTTAAAACAATATGACTGAGGCATGCAAGTTGCAAAGCCACGAAAATGCAATTCGATGATTTATAATCAATTTCCCGTCAAGTTGACAATCGTGAGCAGCAATAAAGACTAACGTTGAGCTGTGGAGACAATCAATGCACGGCCACGGAAACACTGAAGCCTTAAATGGATGATGAATTTATTCCAGATATTCGTGATTGTCAGCATTCAGAGTGATGGAGGAGAAACTGTCGAGCAGCGGCGAGTCTAACAGCATAAGCATTATTCAAGAATTCTGTCAAATCATTTTCCTTCCCACAAAATAACTGCTGCAGAAATGTTTAACAACTATTGATTTAAATTAAAATTGTTATATACAGGGTATGCACACACACACACACACACACACACATATATATATATATATATATATATATATATATATATATATATATATATATATATATATGTGTGTGTGCGGGTTTGTTATAGAGTATGCGTGTGTGTGTTTCTAGTCATCCATCAGTAAATTTGGCAGAGGTTCTGGTGTCCTAAATTTTATATCAGATGACCACTAGAGTATATTTTTCACATATATAAATTGGTAATTTATTTAATTTTTTCTTTTAACGCCAGCTAAAGTTCTCAATGTTCATCTCCTATTATCATTAAAGGATAATGAGTATTTCGAAATATTTAGTATTGCTGTGTACAATATAACATACCGTATGTAAGGTATTGCATTTTTCTAAACTAAGAAATGCATTTGTACCAGGGATGAGTTATTGCATTCCCAATACTATAGTGTACCAACCATGTGTCACACGATCGTACATAGTAACGACATTTCTTTTTTCTGTATATATTATGCTTTGTATCTTTGCTCTCCCCTTGCACTGATAGGGACCTGAATAAACATGTCTGTTTTTCTCACCGTTAACTGTTTACAGAACCGGTTGTTGGTTGAACATGAAATTGCCTGTTATGTTTTTATGTCCTTTTTGCATGGACTTTATGTATATATAAACTGATGTTCTGTAATAAAGTTACTCAGTTGCTTTCATCCTGCCTCCTTAGTCATAGCCTCTCTCGGCACGTCACATTTTCCTTCCCACAATATAACTGCTGCAGAAATGTTTAACAACTATTGATTTAAATTAAAATTGTTATATACAGGGTATGCACACACACATACACACACACACACACACACACACATATATATATATATATATATATATATATATATATACATATATATATATATATATATATATATATATATATATATATATATATATGTGTGTGTGTGTGTGTGTGTGTGTGCGGGTGTGTTATGGAGTATGCGTGTGTGTGTTTCTAGTTATCCATCAGTAAATTTAGCAGAGGTTCTGGTGTCCTAAATTTTATATCAGATGACCACTAGAGTATATTTTTCACATATATAAATTGGTAATTTATTTAATTTTTTTTTAACGCCAGCTGAAGTTCTCAATGTTCATCTCCGATTATCATTAAAGGATAATGAGTATTTCGAGATATTTAGTATTGCTGTGTACAATATAACAAACTGTATATAAGGTATTGTATTTTTCTAAACTAAGAAATGCATTTGTACCAGGGTTGAGTTATTGCATTCCCAATACTATAGTGTACCAGCCGTGTGTCACACGATCGTACATAGTAACGACATTTCTTTTTTCTGTATATATTATGCTTTGTATCTTCGCTCTCCCCTTGCACTGATAGGGACCTGAATAAACATGTCTGTTTTTCTCACCGTTAACTGTTTACAGAACCGGTTGTTGGTTGAACATGAAATTGCCTGTTATGTTTTTTGCATGGACTTTATGTATATATAAACTGATGTTCTGTAATAAAGTTACTCAGTTGCTTTCATCCTGCCTCCTTAGTCATAGCCTCTCTCGGCACGTCACATTAGTGACCCCCGAAGTCAACTCCCTCCTCCAGCCTTCCACCTCCCCCCGTCATTGGTACTATGGCGAACTCCACGGAAATTGGCGCCGCCCCATTGAAACTTTCGTCGTTCACCAGCGGAGAGGCGTTTGCTTGGTTTCAGCGCACAGAAGTCCAGTTCCACATCAAGGGCATGACTCGCTCAACCACTAAAGCAGATTATGTTCTCGCGGCGATACCCGAGGACACCTTCCCGGAAATATCCGCTTTATGAACAAGATGACACCCCAGTAGCGTATGACGCCCTCAAAACACAACTTCTGCAGCAGTACTCGCCGTCCCCAGCCGCCCGCATAGCAAAGCTTTTTCACCTCTCTCAACAACTGTTGGGGGACCAAACGGCTTCGCTCGCCCTCAGGGAAATGACCAGTATCGCTGTCCTGCAACCTGCCGTGGACGGCTCTCCTCGTGAGGTGAATCTACTTCGTGCCCTTTGGATACGCCATTTACCCGAACCTGTACGCGCTGCCATACCCGATGTCGATAGTTTACCCATAAAGGACTTGATGACCAAAGCCGACGCCCTTATTGAAAGCCATTTCACGACCCTCAAGACCTCCATCAACGCCTCCACTCCTAACAAAGAGGACGCCTATTCAATGTCAACCAAAGCTCACGTGAATGCCATAGGACATACACGCCTACCCCGTGACGTGCCGGAGCGCCGACAAAGCCACCCATCACCCACCACTTGCTCGCACCCCAACCAACGACTTCTACAGCCACTTACTGCCGCCCATCAGCCACAGATTTGCTACTACCACTACAGATTCGGAGCAGCCGCTAAGAAATGTGCCAAGGATTGTCAGTGGTCAAAAAACATGTAAGTAGGCCATCACTCGTGGCGGTGGCCTCCCGTGTTTCTAATCTTTTCTTTTTACATGATGCAGGAACGGGCATGCGAATTTTGGTAGACACGGGTGCTTGCCGTTCTCTTTTACCAAGGGAACTCTTCAGGACACGACATAGTTTGTCTACGTCCGCCTGGAAGCTGCCAACGGATCTGCGATACCCACCTACGGTTACGAGAACCTCACATTATTGTTTGGAAATGCAGTCACAGTAGCTACATCATCTAGGCAGGCCTTTTCTTCCAAAAGTACTAGAACTCTCTCTCTCTCTGTCTGTCTCTCTCTCTCTCTCTCTCTCTCTCTCTCTCTCTGTGGAATTATCTTTTTATCTGGTATACGACTGGGTTTAGTTAATATATGTATATATATATATATATATATATATATATATATATATATATATATATGTGTGTGTGTGTGTGTGTGTATATATATGCATACATACATATATATATATATATATATATATATATATATATATATATATATATATATATATATATATGTATACATATATGTATATATATATATATATATATATATATATATGTATACCATAAAACGCGCTGATTATGTGAGAATGTACTGAAGAATATAATAGGTACTACATATTTCCATTGTTCATTTAAAAAATAACGGTTAAGAAATGTGGAAGGAAAATGAAAAGAGGATTCATAGTATTGTGAGGTGGCTTAATCTTGTGAGAAGAATGAGCAACTATAGATTTGTGAAAAGAATGCATCCTTCAGAATTATTAAGAGAGGAGGTCCGAGGAAAAAAAAATGCTTTAAGATCTAAGAGTGTGAGCAAAACAGTGGTGAATGTAACAGTATCTGTGTTACAAAAACCTAGGTATAATAGCACAGACGAACAAAACACAGACGTTAAACGGCCATACTATAACTTATAATAAGTATACCTTGGAGCCGTCTGATGCCAAAGTAAATCCAGTTGCAATATCCATTTATCCATTATATATATATATATATATATATATATATATATATATATATATATATATTTATATACATACACACACACTATATATATATATATATATATATATATATATATATATATGTGTATATATATAAGCCTTGAATACTAGTTTTTGGGAGATAAGGCAACCTACAGTCAGTATTTGGTTAAAATAAGAAAATAAAATCTAGTGCACCGAGGTTATGCTGTAGGGCACCAAGATATTTGTCTTGGTCAATTTTGAGGCTTCTATGTATGAATGTTTTTATGTGTGTATGTGAGGAAAGTGGTAGTGGGTGTTAGATGGGGCTATATTTTTCTGTTCATTTAGTTTACCAATCTGAGAATTTGATCGACATTCTAAAGTGTATAATTATTATAATTATTACTAGAAAGACGTTCATTACAATGAAAACTGAACAGCTATACATGTAGGAGGTAATGTTGTTGTTACAATTGCTTTTTTCTATGACTTCTTAAACCTTAATAGGTTTTCACCGCCATCATCGTATGGTGTTTTCAATAGATCTAGTAGTACTACTTCACATATCTACAACGATTACGGATTAGACACTATATATTGTAGATATACATGAACGTGATGTATGGTTTTAGCCTATGTTTTGTTGGTACCTGTTATTAATTATCATTCACTTAACGATTGTACCCGAGTGATTAATATTGTACTGTGAATGTACAATATTCATCGTTATTTCAAATTTAATATCTATTTATCGTGAGCTAACAATTAGATCCACCAATCTGACTAATGTCAGTACCGAAGAACTTCAATCGAGTGACAATGTTTATTAAATCAAAATGATCCCATCATTAAAACTACAAAAACATACCGTTCTAGATCTTTATTGGGAAATGTGAAAAATGACATTTCGGGGCTGTTCCTACGTGAATTTGTGCAATTGTATGCCCAGCACCCATGTCTTAGGTGCGTCCTTCCAGCCATTTTTGTTATGTGGTTATACGTTGACGCTTGGTGGCAGCACTAGTATCGCGTTAATATTCCGCTCATTGGCTTTTCTGTCTGTGTTTTGTTAGTCTGTGATAATAGGTTTTATCATGGATTATGAAATTAACTTCTGGATGAGGTAGTGACCGTAGTGTGGTTTTTCTCGGGTGTCACCCTCTGCTAAGGGAAACTCTTTTATTGCAAAGATTGTATGTATGTGTGTGTCTGAGCATAAAACGGTGAAAATTAGTTTTGGTGAAGGATTTCTCAATAAACCACGAATTTCTTTGCAATTTATTGAAACAAAGTTTCGAGTTGTTAGTCCCAGACCATTTCAGTCTTATTTTAGTTTTTGGATATCCTTTAACAAGTGCGTTCAAAGGTCTCATGTATTGCCTATTTTCTCTTTATTATATACATTGTGTAAAGGACAGAATAAAAAACTGGTATCTTATTTGATTTCCTTTTTGCTCGTGTTCTTTCTTCAAAAAAAATTACATACCTCTCCTGCTTTAGTGCACTATGAAATGACCAATGTTGTTGGATTCCTGAGAGTAAGGAGTAAACACGGTGATGGATAACAACTGTTACTGGTTTACACCAACTAACGCTCAAGTCTTTATACATAAAATTGCGTACAAAGGTCTACATCACAAACTTTGTTCAGTTTGCCTGCTACTTATTAACAATGATAATGATATCCCGAGTTCGTGACTGATAACGTAAATTTGAAGTAAGTTTACAGGCAATGCCAGTTCTTCATATGAACGTGCAATCACTTGGCAATATTGTACTTATATAAAGATAATATCTTTGAAGGAAGAAGGCAAATTGTTTCTTCCATTATTCCCCAAGCCAAATTACCATGCCTCACTTTCCCATTCCTTCATTTATAGAAGACGCCAGAGACATCCTACATAATCTTACCTGATACAGTAGCTCTTTGAAAATCTGTGGCAAAGTTGTCTTCAGTGCACCAAACTATAGCCTGGTGTATCTTTCCAGTATTTTCGGTAACCTAAAAAAAAAAAACCATTTTGACTTCACTGAGAATCTTTTTATTGCAGAAACCACTGAAAATAAATAAGAATTAAGTAATTGAAATCAAGGTGTGCAAGCAGAAGCACCAAGAAAGACTTTTGATTATCAAATATTTAATGCGATAGGTATAATTGAAGGTAAAAGCGATGGCTGAAATGTTGTAGCGAAAATTATAATTAAAGCGGTTCTTCAATTATAAAAAAACAAACAGTAAAAAAATCTTGAATAGTTAATTCTCAAACTACGGGAGAATGCACTATGATTAACACAAGTCATTAGTAAGAAAATCGCTGAGGGTCTCCAGCATAACTATAAGAGCCATTAAGACAAAAACGAGAACTTATTCACTAACTTTGCTAATTACTAATTCACTATCAATCTCTGCACAGTTTAAGATGTGGCAGCAGTAAATGAGATCAAGTACATACCCTCCATAACATGAGTTATGAACTTAGATATATAAGAGACCTATTCATAGTGGAGCACTAAAATACATTAGACGGAATCAGTATATATATATATATATATATATATATATATATATATATATATATATATGTATATATATATATACATACATATATATATATATATGTATATATATATATATATATATATATATATATATATATATATTCATATATATATATATATATATATATAGATAGATAGATAGATGGATAGATAGATTTAGATATATGCATTATCTAGTACGTTTCAGACAGAAATAAGCATCTCCAGCATTTAATAATTTCTTGTAAACATGCTACTGTTAAGCACAAAAGGTTAAGAATTAAAGTGATTGGGTTATGACCTAGAAAACAACTTTTCAGTAGCTTTTATGGGCGCTAAAAGAATTAGAATTAGTGTGTAATGATTACAGTCAGCACTTGTGCAAACCTTTTCAAACAGGAGCAGTATGGTGAAAATATTCACCAGAAGAGTGGAATAATACCAAAAAGAGAAACAGAGCCTATGATTAACCACTCTTTCCCTGTGGATTGCATTTATTGAATCCGGAAATTGGTTCTCTATATCCCAGCGCTTGACTATGTGATCAGTGTCCAACTGCCTAAAGGCAGCTGGAGGAAAACCATGCAGTTGCACTATGAAGGAAAGGTTAAAAGCGGTTGGATAGCAAGATGGAAGTAAAGGAAACTTGAACGAATGGAAAGTAAAAGGATATACTAGTAAAGCAAAAGCAGTTAAGGTCCAAAGAAACACTTCACATATCTTTAAGTAATGCCTATATTGCAATGCATTAGGTGCACTGACAAAACTATTCCTGTGGACCACTCTTGAATGTTCACCCAACACTCTTACTTATGTTTGTTTCTTTGTTACTTAAGGAAACTGGTAGTGAACTTTTTACCTATGTCTTCTTTTCTTTCAAATAACATCACCTATACACACATACACACACACACACACACACACACACACACACACATATATATATATATATATATATATATATATATATATATATATATATATATATATATATATATATATATATATGTATATATATATATATATATATATATATATATATATATATATATGTGTGTGTGTATATATATATATATATATATATATATATATAGATAGATAGATAGATAGATAGATAGATATATAAATAGATAGATAGATAGAGAGATAGATAAGTAGATAGATAGATAGATAGATAGGTTGCTACCCCATACGGGATCGAACCCTAGTCTCTTTGAATGAAAGGCAGATCACTATCAATCATACCACGAAAGGATCGAAAGAAGTCGGAACCTAATGTAAGTGGTAGTTTTATTTCAGATTTTTAATCAACTTCCACCCGCAATTTGGCAATAATTTCCACATGTTTGTCTGTTCATTTATTTTTTTAATAGAAGTGAGGCACAGCAAGGTGTTGTAGGATGTGAAAATATTATCAGCTCCGAGATGAGGAAGCTTATGGAAATGAAACTTGAGGATACAAGGAATGCAATTCAGAGATTGAAGAATGGTTATGCATTAGTATGATGGTTATAGTGGAACTGAGTGAAAGACCAGATTTATAAGATAATTCTAGATGATGAAAAGTTCTCAAAGGAATTGAGTGTAGCATTATTATTCTATTTTCATATAACTGTAAAGTGATGACAGCTACGTTGAAAATTATGGAAGCATAATAATAGTATAGGAGGATATGGATTGAGAAAGTAAGAAGGGTATCAGAATGACTGATAGAAGAATTATGTGGATTTAGACAAATAACTGGATCCATAGATAATTTGTTTCACTATAAAATTGTTATGTGAAATTTTAAAATTTATAAGAAAATGCTGTAGGTGGCATATGTATACCGAAAAGACTATGTTAGAGTTGAAAGAGAAGGAATTTGGAAGATGATGAGAATAGCTGGTATAGAAGACAAGATATTGTGAGTTATAACAAAGATGATAGGATTTAAGCGGTGGTAGGACAATTGCGTACTGGATATTTGCGTCCCGGACAGTTGTGTCCCGGACAATTGCGTCCCCGGACAATTGCGTCCCCGGACTTTTTCGTCCCGGCAATTTGCGTACCTGTACTTGTTTTTAGTGACCAGGTAATATTTGTTAAGAGATACGGAAGTAACTCTGTCTATCTGTATGTCTGTAGGCATGTAAATATGTATGTATGTATGTATGTATGCATGTCATCGCTCGATTACAGAACTACTAATTACTGCAAATAAGATATATGGCATAAAACCTCTGAGGGACAGAACTTAGAATTACTCTACTTGTCTATAATTTTACTTTTGTATTTACGTAGACCTTAAGAAAACAATTCCTGATTTTTCTAGAAGTAGAAGAGACTTTTTATTCACGGCAATTCAACCTCAGTTGTTGGAGTGGGCATAGGATTCAACCAACTTTCTCAATTTCATCGTAGAATGTTCATGACCGAACAGCTGATGACTTGCCGAGGACCAATAATAGTTTGAAAGGGTGGCATAACACAATGCAGAATTCTAATACATGTCATCACCCCTCCATCTGAAAACTAATTGACACCCTAAAGAAAGAACCTGTGACGGAGAAAAAAGAAAGTAGACTATCTTTCTTACGTGAAGGTGCCCATAACATGCATACCTTTTAGGTATGAGCTTAAAAGTAGCCATCGTAAGTCATTATTAAAAAAATATAACTTAAACTTTTTAGATTTATAGAAAATTTATATTGTATACATATATATAAAAAAATTTCCATTTTATAATGTTTTTAAAGATAATAAAACGTGCAAATGAAATACTGATGTCTATATATATGTCCTTTCGTGTCCAGTATGGCTAAAGGTATATTTATTGTCAAAGTATAAAGTAAGAATCTAAATTATTTGATGCCATTAAAACATATTCATATTCAGGGTTGACAAAGGTATAAATAAAATTACTGTGTAAAAGTATAGAGTAAAGGTAAAGATAAAAGCTTTATAGAATCAGTAAAACACACATATAGGTACGCAAATATACGGGACGCATATGTCCGGGGACGCAATTGTCCGGGGACGCAATTGTCCGGGACACAACTATCCGGGACGCAAACGTCCAGTACGCAAATGTCCTAGAAGCATTTGTTAGAGCATATAGTAAGGAGAATACTTGATTTGGTGTGGAGGGTGGAGGTGAATCTGAAACTAGTGTAACCATGTCTTTAAAAATGGAGTAATGTGGGGAGCTAGAGAGAGGACAGTGGGTGTAGGTGCAAAGTTTTGCATAAGAAAATTATTTTTCAGGAATGGAACTTGAAATGGTTGATGTTTTCGAAAGATCAGTACAGAAAAGGAGTTTGATAGTCTTTGATAGAGGATGAATTTGAGATTGAAGGCGAGTAAGAGTAAACTAATTCAGGATAAATGGAGAGGAGGAATAGAGAATTATAAATGTTAGTATGTTTGGTTAAAAAACGAAAGTTGCTGAGCCGTATAAACATCTGGAAGTGAATATAATGGATGATGGCAGGATAGTGGAAGTGGGTCAAAGAACAGGAAGAATATGACATGTCGCAGGAAGTCAGCAAAATATTCGTGGGAGTCTCCCATTGTATCTGGAAGCTGTGGTGGGAGTTTATTATGGGCTTACTGAATCAACTCTTTTCTTTGGAAATGGCCTGTTGGGCTTGCATGAGTAGCAATTATAAAGGTTAAAGCTGATCAAATAAAAACTTTATTCAGTACACTGTATGATTAAGGTGGGCAAAATGGAGATATATAGAAGTTGTAAAGAGGTTAAGATAAAGGGCATTTTGATGTGGTAAAATCATAAGAAAAGATTTGGTGACAGTAGTGCTTGGAAGAAGATTAGATAGATGGCATAGATAAGGTACATAAAAACTAGGGCTAAATGGCGCCATGGTTTTTGGGTGTTCGACATGTTGTTGATGAGTGTTCTGTTGTAGGTTATGAAAATAGTGTCGTAATTTTCTTTTTCTAGTGCACTGCGTGTTAATTCTCAATTCACATCCAATTATTTCCTTATAGCATAAAAAAAATGTCAGGCTCTTCACTTACGGTTTTTCGAAGTATTTATTGCTTTACCAAAAAGTCCATCACTAGGGCCAAATAGTTGGAAGTGATAGTAATGTCACAAATATAAGCCTTATCTATGAAAGGTGTTTTTGCTACCACCAGTGCATTAATTCAAAAAAAAGATTTAGTTTTCCTATCAGCCAAAGATAGTTAGAAAGTTGAAAGATTTCATGTTCCAACTAGTTTTGTGATCGTGTTAGTATAAGCATAATCAATTTCTATTTTCAGCATAGTTACCGGGCATAGCGCGTAGGGGGCTAAAGAAATTGTAAAACAGGCATTTTCTATCAAACAATTATCAGTTATCACTGTTGAGATATCAAATATAAACAAAATCATATCTCTAGAAATGTTATAACTTAAAACAGCTGTACCGTTAGCCTGTTCAAAATTTTGCATTGAGGCTAATTCATCGATATTCCTAAAAATTTATTCCTAGTGTCTCAGTTATAAACATCCGAGAATATTTTGAGCCATAACAGTATATGTCAAGGAAATTTACCTAGACATACATAATCTATATTAACCTCAAATTCATGAAAAACTGAGGCAATAAAAGATAACAAAAAGAAAATGATAAAGCTATTCACGATTAAAACAAAGAAAGGAAAAGGGAATTTAGCAATAAATTATTTTTGAACACTAGATGAGAAAAACAGGTTTTATTGACTAAATTAATATTTCGTGTTGGTTTCAAAACTATTAAGGTAGATAACAAAAACAATCAAAGACAACAGAAGTGGTAATGACATAAACAGAGCATATTGCTCGAGGTGTGAAGTGACTTGGGAATATTGCGCTTGTTGGAACTACGAGACTTGACTATGCGTCGAGATTGAACTCTCCTACTGCAGGGTGTTGTTTTGTTTGTCTTTATTGCATGGAATTATGTTTGCTTGCTGGATAAAAAGGTTGTCATTTTAATCTCCCTGCTAGCGAACGACAATAACAGAGCCATTGCCGATTTGTCTCTCTTCCCATTTTAGCATACAAGGAAATCATTGGAAAATATCAAACGCATTTTTAGATGAGTTTGCATGAGGCTTTTTCGTCGAAAATCTATTCTGAGCGCTGCTCCGTTTGCAGGTAAAGAAACTTGTAACTCGATATAGAATAGTTTTTTTTTTTCTTCTTTTTTTTTTTTTGTTACAGCTGTTTTTTATATGAAGATGAAACTGTGACACAATTTCTTTTAGTTTTGTTGAAAAGTTCAGTTGTTAATTTCTGCTCTCTTATCCTTTTAGACATTATGACTATTCAGTTCAATGATAATTTTATGTGGAAGATTGTTTGAAATTGAATTGCAAGTGCTAAATCCAGTAATCGTATTTTACTTGATGCCAAAACTTGTAAAGATTAGTGAATTGGGTATTGAAATTTGATAAGTCTTGTGTGTAGTAAAATGAGACTTGTGATGTGAGAATCGATTTTTTTTTTTTTTTTTTTTTCGGATTATTAGTCATTGTTTTTCATTTGCTTTGTAAATTGACGACATAATCTTTGTTTGTTGGTTAATGTTATCTGATCAATTTGAGATATTTTTATAATTACTTTGGTGAGAAATTATATACTTTCGTATGTAAAATAACTAATCTTATGATTGTCCCTTTGTTCCCTTGATTTAGAATGATTAAAGTTTCCCTCTCTTGATCAAAATTTCTAGGACTTATCCGATTCATCGATGGTTATACTTTCTCCTTGGTTATATAAACAAAAAAGATCCTTTGTCAATACAGTGGTTCCCAGTCACAAAGTAAGACAAATAATTGCCATTCATTTATGGAAGAAAGTCATGTAGGATTTTCTGTATTTTCTAACTGATATTTCATTAAAGTTCATAGATTTCGTAGGCATTACTTAAAGGTATGTGAAGTGTTTCTTTGGACCTTAACTGCTTTTGCTTTACTAGTATATCCTTTTACTTTCCATTCGTTCAAGTTTCCTTTTCTTCCATCTTGCTATCCAACCGCTTTTAACCTTTCCTTCATAGTGCAACTGCATGGTTTTCCTCCAGCTGCCTTTAGGCAGTTGGACACTGATCACATAGTCAAGCGCTGGGATATAGAGAACCAATTTCCGGATTCAATAAATGCAATCCACAGGGAAAGAGTGGTTAATCATAGGCTCTGTTTCTCTTTTTGGTATTATTCCACTCTTCTGGTGAATATTTTCACCATACTGCTCCTGTTTGAAAAGGTTTGCACAAGTGCTGACTGTAATCATTACACACTAATTCTAATTCTTTTAGCGCCCATAAAAGCTACTGAAAAGTTGTTTTCTAGGTCATAACCCAATCACTTTAATTCTTAACCTTTTGTGCTTAACAGGTAGCATGTTTACAAGAAATTATTAAATGCTGGAGATGATTATTTCTGTCTGAAACGTACTAGATAATGCATATATCTAAATCTATCTATCCATCTATCTATCTATATATATATATATATGAATATATATATATATATATATATATATATATATATATATATATATATATATATATATATATGTATATATATATATATATATACATATATATATATATATATATATATATATATATATATATATATATATATATATGTATATATATATATGTATATATATACACACACACATATATATATATATATATATATATATATATATATATATATATATAAATATATATATATATATACTGATTCCGTCTAATGTATTTTAGTGCTCCACTATGAATAGGTCTCTTATATATCTAAGTTCATAACTCATGTTATGGAGGGTATGTACTTGATCTCATTTACTGCTGCCACATCTTAAACTGTGCAGAGATTGATAGTGAATTAGTAATTAGCAAAGTTAGTGAATAAGTTCTCGTTTTTGTCTTAATGGCTCTTATAGTTATGCTGGAGACCCTCAGCGATTTTCTTACTAATGACTTGTGTTAATCATAGTGCATTCTCCCTTAGTTTGAGAATTAACTATTCAAGATTTTTTTACTGTTTGTTTTTTTATAATTGAAGAACCGCTTTAATTATAATTTTCGCTACAACATTTCAGCCATCGCTTTTACTTTCAATTATACCTATCGCATTAAATATTTGATAATCAAAAGTCTTTCTTGGTGCTTCTGCTTGCACACCTTGATTTCAATTACTTAATTCTTATTTATTTTCAGTGGTTTCTGCAATAAAAAGATTCTCAGTGAAGTCAAAATGGTTTTTTTTTTAGGTTACCGAAAATACTGGAAAGATACACCAGGCTATAGTTTGGTGCACTGAAGACAACTTTGCCACAGATTTTCAAAGAGCTACTGTATCAGGTAAGATTATGTAGGATGTCTCTGGCGTCTTCTATAAATGAAGGAATGGGAAAGTGAGGCATGGTAATTTGGCTTGGGGAATAATGGAAGAAACAATTTGTCTTCTTCCTTCATAGATATTATCTTTATATAAGTACAATATTGCCAAGTGATTGCACGTTCATATGAAGAACTGGCATTGCCTGTAAACTTACTTCAAATTTACGTTATCAGTCACGAACTCGGGATATCATTATCATTGTTAATAAGTAGCAGGCAAACTGAACAAAGTTTGTGATGTAGACCTTTGTACGCAATTTTATGTATAAAGACTTGAGCGTTAGTTGGTGTAAACCAGTAACAGTTGTTATCCATCACCGTGTTTACTCCTTACTCTCAGGAATCCTCCAACATTGGTCATTTCATAGTGCACTAAAGCAGGAGAGGTATGTAATTTTTTTGAAGAAAGAACACGAGCAAAAAGGAAATCAAATAAGATACCAGTTTTTTATTCTGTCCTTTACACAATGTATATAATAAAGAGAAAATAGGCAATACATGAGACCTTTGAACGGACTTGTTAAAGGATATCGAAAAACTAAAATAAGACTGAAATGGTCTGAAACTAACAACTCGAAACTTTGTTTCAATAAATTGCAAATAAATTCGTGGTTTATTGAGATATCCTTCACCAAAACTAATTTTCACCGTTTTATGCTCAGACACACACATACATACAATCTTTGCAATAAAAGAGTTTCCCTTAGCAGAGGGTGACACCCGAGAAAAACCACACTACGGTCACTACCTCATCCAGAAGTTAATTTCATAATCCGTGATAAAACCCATTATCATAGACTAACAAAACACAGACGGAAAAGCCAATGGGCGGAATATTAACGCGATACTAGTGCTGCCACCAAGCGTCAAAGTATAACCACATGACAAAAATGGCTGGAAGGACGCACCTAAGGCATGGGTGCTGGGCATACAATTGCACAAATTCACGTAGGAACAGCCCCGAAATGTCTTTTTTCACATTTCCCAATAAAGATCTAGAACGGTATGTTTTTGTAGTTTTAATGATGGAGTCATATTGATTTAATAAACATTGTCACTCGATTGAAGTTCTTCGGTACTGACAATAGTCAGATTGGTGGATCTAATTGTTAGCTTACGATAATAAGATATTAAATTTGAAATAACGATGAATATTGTACATTCACAATACAATATTATAGTCCAGTCAAATTAGGAAAAAAAATGAAAAAATCCACAACAAGCTGAAAATTGGAGAATGTTTTCTACAGACAATTAGAAATAACATATCAAAAGTCCCCATCCGTCCACCCTGAGCTTCGTCCGCCATCTTTGAAAATGGCCGCCAAATTTCAGTTTTTCGCTATTTCCATGGAAACCATTGATTTTAGGAAAATAACTGCCTCATACATTATTGTTCACCATAATATTATCTACAAAAGATGTTCGATGCATATTTTTGCTATGAATGATAATTTTAATGATATTCTCGGTTTTGTAACCATACTAAATTGTGTGAGCATGGCCATGTGAATTTATTCACTTGCTTTTGATCTGATACTTGGCAATTTTTTTTTTTTTTTTTTTTTTTTTGCACTATAGTATTTTCTAAATGGTTATCCTTTTTGTTTTGATTTCAGAATATACTTTAAAAATGGAAGGAACCACAGATCAAAGTGAATTATGTGTACTTCGCGAAGAACGCTTAATAGAAAGTGAAAATGTTTGTGTTAAGAAAGGTATGTCGACACTTGTTG
This sequence comes from Palaemon carinicauda, assembly GCF_036898095.1. NCBI lineage: Eukaryota > Metazoa > Arthropoda > Malacostraca > Decapoda > Palaemonidae > Palaemon > Palaemon carinicauda. The sequence goes on along the minus strand of NC_090726.1, from coordinate 70,262,244 downwards.
AAGCAAGTAAGAAAAGAGGCGATGATAAGTGGCAAAAGTGGGTTAATTTATCAACTATTCAAGTACACATAAAATGCAGAGAAGACTATACTAGAGAAAAGAGTATAAAAGCAGCTTATAAAAAAGATACAACTGACCAGGAAGAAACAGGGTCACGTATTATTTAACAGAAAATTAGATCAAAAGAAACTCTGTTTGATTTCAAGAAAAAGTGTATATTTTGTTTTAAGAGTGCTGTGAAAAAGAGGAAAAGAAAAAACCTCTCCATAGACGGCAAGTATTTAGTAGAGTAATGACCTTAGACTTTGGAAAAAATGTGCTGGTTAAATGCATCAATCGTAATGATGACTGGGGCAAAAAAGTAAAAGCAATTATAGTTGGTGTTCATTGTTTGGTTGCAGAAGAAGCAAGATACCATAGGTTATGTAGCTCCAAGATTTTTTCGAAGCAACACTTAAATCCATCAGGTAAACGTGGACGACCCGATGATGAAGATATAGAAACTGGCTCAGAGAAAGTTTGTTCATATATGGAAGACAGTGATGACTGTCAATTTACTTTGCAGGAATTGTTAGATGTGATGCATCAGAACCAATCTTGCAGGACAAGTGGAAGCTATCTGAAAACCAAAAGTATAGAAATGATGTTATCATAACTACCCTCCAAAGAAAGATTCCCATTGTATGTTTCCGCAAATCAGGAGATAAATTGCTATGAAATTCTTGGTATAATGAAAAAAAAACTCCATAGTGAGAAAGAAGAGCGAATGAGGATTGTTAAAACTGCAGCAGCTATTATTAAAGAGGACATCAAGTCAAAGGTGTACGACTCCAGCAACTATCCTTCTCCTGAGGGACTCTTTAATAATGTTGAAAACAACATACCTGATTCTCTTCAAGTTTTATTCCATGAAATAATTGAAAAAGGAGGAAAGGGAGATATAGACAACAAACACAGGGTATGCTCTGCTATAGCTCATTCAATCCTACAAGCAGTCCGTCCAAGAACATTTGTCTCACCGATCCTACTCGGAGTAGCTGTTTACGTACACAGGAAATTTGGATTAAGACTCCTGGTACATATTTTACATAAACTGGGATTCTCTACTGGATATAATGAAGCACAACTCTTTGAAGCATCTTGTATGAAAACTACCCCTCCTAATATTTTGCCTGATAGTTTCATGCAGTTTTTTTTGATAATGCAGATTTTGATGTGCACACAATAGATGGGTTTCACACATTTCACTGCATGGGAGGCATTGAATATGTAACACCAGCAAGTTCAATGATCAAACCAGAAGTAATTGAAAGACTGAAAAAAATGCCATCTGCTAGAGATATTTCTTCGTGTTCATCTATAACAGTGAAACCCTTCACAAGTTATAGGGAAAGTGGACTGAAAAGAATTGAAATTGAGGATCTAAAGAAACTTACATCAAATCCTAGTGAAAAAATTACGTCATCTTGTTATTTGCTATGGTTGAGTGGGAAGTGGGTGAAATTTAAGGATATTCCACACTGGAATGGATTTATGGATGCTATCAATAATAGCGAGGACTTTGATACGACGTCCATTCGCTTCTTGCCTTTCCTTGATTTAAAGGCTACCTCTTCTGATGCAATAAACAGCGTGTTACATTTTGCATCTGATTCATGTAGAAAAGCAAGTAAGAGTGTGACATGTGTTACTTTTGACCAGCCACTATAATGGAAGGCAAGAGAGATTGTATCCTCTACTGAAAACAGTTCGTATTTAGGTAATGTTTTCGTGCGACTAGGTGGTTTTCATCTCTTAATGTCATTTATGGGTTCTATTGGGTACATCATGGCCGGTAGTGGATTAAAAGAAGTGTGGGAGACAGTTTATGCACCTAAATCTACAGACAAAATGATGACAGGACACAGCTTTGCCAGAGCCCTTCGAGCACATCTGTTAACATATGCTGCATTGAGCCAGCTTCTTTTAGATGGTGCAACCATTTCTGATGAGGATAAACAAGAGGTTCAGTCCATGCTTCAGCAGTATGATAACAAAACATTGACTGCAACATCAGTAAAGGAATCGGCTATCATAAATACCATTGTAAAGAAATTTAACACTCATGTGCAAGAAGTTGCCTTAAGGGGCAAAACAGCAATGCTTTGGATACAATATTTCCAGATGGTGACTGTGATGCTACACTATATAGAGGCTGAAAGACAAGGAAATTGGGAATTACACCTACTGTGTGTTCAAGAGTTTATACCTTACTTTCATGCAGCTGGTCACTTAGCTTATGCAAAATCGTGTCACCTATACTTGCAAGATATGCATGATTTACACCAGCATATGCCTGATGAAGATTTTGTCAAGTTTACAAAGAAAGGAATTTTTACAATCAGGCGCTCAAGCAAGAATTGGGCTGGTCTATGGTCAGATCTTACTGTTGAACAAACGCTAATGAGGACCATGAAGACCTCCGGAGTGCTGACACATGGGCTAGGGATAACCGATAGTGTATTGAGTCGGTGGATTCTTGGCATGCCAGATACATGTGAAATGTGCACCAAAGTTGAGGAGTTTTGTGGATTGAGAAGTTCGTATAGTGAACAGCACATTGAACTACGACCTTCAAGGATTGTGAGAGATAATGAAGATACAGAAAAGATTTTGCAGTGGTTTCTGTTTCATCCACCCTTTTCAGACAATAAGGAGATTATGTCACTTGCAACTGGTATAACTGGTGATAATAAAATAAACTGCCACAAAAGCTATGAAATTGGATTGGAATCTATGAACGCCATAACTGGACAAGCTTTCGGTGAGGTAAAATTGAAGCGCAAGAACTGTGTGTTACCTCTGGCAACAATAAACTCAAGTGTCACAATATGAGAAGATATTGTTCCTGTTGATACAACTCTTCTGTTTCA
>NC_090726.1:70221832-70246832 GCF_036898095.1 Palaemon carinicauda | reverse complement strand
ACGTCTGAAGACAACTGGAAATGTATTCTACTATTTTTGTCTTTACTTTTATTAAGAAAATTTACAGTTTTACAAAGTTTATTTATGAAAATACATATTTATAGTATATACATTTATACTTCTATGTTAGTTATCATGATGTGGTTGATAGATCACCATTTACAAATGTATTAACAGAACATAATGGCCTCCGCTACTAACTGATAATGCAATAAATAAAGATTATCGCAATTTACATATTTTACATTTCAACTATCAGTAAGGAATTTATCGCTTATACAAATGTTACTTCTTTTTATCGAAATAAACAAATTCTGAAGTAAAATATGCAAGACAACTATCCTCAAGTGATTTTGAAAATATAAATCTTGTTTTGAATACTATACTTTTTATAAATGAAAACATACTTAACTCATATTTTAAAGACATTACCTGAAGAACCTACCAGATCTCAGTTATATATTCACTTCTTAATAACATTGCTGTTTTTTATACTTTTTGAATAGGCCTAAAAACCCTGTTTTAAAACCTTTAGAAAACCTACTGTATGCATTTTATAAATCTTATTCAGAAAGGTTTTGATCCAAATCATAATTGTTCTTTTAAATCTTCAGAAATAAACAAAAAGCATATTTTTTTCAGCCTCTCCACAATTTCTAAAGTTTATTAGTTAAGTATGAAACACTGAGATCAGATCAGTTTGGTTACACGAATAAATGCTAGATGTAATGAGCTGTTTAGACTACAAATATTTCAAGTGATATGTTGCATATGGTAGATGACCGTCTTTGACTCACCTCTTCATCCCCTGTTACATCAAAAATTGAATGAACAGGAAACCAACTACTCAACGATTCTTATAGGGGGTGACATGAAGTAATCTATTTCTGCGCATTACTTTCTGTTATAAAATCCTGTATATCATTGCTGTGCTCCACAAGGCACTAGAAGAGCTGTAAAACCCAGGCCTACATGGCTGAGGACTATGAAGCGCGAAGTAAGAGATGATGAATGTAGAAGAATTGAATTAAAAGCTGAAGATAGAGACGACTGGCGAGATCTAACCGAGGCCCTTTGCGTCAATAGGCGTAGGAGGAGATGATGATATTGCCATTGATTTCAATATCTTGCGTAACTTTTAGAGATACGGTATTTTTTCAATGAAATAAGAAAATGAAAGCTATGTTCATATCTCATAGAAAAAATGGTAATTGATGGTATGCTTATATTTAAAGTAGTTCTGGTAAACTGTACATTCAGGAAAAAGTATCATTTCATTTTATAAGTTTCTACTTCCTTCTCTTGGAATGATAACTCGGCCAGTACTTCTGTAGGAACAGAACAGCAAAGAAAAACACCAAAGACAGAACGACGTCAGAGAATGAAATTCGAACACATCGTTAATTCCATTGATCGATGCAACGTCACTCACTGTTAACATATAATATTTCATGTTTAGTCAACAGGAAAACATTCAAATGAAAACTATTAACTCGTTTCATTCTGTAATTTAAAATGTAACACATTCATTACTGTAACTGAAATTGAAAATAATGCATATAATTGTTTTTGTTTTTTTAACTTAAAGTATAGAGTTTGAAAGAGGGAATTTTAATAGTATAGTGACAGTTGTATGTGTGAAATTCATTTTGATAGTTAACTCCAACACGTATAAACACCATAAAGTTCTAATGCAGCCAAGACAGTTAAATAAATAAAACAAGGGCTGAAGTGGCGTGAACTTTACATATGGGCAACTTGATTAATTAAATTTATATGATGAAGTTGAAGTAATGCAGTCAAAAGGGACATCGCAAATTCAGATAAAACAGAATAATTGAGACAAACATAATGAGGTCCAAGTTAGAGTGAGACTTCTAGCCCTTTAAAATTGGTTAACGAGTTGCATTGTTAAACAGCTGGAAACGAGATAATTGCGTTTAGCAAGTGTTGTGAAAACATCGGTTAAACGCCATCATTTTTAATCGGGGAAGACTGCATTACCCACTATTGTGTCTACTGTAATTTGACTGTTCCTCCGTCGTCTCTATTAGATTCTGAATCATAAGAAATTTCAGTAAATTTCAAAATGACTTTTCTTTGACTGGACTTTCAATAGAGTCAGTGTTTCACCTGGGAGTAATACGTTTAGGTTCACTTGAATATACATACCATTATAATAGAAAGTACCGGTTGGAATTTAAATAAGTTTTAAGTTTAGACAAAAAAAGTAGAGAAAATGTTTCAAAACTAATTATCACAGTGCCTGATCTTTAGTCGTCACACGACCAGAAAAAATTTCTAATTAAAACTTTTAATGGCATTCTCATACTGTCTTTACCGAGATGTTGGCAATTGCGTTTGTTGCTATTCTTAACCGATTCTCGTATTATATGAGTCAACCAATTCACCTTCTTTTATTGTGAAGTTTTTTTTTTTCTGCTTAAGTACTGTCACAATCATCATCATTAAACAGTGTATTATCAGCTGAAGGAATCGACCTACAAAAAGACATGACTAGTAGTGAACCATAAGAGGATATCCTAAAGACACTGCTCGTATGTAAAAAAAAAAAGATTTCCTACGCATTCAAGAATAGGATATATAGGATAATTATAATGAACGAAGAGAATTAGCACCCGGCTTCTGAATTAACAAAGACAAATGAAAGGGATTGCAAGACGTGTTCATCACGGCATTCACTCAGGTCATTTGTTATAATAGTCCGGATCCTTTACCTAGTTTAGGCTTATTTAGAGATAACATGGAAACATTTCATATGTATTTACATTGTATATTTGCGTGTGTTGTTTATCTACCGTTCTATCTATCTATCTATCTATCTATCTATATATATATATATATACTGTATATATATATATATATATATATATATATATAAACATATATATATATATATATATATATATATATATATATATATATATATATATGCATATATATAAACTACTATATATGTATATATATACATATATATAACCTACTATATATATATATATATATATATATATATATATATATATATACATATATATACCCTGTATAATGAGGAACAAGTGTGTGGCTATATATATATATATATATATATATATATATATATATATATATATATATATATATATATATATATATATATATATACACATAAACACATATATACATATATATATATATGTATATATACAGTATATATATATATATATATATATATATATATATACACACATATATATTTATATGTATATATTTGGTCAGGCTAACCAGCATTACCAGACGTAAATATATATATTTCTTTCCGGTCACTCTAAGTGGCATTACCAGACGTGTAACTACTTGGTCTCTCCCCATCCCTCAGAAAGGGGGTAGGAGTAGTCATACAGTGGTGAGAGGGATTGTAGTTAGGAAAGGGGGAGGGTGTGGGAAGGGTTGAATCTGTTTGTGTACATATCTCTCTAAATATTTAGTCGTGATTCTTGATGGGTCGCATACACTAGTATATATATATATATATATATATATATATATATATATATATATATATATATATATATATATATATATATATATATATCATTTATATATGTATGTATATTTATATATATATATATATACATATAAATATATATAGAGAGAGAGAGAGAGAGAGAGAGAGAGAGAGAGAGAGAGAGAGGCAAAACGTGAAATGTATCTTAATATACAAAAAGGTTGTAAATGTATTTGACAGGTTTATCAATTTTTCTTCAGTTTAATGAGATAAGAATAGATATATCAGGCACTATCTAATTTTTTAACTTAGGGTTAACGCTTTTTTTACAGAAAAAATAAAATGCATAATTTATTCTATTGTAAAATTCTTCGTTGTTATAAGTTTTATTCACAATATATTCTTTAACGTCATTATTGTTGTAACAGTTATTTTTTTTTTATTATAAATATAATTGAAGTTCGTTATGGTCATAGACCCTGCTATTTAAGTCTATTTACTTATGCTGTTCAAACTGATGATCATTTCATTATTGGACGTAAAACTTGAATTACTCAGATCTAGATTGTATTAAACGGCAGCATTGTATGAGGAGAATTTATTTCCAGTATCTTTTGTTATGTTGCTATTTCAGAATCTGTGCCAAGAAATAGATTCAAGAGATATTGAATTACATAAACGTTCAAGTGCTGCCATGCTTCCATAGTTCATATCTGAATTAAAATACCTCTAGATAATTTGCTACACAATAATAAAAATGGTAATTATCAATGTAAAATGTAAAGTAATTAGTTAAAAAAACATCTTCCCTGAAACCACCAACTTTACCCTTTCATGCAGAACACGGATTACGCATTATCTTTGTCACAGTCCTTCTTTTGGAGGTGGGAGTAATTTATCTTCACTTTGTGTGACCGCCGTTACGTGACTTCACCCATAATGAAGCTCGATTTCCTTTATGTGTCGCACTGAAGAAAACACTAAATATAGAGTAAGTAGAGAGGTACGGTCACGCTACTGTAATGTAATGAATCACTCTACGAAATATATCGTTCAGATCCTAATTGTTATTCTTATAGTCCGTGCAATATTTAGTTTGTAAAATTTGTTTAGAATTTGAAAAGAAGATTAAATTAAAGCAATTATATATATATAACTGGAAGAAATTTCCTTGTTTCATTTTTTTTTCAGGTTTTTGTCCGAATCATTATGAAATAGACCATTGTTTATTTAAGAACAGAACTAACACCTATTATTTTATTCAAATAGAAATGGAGTGGGTATTCTTTGGCATATCTGATTTTATTAGATTAGAAACTGGTTAAAGATGCTGTTATCAAATAAGATATGGCTATAAGAAATGTTATAAATGCTATATTTTTACTCATTACTGTTCATATAGTTTTTATATTTCCTTTACTCACTGGGCTATTTTCCCTGTTGGAGACCTCGGCCATATAACATCCTTCTTTTCCAACTAGTATAATAATAATAATAATAATAATAAAAATAATAATAATAATATTTAAGATGATATTAGTTAAAGAAAAACAAAGAATCATAAAATACTGATTTCAAATGTTACTGGTTAATAAAGTGTAGTTGCTCTTACATGTCAGAAATTTTCTATGGTTATTAGGAACAAGACATGCTCAGAGAAACACTGCCCTTTCAGAAGCTGTGGATCAGAGCAAATCAAAGAAAGTCAATGAATACAACAATAGACGGAGCAGTTATACATGATATTGTCAACACTTTAAGTTAAATTCCTTTTTAATTGACTACATTGAAATGCAAGAGAGAGTTTTAAACAGTTAATTTAATCTAATTTGAAGCTATATAAACATACACCTTAATTTATTGCACAAAAATAGCATTTACAGCTGTAGGGTGCGTTTTAGAGTAAAATTAGATAAAAGAAAATTAGCTACGGTTAATGACAGTTAAACAGAACCATAAAAATATATGGTAGACGTTGAAATATGTCTTAATTGAGAGTCTTTGTCAACACTAGTGATACCTTTCCAAAAAAAAAAAAAAAGAATAATGAATTCAACGTTTCGTGTGCTTTTGGTGGAGACCACAGATAAAATTGAATAGCAAAAGTCTCGTAGCTTGTTCATTCCATTTTCAGTTTGAGCATAATATTTTAATTTGGATTTAATGTCTCCAGAAAATTCGATTGCCAGATTGAGCAATTATCCTTGTCATGACAACTTTAGTCCTTTCTCATAGTTTGAAGTCAGCATAAATTTTTTTCTGTTTTCAAAATGTATGCTATTGTTACTGTTTCTTTACTTTGCCTATAATTCATTGAATATTTATATTTTTGCAATATATCGATGATCATGTTTAGACTATGCGATAATAAATGGAATTTACATTTTATACTTTCAAGACCGGAAAGCATTTAGAAGGGATTTCTTGTATTCTGAGGTGTATGGATTTTTTCAACATTAAATATATATATATATATATATATATATATATATATATATATATATATATATATATATATATATATATATATGTGTATATATATATATATATATATATATATATATATATATATATATATATATATATATATATATGGTCTTGAACTTGCGTTGGAGACCTTCCTAGAATGACATTTTCCCATGTGAAAAAAAGAAAATGATAGACATGAATATACAAAAAATTAAATGCACAATCTCAGCAATAATAATAAAGACATGAATATGTCATCGATAGTGGATAACAATTCGTCCAAAAACAAATCAAAAGAATATACATAAACTATATAGAAAAATGTAATTCTGCATACCACGAAGACAAGGATTTCGGCTTTTGTCTAAGGACGGTTAAATTATTGAGGCAATAAAACTTCAAAATGATAGACTTTCCTTGATTAAAGAGATAGAAAATATTAAGAACTATAATACGTATTTGAGAAATTGTTTTTGTATGTGCGTGTGTTTGCACCTACATCAACTCCTCCTAGGTGGCAGCACTCAGACACTTGAAAACACACATAAAACTGTCTTGGGAACTTGGCGTAATTCATCATAGTTTGCAAGGTCGTCACCTCCCAGACCAAAGTTTCAAATTAATTATAAGTCAGAACTGTGAAGCATTAATCCGTGAAATGAAATGTGTCCGAACTTTTTGCCAAGACTTTATGCTTGGATCGCTTGTCAGTTTCGACACCATATTTTGAAAGGGAATTGCGAAAAACACTGGATTCTTTCCAGTAATATGTCGTCATTAAGAAAATGCAAAGGAACTCAGCTTGGAAAATTCTTCGGTTTTTCTTCGTTTGAAATGAACGGAAGAGAGAGAGAGAGAGAGAGAGAGAGAGAGAGAGAGAGAGAGAGAGAGAGAGAGAGAGAGAGAGAGAGAGAGGTAGTGCAAAATAGATAATAACATGGCAATGGAAACAGGTAAAATTCAGTTCCGGTTTCATCAGAATAGATGCTCGCCAGAACGTCATCCGGCCAAGCCCAAGCCCCTACTGTGCTGCCCAGCAACAGCAGTGGCCTCCCCAGTAAGCAGCTCAAACTCATGGTCCCTGGCGGGAATCGATCTGTTGCCAAACTAATGCAAGGCGAACACTTTACCACTGTACTAGCCAGAGAGAGAGAGAGAGAGAGAGAGAGAGAGAGGGGGGGGGGTTCCTAACTATGGCGTCACTGCTGCTTCGCTATTTTTGGTGGGATGATTTACCATGATAAAAAGACAATTTTATTAGTTTTTGGGAGTGATTGGGTCAAAAGTCAAAGTCAAGGTCATGAAAAAGTAAAATACGACATTTTGCCCTATCGTGGCCAATTTTGTCTGATTTGTATGAAATTAGTGCTAAAAGGTGCACAATTCAATCGCCTATTGTATAGTGATCTCAATACCCTTGTTTATTTTTGTTTGTTTAATTGTAATTCTCATAACTCAAAAATTATTCGACTGCATCTCACCAAATTTAGTAGGATGATTGGCCATGATCCAATGATAATTCAATTATATTCTAAGAGTAATTGGGTCAAAAGTCAAGGTCATGAAAAGGTTAAATTATTTTTTTATCCGATTTGCAGGAAACTATTGCTAAAATGCACAAAATTTCAATGCTTATCTTTTGATGTGGCGTTGGCGAAGGTATGTGCTCTACCGATTGCCCGTTGTAGTTGCTGGTTTGCTATTTTTTTCAATGCAATTTAATGTGCTAAAATTGTTTCGCAATGATATATAACATGTAAAAGAATGTGTATTTTTTTTGCACGTCTTATATCATTGTGGCACCTTTTTAGCATAATAAGGAAATACGGCATTGTACTTATTTGCATCATTCACAATTAAATCTTTTTGCCTCCCATTCACCAGTTTTCCGCACTTTTATCTTCTTTTCCAGGATGATGAGGGGATTCAATGTTGTTGGTGACTTCCCTTCTTCCATTTGCTTGTTTTTGTGGCCCCAGTGATAATTGGATTGTACTCGGTCATGTGGAGATCGGTTTGGATGATGAAATTCAAGGGGAAGTTTTATGTGTCTGTTTCTGTCTGTCAGAATATAAAAGAGTAGCGCAATATGTACAGAATTTTATTGGCCCCTTTTACGAGTAAATCACAATAATAGGGAGGCTGGCAAGTCTTTGGCAGTTAATGAAGGTAAAGCAGCTATTAAGAATAGATAAGTAATAGAAAAAGGAAAGTGACAGTAAAATAGACTGAATAAGTTGTACTATGCTTGCACAAATATTACTCAGTGTTTGAATATTGTAATTTAGATTATATTGCTGTATTTGCCAGTGATAAAAGACTTTCTACAAGGAGTGAAAACCATCATGTGTTATAAGTTTAAATTGTCCGTGTTAAGTTTATTGGATTGGGAATCAGTGAAATATTGGTTAGTTTAGCGTTTAAAGTAATATTTAAGGTACTACTGAGATTTTATGTGATTACATGTATGTGTAGATACGGACCAAAATAAATGATAAATAGAATGTTCTGGTATATAGTAACCCCAAAGTTCACGGGAACCAGCGCCAGCAATGAGTAGGAGGGGGGGGAAGTGAGTCGACCTTGTGCTGTGATTGGTCCTAGTTTTGTCCTGGGACAAACCGTTCCAGACTTTGCTAAGATGTCACTGGGATGCATTAAGGGCGATTCACACGACCCGTTTTCTTTCCGACAGGCTGGGTGGTGGCTAACCGCCGTCTAAGTGTTGTACATTCACACGAGGCGTTCCGTATCCGTTTACCCGCGGGCGGTTTTCATTGTTTACTTAGACTCTGTCACGTGAGGACCGAGTAAATTACGAAAATTTTGATACTATAAGATGTTGGTTGTTAACTGTGTTGATAAAATAAGTTATGCAACTTCATTATACTTTATGTACCATGCCAAGAATATTAGAATTATGATAAACTCACCTGTTTTATCTAATGCCTCTCCAGTCATTTTCCATATCTTTTCTTCATGTAAATTATTGCTATACATCTTGTTTGCCATGTCAAACATCTCCTCATATCCTTGAAAAAGTTCAATTAACCTCTCATACATGGTGTCAACAACAAACTAACTAATTCCTATGACTCTATACTATGAGGAAAAGTCGGGGTTGTAGGCCATGAAACGAACAGGTACGATACAGGTCCTCGTTCATACAAAACATCATCTCCCTGTGGGTTAGGACGGGTGGCTAACGTCCGTCAAACCGGCCGAGGTTTCTTGGAAAGAAAGCCAAGCCGACTCGGAAGGCTGACGTCCGAGGGCCGCCGTCAGCCTAACGGGTCGTGTGGACAGTTGTATTTGAATACACGTACGGCGGTTAGCCACCACCCAGCCTGTCGGAAAGAAAACGGGTCGTGTGAATCGGCCTTTATTCGGAATTGTACTCTGGTTTGGTTCTATCAAGGTCTATATATACCAGGTCAGCCAACGCGCAGCTTAAGCTGTGAATCACCCATACTGTGACGTCAAGCTTCCCCGTCTCACACACGTGGGTAAACAAAACAAAGGACCGTTGCCTTAGTTAGCTACCTATAGAGGTAACGTAAACAATAGGAGACGCTGTGTCCATTATCATTTTATTCATTCATTCCGTCACTAATAATGCCAAGTAACTGCGCAGTATTTGGCTGTTATAATAGACATGATAAAACTAAAAGCTCAAACATAAAATACCATCGCTTTCCAAAAGAAAAAACATACATAGACCAGTGGATACATGCATGTTGCCGTGCAGACAGAATTAACGTGTGGATGCTACTGTTTGCTCGATTCATTTTAAACCAGGCGATTACAAAGATGACATAAAGTCTAGGTTAATAGGTATTGAAAGTCCTAGAAATTGACTACCTACTTACACAAACACTAAATCAAGATTGCCTTGAACATTTCTTTGGGTGTATAAGGCAAATGGATGGGCACTATGATCATCCTCAGGTTGTGAACTTTAAATTTCGGCTAAAAAAAAAATGTTACTAGGAAAAGAAATTAAAGTATTAAGTGAAAAGTGTGATATCACCACCGTTGGAAAATCTCATGAATCAGCCAAAGACGATGAATCTATCACGAAAGAAAGGGACTTAGTGTTAGAAATATGCCTAACAACGCAGATATTCAGAAATTTAGATTTTGATTTAGAGAAAGATGCTTTAGACGAGGAAGACCTTTTGAGAGCAAATAAAGAAATAAAGAAAGAGATTGGGGGAGTAATTGAGGAGAAAGCTCTTAAATACATGGGTGAATATATTGTAAAGAAATTTTGTGTAAAATATCCTGAGTTAGGAAAAAAGACTGAAGAAGTGCTAAGAAATGATACTTGGATAGCATGTGTTAATCGGGGGGAATTGCATTCACCTTCTAGTCAGTTTTTTTTTCACAGTTGTTAATAATGCGGGAGATTTTTAATGCTGTACACGGGAAAGCTCTCATGGAGGGATTAAATTAAAGCTTTATTTAGAATTAAAACAGTCTCGTATTGAAGTTCCTGACGATGTTATTGCTTTTTTTGTTAAGATATCGGTACATTTTCGAATGCGATATCTTAATAATTTGATAAAGTATAGAAAACCTCAAGGACAACCATGCAGGAAGGCCCTAAGAAAAAAAATGAAAGTTGTAACTTAATAAAATATTTTCCAAAGGTAAAATGTTGTTTTATTTACATTGACTGTGTGATAGATATACGTTCTTAATGGGTCTCGCCAACACTAAGCCCCTTCAGATGACGTAGGTGCGCAGAAGAGGCTTAAAATCGGTATGCTGTCTGGCTGACCTGGTATATCTGGACCGTGGGTTCTATACCCACAGTCAGCCAATCAACGGTCAGATGTGTCAGCCAGGCCGGGCCGCGAAATTTTTTTTCCCAAACAGTTCTGCAGATTGGGGCGGGGCTTCGTGCGCAGAAAACAGATTATAAGGGTAACTTCTTTATTACGGCTGCGTTAAGATTTGATGGGTAACTAGCTCATTAAAGTTATGATCAGTAACTGCGTTCATAAAGAGCTGAAATGTTTATAGATAGCTTAATGATAATAATAAAAATAATAATAATAATAATAACAATAATAATAATAATGATGATGATGATTATTACACACACGCACACACACACACACACACACACACATATATATATATATATATATATATATATATATATATATATATATATGTATATATGTATATATGTATGTATGTATGTATATATATATATATATATATATATATATATATATATATATATATATATAACATGATTTGCTTATGAAAACTAAATGTAACTGAAATAACTTAATTTTCAAAACTTTCTTACCTGTTCTTACCAGTTTCATAGTTCGATTCGTGCAAGTAGCCTACAACCTTTCCACAACAAATCATCATCATTACTTTTATATCTATCCTTCATTGTTGCACCTGTTTAAGCATGTTGAAGAATAAGGGTTTTAAAAGTCTGTCAATTTTACGTGTTGATTTCTTACTCTACCGCTAGAGTTATAGGGTTCTTTGACTGGCTAGACAGTAATACATTGGATATCTATATCTAGTTACGGCTAATTTTTCCTTTGCCTACAAATTCAACAAATAGTCTGGTCTATTCTTTCCACATTCTCATCTGTCCCTATACACCTTTCAACACTGAGATTACCAAACAATTCTTCTTCGTTCAAGGGTTTAACTACTATTCAGTGGCTACTTTCCTCTTCATAAGGATTGAGACACTCTAGCTATGGTAAGCAGCTCTTCTATGAGAAGGACACTCCGAAATAAAACCATTGTTTTCTAGTCATGGGATAGTGCCATAACCTCTGTAACATTGTCTTCGACAGTCTTGGGGTAGATTTCTCTTGCTTAAGGCTACATTCGTTCACACTATTCTATAGTTTATATATGGAAGATTTATTTCAATGTTGATACTGTTTTGTAAATTTTTTATTCTTAATTGTTTATTACTTGTCTTGTAGTTTATCTATTTAATTTCTTCACTTCGCTATTTTTCTTTGTTGGAACAAAATGTTTTTAGCATCGTTCTTTTCCAGCTAGGGTTTTAGCTTAGCTAATAATAATAATAATAATAATAATAATAATAATAATAATAATGATGATAATAATAATAATAATAATAATAATAATAATAATAATAATAATAATATGAATTATATGAATTATATGGGTGCGTCTATAAAACAATGTAATTTGAACTGATCAAGAGAAATGAAAACCTTTGAGAGGTACAGAGGTGCATCTTTGGCTTTGCCTAATGCAAAGAAAAGAAAACTACCTTGGAAAAAGTGACCAGCAAGCAGGTCTAGCCTGCTGCTGCAGTTAGTCGTCGCTCATATATACTTGGGGTCAGGAGATGCATTCATACAGGTCGTAAGGTCAAAGATACTTGCGACAGTGAATTGAAAAAGCGTACCTCTTGGACTGTGCGATGGTGTTTCTTTAATAAAGTCTCGAATCATCTTGTAAATTCCCATATGGTATTATCCTTCAACGACTGTCTCGAATCTCCTGTGGCAAGTTTCTACATTATTTTTTGGTCTTGGGAGATTACATTCTAGCATGTGATAAATGCCCCACACACTTGGATCAAATCTTGGGGATGGGATACACCTTACCTTCAACAGTTATGTTTAAGTAACGGCTACGTCTATCACTGTATTTATGAGTATCATTAACTTAGTTACCACTAAAACTGTTACATGTCAAGTTATGTGACTTTTCTTATGTCACTCTTTTAGTGCACGATCATATATATGGCTAGATTTTTTGTTCTCTCTCTCTCTCTCTCTCTCTCTCTCTCTCTCTCTCTCTCTCTCTCTCTCTCTCTCTCTCTCTCTCTCTCTCTATATATATATATATATATATATATATATATATATATATATACACATACATATACTGTATATATGTATGTGTGTGTATGTTAGTGTGTATATGTGTACATGTAAATACAGTATATGCATGTATAAACACATGGACGCATATATATATATATATATATATATATATATATATATATATATATATATATACATATATATATATAAATATATATATATATGTATATATATATATATATGCGTGCACGTATATATGTGTATGTATATACAGTATATGTATGTATAAAAACACTCACATGCTATGCATATATGTGTTTAAAACCCAATATTTGCTCTTTAGTTCTTAAAACTGAATGTTACTGAAATACTTTGAATTTCAAAAGTTTCTTAGATTCCTAGGGAACACTTGTCTGTGACATTTCATAACCAAGAGGATTAATCTATATTAAAACATCTATTGCTTAGCCAAATAGATATTCATTCTACATTGAAAAATTCATATATACATACTCATCATACTACATCATGAAATTGTATAACTCACTCGATATAAAAATAAGGCAATAAATTATACACATCCAACTACCGCTTGGAGGATTTATATTGTCCATTTTTTCGTTGTTAGTAACCCACTGACTTAGAGAATGAGAAGCATTTTTTGGTCTCTTCCTTGGGATTATTTGACTACTCTATGCTGCTATCTTAACGCTTTTTCAATTCATTCTTGCAAGTATCTTTGACATTACGAACTGTATGAAGGCCTCTCCTGACCCCAAGTATAGATGAGCGACGACTAACTGCAGCAGCAGGCTAAACCTTGATTGCTGTTTCCTTTTTCCATCACAGTTTTCTTTTCTTAGCATTAGGCAAAACCAATGATGCACCTGTGTACCTCTCAAAGGTCATCATTTCTCTTGGTCAGTCGAAATTGCACTGTTTTATAGACGCACCCATAGCTGATGACATCATTGATTATTGATGACCAATATTAATATTAACGTTATCATTAACATTAATATTAACGTTAACATTAACATTAATATTAGTATTATTATTCTTAATATTAATATTTTTATTAAGGTTATTATTATTATTATTATTATTATTATTATTATTATTATTATTATTAATATTATTATTCATATTATTACTATTCATAACATTATCGTTCATATTATTATTATTATTATTATTATTATTATTACTATTATTATTATTATTATTATTACAATTTTGGTTTGTCTGTCTCCTAGAAGAGCTGCTTACCATAGCTAGAGTGTCTCAATCCTTATGAAGAGGAAAGTAGCCACTGAACAGTAGTTAAACCCTTGAACGAAGAAGAATTGTTTGGTAATCTCAGTGTTGAAAGGTGTATATGGACAGATGAGAATGTGGAAAGAATAGACCAGACTATTCGTTGAATTTGTAGGCAAAGGAAAAATTAGCCGTAACTAGATATAGAGATCCAATGTATTACTGTCTAGCCAGTCAAAGAACCCAATAACTCTAGCGGTAGAGTAAGAAATCAACACGTAAAATTGACACTTTTAAAACCCTGATTCTTCAACATGCTTAAACAGATGCAACAATGAAGGATAGATATAAAAGTAATGATGATGATTTGTTGTGGAAAGGTTGTAGGCTACTTGCACGAATCGAACTATGAAACTGGTAAGAACAGGTAAGAAAGTTTTGAAAATTAAGTTATTTTAGTTACATTTGGTTTTCATAAGCAAATCATGTTATATATATATATATATATATATATATATATATATATATATACATGAATATATATGCATATATATATATATATATATATATATATATATATATATCTATTTATATATATATATATATGTGTGTGTGTGTGTGTGTGTGTGTGTGTGTGTGATAACCATCATTATCATCATCATTATTATTATTATTATTATTATTATTACTATTATTATTATTATTATTATTATTATTATTATTATTATCAAGTTATCTATAAACATTTCAGCTCTTTATGAACGCAGTTACTGATCATAACATTAATGAGCTAGTTACCCATCAAATCTTAACGTAGCCGTAATAAAGGAGTTACCCTTATAATCTGTTTTCTGCGCACAAAGCCCCACCCCAATCTGCAGAACTGTTTGGGAAAAAAAATTCGCGGCCGGGCCAATCCCAGCGCAGGAGGGGCTTGAACAACAAGGTCATAAACAGTTTCTATGATACAAATATATTTAATCATCTTGACGCCTTATAATTAATAATAGTTTGTGAGTAACAATAGTTTAAAGAATAGTAGTCGAGTGATAATTTCCATACATTTTATTAAGTTCAAAGTGGAAGACCGTCTCAGTTAAAATGATGAAAGTGGACAAAGTTGCTATGTACTCTCTTTGCTGTGAGCGTGAATTATATAATCTGTTACAGGGTTATTCTACCAAAGACAATAAAACCATGGTTCCTGTTTTTTACTACTGTTTGTAATTCGTCAATCCAGTATTATTTGGTGTGTTATGTAATGATTTAAGATCACTAGTTCTACATTGACTTTTTATATCGTTATAAACATAGTAGCATATATGATTTTGGTATAGTTTTGCAGTCGACTTTTGACTATGATATGCTATCTAGCAGTGGGGAAATTAGGCCAATACATTTTACATTTCCTAGGTAAATATTGCGCTTTTTTTATTATCACAAAACATTAAAAGCCTACTTTTTTGCTAACCTCATGCTTCAGCTAGTTGTAGAAAAGCAGGATTTTTTTCTAACTGTGTTTCTATATCATCTACTATAGTCTATAACTTTATATGTATTCGTGTATGTGCGTGTGTGTGTGTGTGCGTGTGTGTAGGAAGAGGCTCTTAAAATAATCTCACATTGACCTAACTACATATAATTACTCATTTCACCTTATCCATGTACACAGTGAAGCTACTGATACA
The DNA here is from genome assembly GCF_036898095.1 of Palaemon carinicauda. Classification (NCBI taxonomy): domain Eukaryota; kingdom Metazoa; phylum Arthropoda; class Malacostraca; order Decapoda; family Palaemonidae; genus Palaemon; species Palaemon carinicauda. The sequence goes on along the minus strand of NC_090726.1, from coordinate 70,231,062 downwards.
CTTGTGATTCTCGATTCCACTCATAGTTTGGAATTAATCTGACCTTCATTGTTATAGACATTGATTTTGTTCCAGGACAAACTCTTCCAGACTCTAGTAAAATTCTGCTTGAAAGACCCTTACAAGAAATTTGCTTTAAAGCCACAGAATGTATCATAATGTTAGCTCAACTTTTTGGGAGCATACGAAACAAAAGCAATACACAGAGGCAATGTCTATAGCACAGAGGTATGTTTTAACCATAGTGTGTGTTCTGTAAATCTAAAGCCTGATTTTATATGTATATTTATAATTTAGTAGTACAGGTTCTCCCTACACCACCCCTGCTTTATATATCAAATATCTATGAATTGACTGTATATCATTAATACAAATGCATTTCTGAATATTCAATTTATATAGACCAATTTACATATATACATATATATACATACATATATATATATATATATATATATATATATATATATGTGAATATCGGTATATACGACTTCTATATTTGGCATCTGTCATCTAATCATAGCACTTAATCCATCTATCTATCTATCTATCTATCTATCTTTCTATCTATCTATCAATCTATCTATCTATCTATCTATTTATATTTATACACACACTCATATGAGGCCTATGCGAGGAGAAGGTACATTCGCCACAAAATGAAAAGTGGAGAAAAACGCGTTTTATTAACTATTTAGATAAAAAAGTACACACATCAAGCTTCATTTCTGTATAAAACATTTTGTTGTAAACACAAACATAAGGTTGCTATGATATTTTACATTTTGAAAAGTTTAAACGCGTTTTTCTCCACTTTTCATTTTGTGGCGAATGTACCTTCTCCTCGCATAGGCCTCATATATATATATATATATATATATATATATATATATATATATATATATATGTATATATGTATATGTATATATACATATATATATATATATATATATATAACGGATTTTGAGCGAAGCGAAAAATCTATTTTTGGGTGAGATAGCCATGTCGTCCTGATGGAAGTTCCTATAGGGTAGCTTCCTAGGGTATATTACAACTACGGCGATATTCCCAGAGAATTTACCTTAAGGTACCAGAATTCTAACTCCTGGAGCGAGTATCCCTCGTGAAAGGGATATCGCGACATATCAGAGGACGTATTCTAGACACGTCACATGGCAATCTACGACCTGAATAGAGATTCGTCTCGTAGGAGGGAGATTGACGAGATACGAATTCGGGAAAGAAAAAGGGGAGCCGCTCCCAAGGCTTCCCTATCCCCCGATTCGTATGCGTGCCTGGCGCCAATCCTGGCGCCATCTGTATTCCTTGTAGCGTACACGAGGTGCTACAGATACTGTATGTAGGGAGGGGTCCTACAGCCCTTTCTTAGAAAGGCAAGGGCGGGTCCATCAGGACGACATGGCTATCTCACCCAAAAATAGATTTTTCGCTTCGCTCAAAATCCGTTTTTTGGGCTCAAGCCATGTCGTCCTGATGGAAGTGTACCAGAGCATTACTGTATCTGTGGATTCTCAGAACGTGCCGTACTCCCCGGAGATATTTATTCCCGGTCGACTAGACCTAGAGACCTAAGATGTTACCGTTATACATCTTTTCAACTAACTATAAACTATGTTAGAGCTTCCTGCCCCCTACAGGGAAGAGTCCTACTAGACTCTGGAAAGTCTCGAAGAGTACATATATCTATGTATGAATACCAGGCAAGCTAATATAGTGGTCTCGCCCTATATTAAGTAAAGCATAGTTTGTAAAGGACCACTGCGTCAATATGAAATATCGACCAGTTTTCCGCACAATACTTGTATTGGCCAAAGGTTTTATATCCGCATAGGAGGAAAACCAATGCAACATAGCTTGCATAAAGGAACAATTCTATTAGAATTATCCCAGATAAGGTACATAGAATGAATGCTCAATTATACCAATAAATTGACACAGGTGAAGGAGACGCAAGGTTCTCAAGAACAAGCTTATTGACAGACAATAAACAGACAGGTTAACCACAATTATACATATATATATAAGAAGAGGATAACCCAAAACTTTAAGCATAAGTATGATAGTAAACAGGGCTTGTTTGTCTGAAAGAAAAACATTAGATGCCACTTTTAAGATACCGAGGTATCAAAGTCATAAAAGCCTGTATTACAAATCAATGACATTAGCGTTAGAAACGCTCGGCACACATGTCTGCACTTATGCTAGGTTCACCTTCGGAAATGGAACAGTCTGGATGGGCAACACAGTGCCCTCACTTAGTTTGTAGTACAGTATGTAACTACACACTCACCCTGGAATTAATCGTCCCAATTAAGACCACTGTTCCTCGCAGAGTTAAACAGTAGGGTTAACACCGCGACCCACTGCTACCACAGATCTCTTTTAGTTCCTCTACTTGCTTCGCATAGTGGCGAAAGAACACTCTGGAAGACTTCCAGCCAGTGTATGAACGGAGATGCTCAAAATCCATACAATTAAAGAAATTTAAGAATGAGGCAACTTTCCTCGGATCGTGACCTGCGGGTGTATTGTCAGGATCCGCTCTGCGAATAAAATATGTGATTTTTGCTCTGAGTTGATTCAGAGATAAATTTGAGCCTGATGTTTCTCCCCTGAATAGTTGACCACCCTTGAAGTCTGAAGTTCTATGAAGATAGACCTTTAGGCATTCTACTGGACATAGAGATGCATCTTCTTTCAGAGGGCAGATTCTCCAGGGACCCCACCTGTTGGTGGGTAACTCATTCTTGGCGAGAAACGTAGGATCCGGAAACAGGTTCAGTTCTTCCCCATCCAGGAACTGAACACGACCTGCCTCTCTCGAGAGGCTACAATTTCACTAACCCTGGCCCCGGACGCGAGTGCAAATTAGGAAAATAACTTTTTGTGTCAAATCCTTTAACGCACATTCTTCATTGCTCAACAGAGAAGCGAAATGAAGAACTTGTCTAAAGACCATGAAATGGGCTTTGGAGGTGCTGAAGGTCTGAGCCTAGCACAGGCTTTCGGGACTTTATTAAAGATCTCGTTACCTAGGTCGACCTGGAAGGCATATAGAATGGGTCTTGTCAAAGCAGACTTACACGCTGAAATCGTGTTCGCTGCCAACCCTTGACCATGGAGGTGGGGAAAAAAGATAAGCAGAAGTCTGTCAAGATCTCCTGCGGAATCTTCGCCTTGACAAAAGGCCACCCATTTTCTCCAAGATGACTCATATTGCCTTCTAGTAGATTTGCATTTATATTCCTCAATGAAGTCTATACTGGCTTTCGAAATCCCGAAACGCTTTCTCACCGCTAGGGAGAGAAAATCATGAACTGCAGGGTCCGGGTTTTCTGTAATGAAGCGCAGACAGTTGACTTCTGGACTCGCTGGGTCAGAACTGGATCTGGTAGTGGTACAAACTTCAGCTACAGTTCCAATGCCAGGAGGAACCACACGCTGTTCGGCCACTTGTGGGCCACTATTGCCGCTACCCTTTGAAGGATCTCAGTTTGTTGAGGACCCTCAACAGAAGGTTGTGAGGAGGGAACAGATAAATCTTGGACCATCTGTTCCAGTCGAGGGACATCGCGTCCACTGCTTCCGCTAAGGGGTCCTCGTACGGGGCACGTACAGGGGCAACTTCTTGTTGTCTTTCGTCGCAAAGAGGTCTATCTGCAGTTCTGGGACTGATTCAGAATGAAGGAGAATGATCCTGCGTCTAAGGACCATTCCGACTCTATCGGTGTGAACCTGGATAGAGCGTCCGCTGTCACATTGCGGACTCCTTGAAGGTGAACTGCCGACAGGTACCACTTCTTCTTTTCCGCCAATCGGAAGACGGCCAACATCACCTGGTTGAGAGGTGGTGACCTCGATCCTTGTCGATTCAAGTATCTTACAACTACCTCGCTGTCTATTACCACTTTATGTGGAACGAATGACGCGGGGAGACTTTCTTTAAGGTAAGGAGCACTGCCCTAGCTTCTAGAAAGTTTTATGAGAAAGGTCTTGAATAGCCTGGACCAAGTCCCCTGGACTTTTTTCCGATGAGAGTGACCTCCCCATCCCTCCTTTGAGGCGTCTGAGTGAATCGTCACCGACGGGGGAGGTGGCTGAAGAAGAACCTGACTTCTTTAGATGTCTGGCTTGGGACCAAGGCCTGAGAAGAGTACTTAGCCGAAGCGGCTGGTCTTCTCAGATCTCTTCACGCGTTTGATGCATAACTTCTCCAAACTCCGATTGCATCCTTTAGCTGTGCTCTTAGCACTGGGTCTGTCACCGAAGCAAACTGGAGAGAGCGCAGTACTCTCTCCTGCTCGTGTCTTGATATCCTTTCGGCATCTTGAAGTCTCTTGACAGAACCCGCTATCTCCTTCCTTTTCTTCGCTGGGGTGGAGAAACGGTGTGACAAAAGGTCCCAGTGGATCTTAGCCACTGGAACTTTTGAGATGGAGAAAGTCGAGACTTTTTCTGTTGATCTTGAAGCCTAGGTACTCTAGGAACTGGATCACTGACTGGAAGCTTGCAAGCATTCTGTCTCGGATGCTGCCCACACCAACCAGTCGTCCAGGTAGGCTACTACCTGAATTCCCTTTAGGCGAAATTGTTTGAGAGCTACGCTCGCAAGCTTCGTAAAAATCCTTGGGGCTATGTTTAGCCCGAATGGCATGGCTCCGAAGGCGTATAGTCTTCGCTGTAGCCTGAACCCTAGGTAGGGGGAGAGTCGATGGCTAATTGGAATGTGCCAGTAGGCATCTGACAAGTCTATAGAGACGGAATATGCCCTCTTGGGCAGTAAGGTCCTTATGTGTTGCAGTGTTAGCATTTTGAATTTGCAATTCACTATGAACTTGTTAAGTGGCGACAAGTCCAGAATGACTCTGAGCTTTTCCGAGTCTTTCTTGGGAACACAAAACAGCCTCCCTTAGAAATTGATGGGCTTCACCCTTTTTCTCCAACCGTTCTTGAACGTACTCCTCCATAACGGGGGTGGAGTGTTGGAAAAAACCGAAGGTACGGGGGTGGAGTGCTGTACCAGCTCCCGCCCAATCCATTCTTGAGTAGGCTGTGGGCCCAGGGATCGAAGGTCCACCGATCCCGAAATTTCAGAAGTCTCCCTCCTACCGGTATCACCTCACTTGGACTGCCGTCCTGAGGTCTTGCCTTCCTGACCACGACCACCCCTGAATCCCCTTCCCCTTGAGGGGCGTCTAGACGAGCCTCTGGCTGCTCTTCCAGGCTTTGCTCGGAAGGAAGTAGACTGCCCTTCGAACGCTGGGGTGAATGCCGTGGACTGTGTCGACACGGCCTGGGGTACCCACTGAAAGGTGGTCGGGGTTTGTGCCACGATCTGGGGCACTGGGGGCAATGGCAATTGCAGTTGCTGTTGCTGTCTAAGAGGCTTGGCTGGCCGAGACGGTAGCCTAGTCCTCATAGTCTTCCTCTTTGGTTGAGGACCCTCATCCGGGGAAGACTTTCTTTTGATAGCCAGGTCCCACTTCTGGAGAAGGTTTCTATTCTCCAAGGTGGCTTTATCAAAAACTTCTTTGACCAAGTCGGTAGGGAAAAAGGTCTTTTCCCCAAATGTTGGAGGAGATTAGTTTCTTTAGCTCGTGCCTCACTGTAGCCGAGGTAAACACGAACTCCCTACAAGCTCTCCTTGCCTTGACGAAGCCATAAAGGTCCTTCGTCACTGTGGCCAGATGAGGCTTGGCCACTACCATGAACATTTCATGGACCTTGGGGTCACTTGCCATCATCTCGAGAGTAGTCTGAAGAGACATTGAGGCAGTCAGTCTTTCTTTTGTATCGAGCTCACTTCGCAAAAGAAAGTCAGACAGCTTAGGGGGGTCCTTGCCGAACTGACGTCCGGCAATATCAGCCTCCAACTTTCCACTTAGAACGTAAGATGGACGTCCTTCCAATCTTTGTGGTCCATAGGCAGGGCCAGCGACAAGGGTTTACACTCCTCTAGGGAGGGGCAAGACTTGCCGGCCTCGATTGCTTTTAGTACAGCCAGAAACCCTTTCTGTAAAAAGGGGGAAGGCTCTAGTAGGCGAGGACACAAAGGAAGGGAGCTTCCTATTCAATGCAGCTACCTTTGAGTTAGAGAAGCCCCTCTCTTTCATCGAAGATGAAAGTAGAGCTTGAGCCTTAGCATGGTCATCACTATGACCTCCTTCGGCTCTGCCTCCTCCTTTGAAGCTGGTTCCTTCCTCAGCCGGACATATCAGTCCGGATATGGTGCCTTGCTGGGCCAGAATTCCACCCTCCAGGGGAACTGAGCCCAGCATATCCGAGATGACGATCTTTCCAGTCGTCATCGACATGTGCTCAGCATACCTCCATGGGTTAGCATCCGAGCACAAAGGAAGGTCTTTCACATTGAGCTTTTCTGGGGCCCATGTGATTCTGCAAGGCACTGCATTCGCAGTTCCATTGCAGCCGCCTTCTCCTGATTCTCCTTCTGCATTTGTTGGATCATTCCAACAATAGAAGAGAGGGCCTGTCCCAGCTCTACTGGGAGACCGGCCGATGTAGAGGGACTTGAACTTCATCCTGGGCTTCTGCAAGGAGGTTTTCCTCCTGACATCCGTCCACATCAGATATCCTGTCATTTAGCTGGATGTCTTGCATCGCGACCGCGACTTCAGCATCCACCTGGATCTGAACCTAGGGGATCTCCTCTTGAGGCTGGGGAATCACTGCCTCAGCTGATGCCTTAGGGAAAAGATACGCCCTCATCTTCTCACTTGGAAGATAAGGGCCAGAAGTGTACTTTTGGAAGCCCCTTACCCAGGTACGAAGCTTCTTCCTAGCTATTTAAATGTCTCATTGATCAGGTTAGTGCACACAGTACATACCTGAGGGTCCCAATACCGGAGATCATCCTTGGAGACAGCGTATGCTGCGTGTCTCCTACAAAACTCATGTCCGCAGAGGTTCTTGCTGCTGCCATTGCAGAAAGCACTTCCCCACTTCGGAGAGTCCTTCTGTAAAGAGAAGAAATTTCCATGAGTATCAAGTGAACTATGTATCACTGGATATGCATAGTATAGCATAACAATTCATAAATGAAAGACACACACTTGTGTTTCCCTCACAACCCATTGTTGCAGCCTTCCAGATAATAAAATCAAAAATGGTTTATCTCTACTAGAGTAACCAATGCAAGGTTTCCATAGGAAACAGGTGGAGCTCACACCTAGGCAATGATTTTAAAAATCCTGGATAATAGACGGGGAAGAACTCTGCTTCCTGTCTGAGGGCAACAGCAAAGGGCTGTGTAAGAAAACACAATAGTGTTAGAAGATACAGTGCTGTACCTAAACTTTTACTATAGTTTTCTTCTTACTGTATATGCTATACAGAAGAATACTAGTACAGTATAGGAGGATGTGTGCCGGCCTGCCTTTGCCGGCCGGCACACACCACAATTAGCTTTAAAGTATACTACTTAACAGCTATAGGGCGGCAGCCCTCTGGTTCAAATGCCTGTGCCGGCGGCAGCAGCTGCCGGCCAGCAACAGCCAGTGTTGGCCGGCAATGATTGCCGGCCAGCAACTACACAAGGTAGTACCCAGCTGCCGGCCACACTCTTGGTGACCGGCAGACAAGGACTGACATAAGCCGGCCGGCAAAGGTCCAAGACCGATGCCAGCCGGCAGCAAAAGAACCAGAAGACTACCCCTGCCCGGCTGCCGGCCTCACAGGCCGGCAGCCGGCCTCATAGGCCGGCTGCCGGGACAGGTACAGCACTAGAAGAAAATAGAATGGATGCCGGGATAAGAGTGTACACAACCCCCCAAGCCCGGCAACCGAAAGAGTGCATATAAGGAAGGGGAGAAACTTAATTCAGGCTTCCTTGACCAATGCCGTCCGGCTCTGCCGGCAGGCATGGATGAGGGACCAAGAGAGGTCCGGGCAGCACTCGAAAACATAAGACCCTTGCCGTCCAGCGTCTCTGCCGGCCGGCAATGGGCTTAGTCAATCCATATCCCAACCTATACTAGGTCCAGAAGTAGAATGACATATGGTACAGTAATACCCCTGCCGGCCAGCTCTGCCGGCCGGCAAGGTACAGTACAGTAATGGCTAGGCCATTACGGAGATAGAGGGGGAAGGGACAAGAGGGTCCTGCCAACCTTGCTTTAGTGACAGATCACCCGCAGCCAAGAACTCTGTCTTAGCCTAAGGGAGATCTAAGGGAAAGGGCCAGCGCAGTAGTATAATACCTGCCAGCTTCCAGAGCACCAAAGCAAGGAAGGCATTGCAACTCCCAAGGGAAGATTTATCCTCCCCGAGAACAGCAACAGGACTTAGTCTGGTCGATCACACAAGAAGGAATCATAACTACAGAAACCTTCGACAGTGACCTAAGGGAGCTCAGCTCCCTTTGTAAGTGTTAGGTCAGCGAGGGAGACTCTGCCCCAAGCCAAACAACACGGACTCAGACTAAAAACTCTGTTGTTCTGTCCCTCTTTGAACCAGACTCAGCAGGAACAGGAAGGTACAGTAACACCCTAGTATAGTTTTATCGAAAATAAATTCGGAAAAAACCACTTAGGGATAAGCCCAAGGCTTAAACAGAGGGAAAGGGATTGCATACCTTCTCCGAAGAAAAGAAAGCAACCGGGGAGTATGATAAAGTATACTAAGGCTCCATAAGCAATTAGCCTAGGCACCAAGAGAATCGATTACCTAATTCACCGAAACTCTCACGTATACAATCTTGGAAATATTCCACACAGTCTAAATGTATAAAATATAGCCTAAAGCTTCAATAAAATTTTAATTACACTCGGAAAAACCATAATCATGCATTAAGTACTAGGACCAAACGACTAGGCTACATGGCCTAGCGTAGGCCAGAATGGCGAATACTTCGCCAAATAATACTAAGCACGAAAGGAAATCCTATGTAAAGCTAAATAGCTAAATTTTATTAAGCAAAACAACCAGGAATGTCACTCTGACTAACTAATTTATACCTAGCGAGTGACAGTGTCCAGGACACCTCTGGTAGGCTACGGCTCTTGTATCAAAGATTAATCCTATTAATCACTCAAAATTTTACCAAGAGCCTACATTTATACATAACAGACACTATACTCAACTTATCCGAGGTCAACGAAGACGAAGAAGCCATGAAAAGTTGAATAAATCCAAGATTTGCGAGAAAAACAGGAAAAAACACCGAGTTGTTAAGCTACGCAAAAAGGAAT
>NC_090726.1:70209332-70219332 GCF_036898095.1 Palaemon carinicauda | reverse complement strand
CCTCCTGATCCGTATTTCAAACAGGGACAGATTTATTGAATATTTAACTATAATAACAATGATAAAAAAAGTAACTAACTTTTAGAGATCAAAATAGAAATGTCAAGAACCAGATTTTCGTCATTAAGACATCCGAAGTGCTGGTCAAAGTTAGATGTTCTTTGAAATTTTCGTCAAAAGGAATCTGGGGACACACTTCATTATCACATTAAAGTAGCATTTCTACATTTATCTCCGAGGCTTTCACCATCGCATAACATTACTAAGAGAGCAACGTGTTACGGAATTCTTATTACAACGGAATTGTTCTAACTCCAAAAAAATTTGTCGACTTTAATCTTGAAAATACTTAAAAAAAAATCCGCAATTTTAATCCGAAATTCTCCGTAAAAATATATAGTTCTCAGTCGTATTTCAGTAAAATACAGGCGACCATAATTTTTACTCTCTTTTGTTATAATATTTTACGGGTTGGTGAGTGAGTGCCACTGAGGTGTGGACGTGTTTTGCACGGAGCTCCATTCAACACTCACCCTTAGTCGTGTTTTACCTTTTTTTTCTCGCTTAGAATATCACTGAAAAGATATTAGTTAATCTTATGGAGAAACTTAAGTGAGAAGAAACAGTACACTATGTCTATCCCTTTGTCTGCCCCTAAGTCGGTCCGCCTCATCTGTGAAACCACGGAGGGAGACCGGAAAAATGGGTAGAATGCGAGTGCAAAAGATTCTATCATAAGAAATGTGAGTATATAGTGACAGGCATCACTGGCAATGAGCTAAGGAACCTAGATTGGTTATGCCCACACTGCGTAGTTGAAGCCAGACAAGCTAAGTTATATATATCAAAATTGAAGGAAGAAGTGAGTATGAGAGAAGAGGCCCTGAGCAAACAAGACGCAAAAATCGCTGAATTGAAAAACATAGTTGCGTACCTTAGCGCAGACGCAGCAAATTCCACCCACACCACTGACCTCACTGAGAAAGTTGGTAATCTTGTTATGAATATGGATTCAATTAAGGCAACACTTCAATCATTGATAAACCTAAAACCGGAGAAAACGACAAATGCTGACTAAGTTAAGGAATAAATCTGATGGTAATTAAATCAACAACTACAACAACTAAAATTACAGAAAGAAAACACGAGGTTGAACAAGCACTTGAAGACATTCCTATACTTAACACGAGATCAACTACAAATGGAAACGTTGATGTGAACTTTGCTAACAAAATGATCAGAGAAGAGGCTGCAAAGAAAATTTAGACATTGGTTGCCGACACTGAAACGAGAAAAATTGGAAAATTAAAAACAAAAGTAATGATATGCAATATGTACAATGATGAAGATGAAGTATTAAATCCCTTGATTCAAAGAAATCGTTGCCTAGACCAAATTCAAAATATAGAAGAGAAGATAAGTCAAGTCCTGAAGAACCACCCACCGTGTGCTGAAATGTGATCCTGAAGTTCGGAGGGCTATTCATGATAATGGAAACAAGGTTTTGTTACGATGGGGTACTTATAACATACGTGATAGTTGCCACGTGATCACCTGCTACCACTGTCAGATATATGGATATCTTGAAAAAGATTGCAAGTCTAAGAAAGATGATAAAGTCTGCGGGAATTGTTCAGGAAAACATTCCACCAAGGAGTGTAATTCGAAAATATATAAGTGTATTGACTGCACAAAGTTAAACAAACCAAGTGACCACACACTAAATTCTAGAGATTCCAGAGCTTATGACTTGGAATTGAAAAGACTTGCAGAAAATACTGATCATGGATATTAAGGACATCATAATCTAGTAAAGTTCATGACCTAAGTGTATTTCTTGACTGTAACTTGTCTGTCAATGCCCAAATAAATAATGTAGTAAAAACTACTGGTTATCATCTAAGAAATGTTGCTTTTATATAAAAGTACCTGGATGAAAATTCTGTAAAGAAACTTGCGATAAACTGTGTTATTACCAGAATTAATTACTGCAACTCCATTTATTACAATTTACCAAAAGTACAACTTAAGAAATTACAAAACATAATAAACAAAGGAGCAAGACTGATAAAAGGGGTTCCACCTAGTGAAAGGATCACCCCTATACTAATTGATTTACGCTGGCTGCCGATCAAATCGAGAATTGAATTTAAAATATGTACAATAACCCCCCAAGTTATCAGAACCGGTCGTCCAAAATACTTAAGAAAATTGCTACGTATTGCGCAGCCAACAAATCGTGTTGACACAAGAATAGTTACAGATGGTTTCAAACTATTGGAACCTAGAATACTCTGAACGAACAAGATATAACGACAGTAGAGGTCCTGTAGAGAGTGGGGTTCCCCTGCTGTAAGGGACCGGAAAAGCAGCCCTCAAAGTAAGTAATTAGGTAATATCAATCCTTAACGTTCATAAATCCCTTCTTAAAATGGTAAGTGCCTGGAAACATTTATTGTAGGGTTTTAATTTTTTTTTTTTTTACGGTAAATTTTTAACAGTGTACATTTCATGTCAAGAGCAACAGATGTAAGAAAACTGAAGAATCTAAAGGATGAAACTGATTACATATTTTAGAAAATAATGGTAGGTCTATAGGTATGACATTAATCAACCTAGCAATCTTAAGATTCATGATGTCACTATTAGATTCAGCTAAAGAGAGCAAAAGAAACTGGGGGAAAGGGACGTGAGAAACACCTAATTACATTCATTAAAAGATCGGGAGTCTAGAGGATAACAGAAGAGTCTTCACTGTTCTACACCAAGAATTTCAGTGATAGAAAATACAAAGGATTCACAATCTAAATAACTTTACTTTTTACAATAGTAGTGATAGTGAGTAAAAATCACTATGATTATTCAAGTCTTCTTAATGTATTTTCAAGCGTATAGGACTGTCCATGTTAGAAATTATAACACAGTTGATGACATGAAATTGGCTATTTGGAAGATTTATTTATCATTGTCACCTTTTCGAATATTACCCATCTCTTTATCTAGTTATTTTCAAGAGTTTTGAAGACTAAATTATTGCCGTTTACATCTCTGGGAATACTTTGAATACTGTAAAGTCACCGCTGAGAAACTCCCGCTGGAGAGTTATTGGGTCCTTTGACTTGCCAGGCAGGACTACATAGGATTCCTCTCTCTCCTAACGGCTCATTTTTTTCTTTGCCTACACATACACCAAATAGTCTGATCTATTCTTTCTACATTCTCCTCTGTCCTCAAACACCCAAAAACACCAGGATTACCTAACAATTATTATTCACTCAAGGAGTTAACTACTGCACTGTAATTGTTCAGTGGCTACTTTCCTCTTGGTAGAGAGTAGAAGAGACTCTTTAGCTATGGTAAGCAGCTCTTCTAGGAGGACATTACAAAATAAAACCATCGTTTTCTATTCCTGGGTAGTGGCATAGCCTCTGTATCATGGTCTTCCACTGTCTTGGGGTAGATTTCTCTTGCTTGAGGGCACACTCGAGCATACTATTCTATCTTATTTCTCTTCCTCTTGTTTTTTTTTTTTGTAGTTTTTATAGTTTAAATATGAACGATTTATATAAATATTTAGTGCAAAAAATATTTTATCTTAATTGTACATTACTTCTCGTGTAGTATGTATATTACCTCATTTCATTCCCTCACTGGGCTATTTTTTCCTGTTGGAGCCATGGGGCTTATAGCATTCTGCTTTTCCAAATAGGGTTGTAGCTTAGCAAGAAATAATAATAATAATAATAATAATAATAATAATAATAATAATAATGATAATAATAATAGTAATAATAATAATAATAATAATAAGATAGTGTCTTGCACATTTAAATTGTCAGTATGTTTCAAGTGGATGTTGAAGATGTGTTACACAGATTGAGCCTCAGTAATGGTTTAAACTCCAGGCTATACGGGAGGTGTTATGAGTTCTTATAAAAATCTAGGAGAAAATAATGTATAAAGAAAAGGATATGTAGAGAAAATCGATAGTAACAAATGTTTGTAGCTGAAACTAAGTCGATTGCTTACAAAGGTGTTGGAGTCGTTATGAGACAGCAGAAGTTAACCTTTGGCTATTGTTACAAACCTAGACTTCAGGTGCATAGTATTTGTGATATCATCCAGGAATCTAGTAAGTAACGCAAATCTAAATAAAGATTACACTTATATGTTGATATTGCAGATAGTGTGTATCCTATTACTCTGAGTTTGGTCTTCATTTCAGTCGTAAATACTCCGCGAGCCCATTGTCTTGCCACCTTAAACAAGGAAGGGAGAACTCCCGAGTTAGATCATGACTTATATTCTACTAACATAACCTGCCCTTTTGTCCTGACTGATAATAATTGTCAGTCTGTTTGAATAGTTTTATTGAAGGTGGGATCATTATAAAGAGCCTTAAATAAAGGAAGCCTGGCGCAGATTTTTTATCGTATTTGCCTATGTAAAGAGAGAGAGAGAGAGAGAGAGAGAGAGAGAGAGAGAGAGAGAGAGAGAGAGAGAGAGAGAGAGAGAGAGGGGGGGGGGGGTTGGTAACGAACAAAACAATTACTTTTCCGCAAAGTGTTGATACAAGAGGTAGAACGGCATACTTTTGTACTAAAAATAAGTATTGATCACTACATGAAGACGAGTAGAAATGAAGGTATATCTATGCTAACCATACTTCAGATAACATAATGTTGCATATAAATGGAACAGAAAACAATTTCAAAGAATTCAACAACAGTTTATAAATGATTCGAAATGAATATTTATTTCCTTGGATTCGACAATGATTTTTGCTCTACTATTTCTGAAAACATGACGATACCAGATACATTACCCAGTAACAATAAGAGAAATGATACGAGAAAATGCATTTCAAGCATTGTCCAAATACGACCGGGTGAAATTGGATCGGGATTTCCCCTCAAAGTCACAATAGTCAGATGCATTATTCATCAGCTCAGAAATCCATTTGAAACCCGAGACGCTTATAATACAAATAAAGTGTTATGCTTCTGGCATTGTATTGCGCTGTGCCATTGCAAAACAAAACAATTCAGAGAGCTTTGGCAACTCTTTGACTTCCAACAAAGAATTGGATTAGATGTAAGATCAACTCAATTCCTCAACTCCTTTACGGTGGAGACACCAAAGCCATGTTCTGTCATTTCAAGAAAATCATGGCAATGAAATTGATTCCCCTCTAAATGGATGGCATACCTCATTTTCAAAACGTGGTTAATAAACTCATTCTGAGAAAAAAATGGAAGGCAGGGAATTCCAAATAGTATCAGTGTCTATAATGAGAGTTATAAAGGAGTTTTTTTTTCAGATCCCATGATAAAGCTTGATCGCCCCTTTAAAACGGATACTCTATAACTATTAGTAATATGTATTGAACAAACGGCAATAAAAAGCGATGGAAATTTAAATATATCATTTAAAGATTATTTATAATGAACTTGCTCCAAGTCACAGGTCACCAGGTTTCGTAATAGCTTCAACGTGTCAGAAAAGGTAAAATGAACCACTTAAATCTATTCATCTTACTTCCTAAAGGCTCCTTATTGACAATGCTTATTTAATGGAAATTCTGCATTGATATGTATTGATTAGGAATATAATTTTCTATATATTCTGTATTATAAAGATATTTGCATATACTCTTACCCATTATTATCCTTCACTTACTCCTAAGTAATTATCAATTCCTGTGTATCAAACATATATATATATATATATATATATATATATATATATATATATATATGCATATATATATACATATATATATATATGTATATATATATATATATATATATATATATATATATATATATATATATATATATATATATATATCAGTGAAGTACAGTATACACTATACATGCCACTAAAAGCTATACTCTATATGTATTAAGCTTGTGTCACAAAGGAATAGGTAATAAACCAAAGTTATCCAATAACAAAATCACGGTTGTACACTGTTAGCACCTAATAGCCATGTATGTCTATCATTTCCAATATCTGAAAAAAAAAAACCATCCAATCAAGTGAAACAGTCCTGTTTGAACTTTTATAATTAGTTTTGCGTATGCAATGTTTTATATACACGAAATTATAGATTTACATATTTTGTTTAGATAGCCTAAAAAGAGAATTTAAGCTATTTTTGTTGCATGTAAAAGTGGGCTTAATATTTCAAAAGTTGGTAAATGTTTAGGATGATATGAAGGCAGATATAATTGTTGTTGCAGGTGTTGAGGTGCTAGTGATGGGAGAGGAGAATGAGAAAGACATTACAAGAGAGGAAGTAAAGAGAGCACTAGATGAAACGAGAGCAAAAAAAGCACCTGAAATGGTGTGAGGGCTAAGATGTTGAAGGAAAGGGGTATGACTGTGATGGAATGGTTTGTAAGATTGTTTAATATAGGTTTTATGTAACTAATGCTACCAGTGGACTGGGTATTTTTTTGTAATATTCCACTATACAAAGGTAAGGGAGATGTGCACGAGTGTTTAATTCTTGGGCTATTAGTATGTTGAGTGGGGCTGGAAAAGTATATGGTAGAATGTTGATTACCAGAATTAATGATAAAATGGGGGATGCAAACTTATAAGTGCAGGGTGGCTTTAGAAGAAGTAAGGGATGTATGGATCAGATATTCATAGTAAGGCAGATATGCAAAAAATATTTAGCAAAAGGTAAGGAGGTATATTTTGCATTTTGGATTTGAAAAAGCTTATGATAGCTAAGTGATAGGGATGCGATGTGGAATATGATAAGGTTATATGGAATTTGTGGAAAGTTGTTGCAAGCAGTGAAGAGATTATGCATAGGCAGTAAAGTGTGTGTTAAGATAGGGAATGAATTGCGTGAGTGGTTTCCTGTGAGAGTGGGACCGAGACAGGGATGTGTGATATTACCATGGTTATTCAATTCATTTGTTGATGGAGCTATAGCAGAGATGAATGTGGGTAAAAGAAAGGTTATGAGTGGCACAACAAGGGAGTGTGGCGCTAGATTAAATGTCATGCTAAATGGAGAGTTACTTGAGGAAGTAGATCAGTAGAAATTAAAGGCATTTTTGATGAAGTGTCTGAGAAGCATGACTGGTGTAACTCGATTGGATAGGATTAGGAACAAAGTAGTGAGTTACTTGAGGAAGTAGATCAATAGAAATTGAATGCATATTAGATGAAGTGTCTGAGAAGTATGACTGGTGTAACTCGATTGGATAGGGTTAGGAATAAAGTAATAGGGGTGAATGCAGGTGTGAGGAATGAATTTGCTATTAGAGTTGATAAATGTCTTGAGGTGGTTTGATCATGTAAAGAGGATGGAGAATGATTGTCTATTAATGTAGGTGATTGATGCAAGAGTTTATGGAAGAAGTGAAAGAGTAAGGCAAAAGCTTGGATGGATTGATGATTTGAAGAAAGCCCTAAGTATTAGCAGGATAGATGTGAGAGAGGCAAAAGAATTTTAGGAGGAATAGAAATGGATGGTGAGCGATTGTGACACAGTTCCGATATGCCCTGCTCCTTCCTGGGGACACATTGGTGACTACTGAAGTAGTACATATTAGGGGAGTGAGCATATGAAACTTCATTCGGGGTGGAAGGCAGGGGAGGGTGGGATGTGGCACCCTAGCAGTAGCAACCAATCTTGGTTAAGTCTCTCATCAGGCAAGGAGGAACAAGGAGGAAAAAAAATCCCCTTCGTTTCTTGTTGGATGTTGGCTACTTTCCAAAATGAGAATTTACACCAGTTCAAATTAAGTTCGAAGATGGGTTAGTGGCAAAGCACTTATTCAAAAAGTATGATTACATATTTTGATCCAATCTAGAGTACCTATCATCATGTTAAGTTTTTTCCAGAGCTTAGGCAATATTTAGGTGTCAGCTGGTTAGAGGGGGAGGGGGGAAGTATCTTCATTAAAATGTATTGCCTTTAGTATATCTAGCAATGGTCATACTTTCACCAATCTGACTAGAGATGTGGTGGAGTATTGAAGGTTACAAGGTTTGAAAATAATTTTGTATTCAGATTTGGATTAGAAGGAAACAAAGATTTTGCTTCATCTTCCGAGGTAAGTCCTTATGTAAGACAGAGTTTGATAGACTTTGAGATTTTGATAGCAGAAGACAAATGCCTACTATCAAAAGTTCAGAATTTAGTTTGGATAAGTTGAGGCTGAGAAAGAGAATTGGCATTCTGCAAATAGCAGAGAATAGGATAATTAGGTTGTCACAGACAATAGGAAAAATGATTAGAAACATGAAGATTGGTAAGGTTTTGTACAGCTCCAGATTTATAGACAGTATTGTCAGTCAAATAATATCTATGATGCTGTAGTCAGGTCTGTCTGTCTGCTGAAAACTAGACAGCTGTATCATTGTATTTTATTAAGGGTGAGTTGGATTGCTTTAGTGTTTCTAGACGTAAAGGCTGTAAAAGGCTGCATTTTTGGCACTCGAAAGTTGAAAAAAATTAATGACAAAGGAGCAAATCTACAGTAATCAGTGCCTTGTGATTTTATTGCATATTCTGATGCTGCTGATTTGGACGTAGGTAGGCATTTGATTTTTGCTGCAAATGAGTCTGCCTAGTACTTGAGTTATGATGTTGAACAGACTGACTCTAGTGTAAAGGTTTCCGGTGATAGTCTGGTTACAATTACCAGTAGTTGGTCTGAAACTGAGAAGGACAAAATTTCCACATTGAGGGAACTTAGGCATCAGTAGATGTAGGCTATAGATTGGGTAAAAAGAAACGCCAGGGCTAAATTCTAAATATGATTCTATTTGCAATGTAGATGACCACACCAAGGGAAATCTATGTGTAACATCCAAATAATGTTATGTTCAGATATTGTTTGTCAAGGTGTTTCTCTTCTTGTGTACATTTCAAATTACTTAAGGCCTATTTTCGTATAGAATCAAAGAGAAAGAAAGAGAGAGAGAGAGAGAGAGAGAGAGAGAGAGAGAGAGAGAGAGAGAGAGAAGAGTCAACACCCGATATCCTAATCCATAGCTGAGAACTGAACAAACGGAGAGAGAATTTCATTGTCGATATTAACTATGTACTGTAAACTACAATGTGTAACAAACAGGTTAATCACCAATCAATCGGTTGTTATCAATCAGCAAAGCCCAGAGCCCGCTATACTACAATGAAGGCAATTTCCCACCCCACACATCCGTCATTGCAGTTACTCATGTGGAGGATTTATTTTTGCTTTATTTTAATTTTTTGTTTTTGCCAAATCCTGAGAGAGAGAGAGAGAGAGAGAGAGAGAGAGAGAGAGAGAGAGAGAGAGAGAGAGATTTCATTTGCTTTAGTTTTGCTAAATCGCGCGAGAGTGTGTGTGTGTGTGTTTGTGTGTGTGTATGTGTGTTTGTGTGTTTGTGTGTCCGCGGTGCGCGCCGAAGAACAAGTGGTAGTTAGCGAATGATTGTTTGTAGTGGGAAAGACTGTTGGTACAAATGAGATTGTTTGTTTATGTTTTTAGTTAGGTTACGACAGTGGTGAATGTTTCGGAGCGAATGCTTTTTTTATTTGACTGCAGCTTAAGGCAGTTGTGTGAACGCTGGATGATATATATTTTTCTTACCAGCGTTGAAAGTGTTCATTGATTTTCTGAGTAAGTACAGTTTTGTTTATCTTTGCTTATCATGATTTTGAATGATAGGAACAATTTATTATTTATCTTTGATTATAGTGCGATAGTTCAGTTAGCTAGAAGTGTTCGTAAGTGTTTTTCTTTTTTTATTTTGGCAGGCCGTGATTCCTCCTTTGGAGAGACTCAAGTTTTGAAAGTGGATTATTGTTGATGACCAGGCCTGTAATAAAGGATTGCATTTAGACTTCGCTATTTGATTGCTCAACTGTTGATGACCTGGCCTGTATATAATTTTTTTTGGACTGTTTTTTGGATTTCTGAACGGATGATGACTTGGCCTTTGAATTAAGATTGCTGATGATGATGATGATGAATATGATGATGAT